>NC_060147.1:72911159-73232826 GCF_021461385.2 Schistocerca piceifrons | reverse complement strand
GTTTTCTCGATTGATCTGTGTTCAGTTTTTCAAGGCCTATCCACTGTGCCAACTTATAACTAAATCTGAGGGGGTCGCGATGGGGAGGTTCCCTTGTGAGCACTATGGGACTTAACATCTATGGTCATCAGTCCCCTAGAACTTAGAACTACTTAAATCTAACTAACCTAAGGACATCACACAACACCCAGTCATCACGAGGCAGAGAAAATCCCTGACCCCGCCGGGAATCGAACCCGGGAACCCGGGCGTGGGAAGCGAGACCGCTACCGCACGACCACGAGCTGCGGACAGTTAAGTAGTGGTTTTGACTATGTACATATGTACTGTTTGTGTTTTCCTTTTTTCGTTTATAAATGTATAGCTATGGTGTTCTGTTAATCATTGACGTCTTCTTAGGCACTTGTGGGTTTTATTGTTCTGAAGAATGTGTAGTTATCTAAGCCGAAACCTAGGTTAACACTAGGTGGTTTTTTCGCAATCGAGGCGGGTTTCTAGATTTTTAATATATTAACCAACGATTGCTGACGCGCTGCGATGTTGAAGATTCTTAAAATCGATACGTCTCATTCTCAACCGCTCCCTTATGTCAGGGAGGAAGTCGTGCCGACCGGAGTGGCCGAGCGGTTCTAGGCGCTTCGGTCTGGAACCGCGCGACCGCTACGGTCGCAACTTCAAATCCTTCCTCGGACATGGATGTATGTTATGTCCTTAGGTTAGTTAGGTTTAAGTAGTTCTAAGTTCTAGGGGACTGATGACCTCAGAAGTTAAGTTACATAGTGCTCAGAGCCATTTGAACCATTTTTACCTTGCCATGTATCCAAATCCCAACTTTTAAGGTGACGTATAGTTTCTATACGCACACCGGTTACTGTGTGTACCTTGTCTAGATTCCCCATCTTCAACTAGAACGTTGCAGCTCTGTATCTATGGGGCATATTTCGAGCACCACACACAGTGCGTCCGCTGAGGTGGTGCCCAAGGCTCCAGATAGTCTAACAACGGAACCTCCTCATCGCATCCCCCTTAGATTTAGTTATAAACTGGCACTGTGGATAGGGCTTATAAAACTGAACACAGATAAATCGAGAAAACAGGAAGAAATTGTGTGGAACTATTAAACAAAGAAGCAAAATATAAAAACTGAGTAGTCCATGTGCAAGATAGGCAACTTCAAGGACAGTGTGAGGTTAGGACTGCCGTGGTCCTGTGGTTAGCGTCCGCAGCTGCGGAACGAGAGGTCCTTGGTTCAAGTCTTCGCTCCAGTAAAAAGTTTAATTTTTTATTTTCAGACAATTATTATCCGTCCGTCCGTCCATCCGTCCGATGCGAGGTAACTGCGCCGTAGTGTGGGGACGCTACACCTAAACAAACATCGAAACACACGACGTCAGTCGACTACAGCGCACGGAAGAGAGAGTATCCTGCTAACGAGGCTCCATGGCTGGCAGTTGACTGTTAGCTACTTTGGACGAGAGTGCATTAAATACGTGAGATGTATTCCGTGGGCAATATGAATCCTAGCTCACGACTTCAATAACAAGGTCAACGAATATTTTCCGAACTGCAAGTTTGCGGTGCGGTCGCAAAACACAGACACTAAAGTTATTACAGTGAACAGAGACGTCAATGAACGAACGGACAGATCATAACCTTGCGAAAATAAAAAATGTAAACTTTTCACTCGAGGGAAGACTTGAACCAAGGACCTCTCAGTCCGCAGTTGCTCACGCTAACCACGGGACCACGGCGCTCCAGAGCTTACACTCTCCTTGAAGTTGCCTATCTTGCACATGGACTACTAAGTTTGTATATTTTGCTTATTTTTTTCATAGTTCCGCACAACTTCTTCCTGCTTTCTCGATTGATCTGTGTTCAGTTTTTCAAGGCCTATCCACTGTGCCAGTTTATAACTAAATCTGAGGGCGGTGCGATGGGGAGGTTCCCTTTTAAGTAGGACACTTCTCTGCCCTCGTCTGACGGATGCTTTGTCGGTGACCACGTTCAGTCTGTGTGCCCACGTGCTGGTGTTGTTACTCGAACGAGTCCGCACCAGCAGCGCTCGCGGCGGCGTAAACGCAGCCAGCATTCCGGCGCGCCTCCGGATTCGACGCCGATCGGCCAGGCGTCCTTCCGCGGCGTGAATCCCCAATCCGCGCGATTGCCCGCCCGCGCCCTCGGCCAGCCGTACGGTATCCTAAAATAGGCCGCCTTGCGTAACCGCGGGCGCCGACGCCGCCGTACGCGCGCTGCGTCACGAGACAAAGGGGACGGCGCGGCCGTAAACAAGGGAGCCCTGCCTGGGGCGTTCGCAGGCGCGGCACGCCCGCCCAGCGGTACCCGCGGCCGCGGTCGCCCGAGGCCATCGCCGCCGTGGCGTCACAGTCCGTCAGCGGGCAGCCGAGGCGCCGCGCGCCCAAAACAAGGGCCGTTGCCTGGGAACCAGTCGCACCGTAGGTAGCGTGCCACCACCAGAGGCAAATCCAAGACGAGCAGGTGGGAGCGGGTATTTGCGTCATGATTCCCCCCCCCCCCCCCCCTCCTCCTCTTTCAAATAAAGAAAAACATTTTATTAGCTTGGTGCACAAGTTCGTTTCTGTTTTGAATGTTGGCATTACGGCTACTGCGGGTTTATTTATCGAATGTCATTTTTTTAATTTGTAGATCACTCTATTTGAGTTAACACATCGTAATTTTGTGATTTGGAGATAGTAGGTGGCGTTGTGGATCAAGTGGTGAAATCGGTACATTTCCGACAGGTTGTTCTGGGTTCACCCGCCAGGGTAGCCAAAAGAGCTAATGCGCTGCTTCCTGGACTCGGGTAGGCGCGCCGGCCCCGAGTCGAATCCACCCGCCGGATTAACGACAAGGGCCGCTATGGCGGCCAGCCTAGATGTGGTTTTTAGGCGGTTTTCCACATCCCGCTAGGTGAATTCTGGGCTGTTCCCCAAGTTCCGCCTCAGTTACACGACTCAGAGACATTTGAAAAACGTTCGCACTATTTCATGACTTACACTAAACGCAGACAGCTGGGGTACACTACTTCCGTCCTGGGTGGTTCGGGGTGGCTTCAGGAAGGGATCTAGCCACCCTCTGCAATTAACACTGCCAAGCCGACCCCGTGTTGGAGCGGGCTAAAGGCCCCGAGAAAGAAAGAAAGTTCTGTCTGAGTTCAGTGGAGGGGTGACAGCAGTGGAGGCAGCCAAAAATATTTCCGCCATGTATGGGGATCACGCCGTTCAACACAGCACGGCACGAAAAGGGTTTTCTCGTTTTAAGCAGGATCGTTTTGACAGTCGTCACACTCGACATTAAGGAAGACCGTCGGGGTTTGATGCAGATCGTTTACAGGTATTAATCCACAATGACCCACCTCAGTGTACTCGATAATTGGCAAATTTGATGGACTGTGATCGTTCCACGATTGTGTGACATTTGCATGCCATGGCAAAGGTTTAAAAATGTAGGTATTGTGCGTTGTATGCCAAGTCACAAAAATCAGCAGACATATGTCCGTCTCTGCTTGCTCATCATCAATTGGCTCGTGAACAGCACCAATCATTCCTATCCTCTATCGTCACTGGTGAATAGAAATGGTGTCTTTATGCTTACAAAAGCGAAAGAAAGGAATGACTGACTGCTCGAGCCTAAACAAAGCAGCAACTCCTCCTACAAAGACTTGCTCGCATCCAAAAAAGACAACGTAACGCATCTGCTGGAACAGTGACGGCGTGGTGCGCAACGAATTGCTTCCCCGAGGTTCAAATGGTTCAAATAGCTCTAAGCACTGTGGGACTTAACATTTGAGGTCATCAGTGCCCTGCAGTTAGAACTACTTAAACCTAACTAACCTAAAGACATCACACACAAACGTGCCCGAGGCAGGATTCTAACCTGCGACCCTAGCAGCAGCGCGGTTCCGGACTGGAGCGCGTAGAACCGCTCGGCCACAGCGGCCGGTGCTTCCCCGAGGTGTAACCATCACTGCTAGCATTTATTGTCAACAACTGAGACGTCATGCAAACTCGATCCAACAACAACGACCAGCAAGACTGTCTGAAGTGATGCTACTCCGCGACATCACCCTCCACCATTCTCCTAGAGTGACAAAAAACACTTTGCAAGAGTTGAGTTGGGAAGTCATTCCGCACTCATCTTATTTACCGGATCTTGCGCCCTCTGATATTCACCTTTTCTGCTCTCCATTGAACAACCATCAAGGAACTTCCTTTCCGAAAACTTCATTCAAACCTGCCTCTACGAGTTTTCGCCTCAAAACCTAAGACTTCTGCAGTCAAAGAATAGAAAAGTTACTCCAGGATTGGCAGCTTGTTGTAGTTAGAGGAGGAGAATATATTATTCGTGTATAACGTCTCTGTTATGTACATTCGTCGTGTTTATTAAAATTACGGAGAAACGTTAAGAACTTACACAGCAACGCAATAGTGGAAGTGTGCATCCACCGCATGACAAAAAGTAGTGAAGCACCCAGAAGACATGATCATATGTTAGCGTAACTTTGCACACGTACACACCATCGACCACATCCAAATAATTACACATGGCAGTTCCCTGTGACAAGTAGAACGCCCAACGGAGTGCTTTACTTGTGTTTGTGCTTAGAGCTGTCATCAGGCCAGGTAGATACGTGAGGAGCGTGAACAGCGTCAGACGTTGAGTGATCACTGTGAAAGAGACCTGCAGACGTGGCGTACTCATGTGAGACCGCGTTATCAGCACCTGACGTAGTTTGATAGGCGCCTTACTGTGGGTCTCCAGTTTCCCAGTTGATCGAGAAGTGCAGCGTCCAGACTTGCCGAGCACTCGGATGTGAGAATGGCCCATCTGAACGTGAGGTCAGCTACACTCAAGATTCTGGTCGACCACGTCTGTCTATTACAAAGGAGGATCACCATATTGTAAACGAAGCATATCGTGGCCCCTCACATCTGCGCTTGTCATCCGACACCAACTGACTGACTCGCAGCATTCCGAGCCACTGTCGGTAGACTAGTATCAACCAGACTACCGAGATACTGTAGCAGACGTAGGCTGCCGTTAACACCGCATAACACGCGATGAATGGCTACATATTCTGTTAGGCGATTAATGGTACTTCTGCACTACTCTGGATGATTATCATTGATGACTATAGCGGCGAGCTGGAGAGAGGTCTTGTCATCCAATTTTTGGACAGGCACAGCGATGTAACTCCTGGCGTCATGGTGTGAGGAACCTCGGATTTCACGTCACGACACGACTGGTGGTGGTGACTGTGTTCGCACAACTGTTTGTTGCAGACATCTTGCGTCCTCACGTGTCATCTCTCTTGCGAAAGTATCGTGGTGCCGTTTTCCAACAGGACAATGTTCGTCCACAGAAGGCACACATCTCTTACAACTGTCTGCGTGATGTTGAGAGAGTCTCATGGGCAGCAAGATCCCCAGATGTGTCACCAATAGAACATGTTTGAGACCAGCTCTAACGTCGACAAAGTCTCAGTGACAGTACCCAGTATATTGAGGATTAGTTACAGCAGTCATGGCTCAGTTGTCCAAAAAGAGAATACAACAGCATTATGGCATCATTCTCAACCGTATCTGTGTAAATCGGAGAAGCAATGATGGAAATAAATGTTCAAGAGTGGCATCAAAATTCATGGTGGAAGAACACCATCGATAAGATACGCTGATATCGTTACTTGTCTCAGTGAAAGTCAAGACGAATTAGACCTACTGAATGTAATGAGCAGTCTAATGAGTACAGAATATGGACAGAGAGTAAACTGTACAAAAAGAAAATTAATTTCGGAGAACAGAAATAAGATTAGCCACAATTTTGACATTAAAATCGGGGACCCGAATAATTGAAGTTACGGAATTCTGCTATCTTGGAAGCAAAGTACAATCTGGCGGAGGAAGCAAGGAAGGCAAATGATCAGATGTCACTACAGAGCTCCCAGATTTTCTTTCTTTGACGTCTATTCTCTACTAAAAATATAAAGGGGAATGAAATTTTGTTACAAAATTTTTTTTATTGTTAGCATGCAAGGAATCGCGCTGTGGCGTAAGAGTACGCATGGTTTGGTTCGTCCTGTATATTTTGGTGTAATTAAGTGACTTGAGGCGAGGGTAACGGAAAGCTGTATTTCGGTGGAAGTGCGGGGGAGGAAGGGAGGGAGGGGGCGAGACAGTGGCAAACGGCGACCGCCCAGAACCGAATCCTGGATCCGTTGCCTGGCGATCACTGCATGACGCTACCGGCAGTTGCTTCGAGAGTGTGGCAACTGGCGTAACTGTTTTAACGAGTTACCAGCGGCCTTGGAAAGAAGTGCGAGAAATAAGTTACTTCCTGTCATCAGTAAGGTTTCGTGATACTGCTTGACTATCGAGGTTAACATTCGACTCTCACACATGTTATTGGCTAGACCGGTTTTAACATTTATTTCTTAGATGATGACAGCGTCAGTATGCTGCTGGAGCGTGGATGTCCTCAAATCTCTTACTAGATGACGTGATCCTGTAATACTTGCATTAGCGGCGAGCGCGCAAGATTTGCCCTACACGCAAAAACGGCAGGACATTTCGTTAGTAGTTAAGTCTCTAAAAAAAAATCCTATTTTATTACTCGAAGTTTTAAGATCTATATATAAACCATATACAATGTCCCCCTTAGTCCTCTTTCTCAAACCCAAGTCATTCAATTATAATCCATACATATTACAAAAATGTATACATGGACGTATGTGTATACATGTATGTATGTTCCACATCTTCTCTTAAATCACTGGACCGATTTCAACCAAACCTACAGTGGACGCACATTCGGGAGGAAGACCCGCTTCCGGCCTCCTGATTTAGGTTCTCCGTGATTTCCCTAAATCGCTTGACGCAAATACCGGGATGGTTCGTTTGAAAGGGCACGGCCGTCTTCCTACCTCTTCCTTCCCTAAGCCCATGGGACCGATGACCTCGCTGTTTGGTCCCCTCCCCCAAATTATCCAACTAACCAACCAACAGAAGTTGGTACACACGTCAATAACTGTAACACGACAATCGATGTGGGGGTAACAACCACCTACCTATCAGAGATCAGGAAATATAACGTCATAAACACAGAGGTGCGTGAAAAACTGCCTCATTGCACATGACGTTTAAATTTATTACTTCTTTGCTACTAACTCTACTCGTGATGATTTCGCAGACAGTATCGAAACATGCCGCTGATTGTACCAACACAAATGTATCATTGTATGATATATACTTCAAAAGATATGAAGACACCAATACCGAAAAAATGGCCCTTCATGCATGATGTTTCAATTCCTTTATTGTTTACCACTGAAACGCTCCTACAGTCAACTTAAGAACATTCATGACATCTGGAAGCGCCGTTGACAGCTTTCAACTGTGAAGCGCAAACGGCTGTAGGCGAAAACAATAGCCGTCTACAGAGCTGAGATATTACCATAGGAATGGTGGCAAAATCGCGTTTTAGACACCTGAAGCAGCTTTACTTAAGCGTTTGTATATTATGGATATTTCTTTACACGACTGTTTCATAATTTGAAAGGAGTTTTCAGTAACGTATGAAAATGAAATTTTTTGGGTATTACACTACAAACATAGTTCATTTTTTTTGTTTCAGTTTCGAATAGGAAATTGGCAAAATGAGTACCCGAGGCAATGCCGGGTTTTTCAGCTAGTCGAACATGTAGTAGCGACATGTTGGAATGTTGCCATCTTGTAGAAAGCTCTTCCTATACTCTTTATCACTTTAGTCAGTCGGCAATCAGTAAAATAACTCAGCCACACGCTACTATTTCAGCCCATTGATGGTTAATATCCCGTTATTGGACGCTGTGCTGGAATGGAAATCACTGTGGAAGACTGTATGTTGTGTTTCTTTGTATAATGGTGATATATTTCATGGAATATATGGTCTCATGTAATGAAATACAGCTTCAGAGATGAGTCTGTTTCCTAACCACTGACGAAAGTAGCTCATTTCCTAACACAGAGACGCAGTTTCCAACTGATATTGCGGTAACTGCGTATCACTCTGCTTTCACATCAAGCTAGAGAAGTTAAGGAGATATTGGGTGTCTACTGGTAATAATTCTCCTCGAACACCACAAATGAATAGAGCTGAAAGGGAGACAAGTGGTGTGTGCAGAGGTAATCTTCGCCGTATACCTCACTTTCTTTCGTGATGCAGAACACAGGTTACGATTTAGAACATCTGTTAAACATATTGTGGCTGTTGTGGTCTTCAGTCCGAAGACTGGTTTGATACAGCTCTCCATGCTACTCTATCCTGTGCAAGACTCTTCATCTCCGAATTACTATTGCAACCTACGTCCTTCTGAATCTGCTTACGGTATCATGTCTGGGTTTCTCTCCACAATTTTACCCCTCACACTTTCCTCTATTACCGGATTAGTGATTCCTTGAGACAGTACATCCTCATCATCCGCTCTACCCTCCTACTCAGTCCTGACGGATTGACAAGGAGGGAAAAAAGCTGTAACGTTAATTTTCCAGTCGCGAGGACAACAGAGCTACACATCTTACTTAGCCTAAGAGTGTTATTCATGTTTCCGACTAATTATTAAATCGCCACGTTATTTATGGGCAGTGTTTGGATCACTATTGTTTCTGTTTCGCCAAGTAACAACGCAACAATGCAACGGCGATGTTTTTAGTGTGTACCTACGTATGGTAATTGTGCCTTTTAGGACTATTTAATTAGCCTTTGCTTCCTATTAAGTGCTCTGTTGTTCTTCCGAACTGTGACATTTACAAATGTCTCTTGTGGAGAATAGTAGTAAATCACTTCCTACCATTGTTTATTGTTTTATGCCTCGGCGTTCGTTCTTCCTGCTCCACCTGTGTTTATGATTTCCGAGAGTGTGTACAGAGGGGGGGGGGGGGAGGGGGGGGGGGGGGAGAGGAGGTGAACTTGTAACACCCAAACCTCCGAATGTGAGACACGCAGATTGGTACCAAACGTTGTATGTCGATAAGTTATCAACCAAAACACCGATGTAGTTCGTGCTGTGTGCTGTCGTCCAGTAGATCATGCACAAACGATAATTAAAAGTAACACCGGAACTACAGAGCACAGGAAAGGCGTATCTGTGAGGGACAGATTTGCAGATATCGCATGGGTGGGTAGGTAACGTGTCAAGTCATTATGCCTAAGGTCCCGCGTTCAAACCCCACTGATGGAAATTTCTTTTAACTGTTCGCGCGTGAGTTGTATGGGAGAAAATTTTCCTGCCTGGTAAAAGGACTTTTCGCAGTTTCTATTCCTTTGACAACGTGCTTTCGCTTCTTTAGTTGAAAGTAGCAAACCTATAGAGTACATTTGTATGGATAGGTGTGGTGTTCTGTAGGACAGCTTCAGAGATGAAGGAGCTAGTGCGTTTGTTGTTTCACAGAATGAACATAAACAATCAGAGCAGTAGAATAAAGAAGCAATTGCATCACACATGCGGAACTATTGATAGTGCCATAATACAGTGAAAAGAAAAGTTGGTATCATTTGGGTTTGAAACCAGCAATCTTGGTACGACGAACTAAAGCTCTAGCAACTTCCCACGGACTATATGCGTAATAATTACTCACAGTTGCGCTTTTCCTGTGCTCCGTAGTTCTGGTATTAACTTTTAATTAACGTTCACCCCGTTATGTTGGATGACATAGTACAAACTAAATCGGAGTTTCAGGTGATGCTCTATCGACGTACAACGTTTGGTACCAATCTGAGTGGCTGATATTTGGAGGTTTGGATATACTACGAACACGTAAGCAAATTGCATCTTTCGATATTCCAGTAAGCAGTCACCTGCGATTTACGTTTACAACCATTTAAAACAGAGAATTTTGACATGAAAAAGTGATTTCTGTACATATATTATGGCGAATGTCGTGAGCATTCTCATACTTGCTTACTAAGTTAACCGTCTACAATGACCATTCCCTAATTCAGTTTGGAAGGGAAATCTTAGAACCTGTCGCATCGTTCGCTGGGGACGAAAAAGGAAACGTTCCATCGAATTAGGTGTAATTAATTTATTAGTTCGTACTCACATCATCCTCCCCCCTATGAACCATGGACCTCGCCGTTGGTGCGGAGGCTTGCGTGCCTCAACGATACAGATAGCCGTACCGTAGGTGCAACCACAACGGAGAGGTATCTGTTGGGAAGCCAGACAAACGTGTGGTTCCTGAAGAGGGTAGCAGCCTTTTCAGTAGTTTCAGGGGCAACAGTCTGCATGATCGACTGAACTGACCTTGTAACATTAACCGAAACTGTCTTGGTTGTGCTGGTACTACGAATGGCTGAAAGCAAGGGGAAACTAAAGCCGTAATTCTTGCAGCTTTACTGTATGGTTAAATGACGATGGCCTCCTCTTGGGTAAAATATTCCGTAGGTAAAAGAGTCCCCCATTCGGATCTCCGGGCGGGGACTATCCAGGAAGACGTCATTATCAGGATAAACAAAACTGGCGTTCTACGGATCGGAGCGTGGAATGTCAGATCCTTAATTGGGCAGGTAAGTTAGAAAATCTGAAAACAAAAACGGACAGGTTAAAGTTAGATATAGTGGGAGTTAGTGGCAGGAGGAACAAGACTTCTGGCCAGGTGAATACAGGGTTATAAATACAAAATGAAACAGGGGTAATTCAGGAGTAGGTTTAATAATGAATAAAAGAATACGAACTTGGTTAAGTTACTACAAACATCACAGTGAACGCATTATTGTAGCCAAGATAGGCAAGAAGCCCACACCCTCCACAGTAGTACAAGTTCATATGCCAACTAGCCCCGCAGATGATGAAACGATTTAAGAAACGTATGATGAAATAAAAGAAATTATTCAGATAGTGAAGGGAGACGAAAATTTAATGGTAATGGGGGCATAGAATTTGATTATAGAAAAAGAAAGAGAAGGAAAAGTAGAAGGTGAATATGGAATGGGGGTAAGAAATGAAAGAGGAAGCCGCCTGGTAGAATTTTGCACAGAGCACAACTTAATCATAGCTAACACTTGGTTTAACAATCATGAAAGAAGGCTGTATGCGTGGAAGAACCCTGGAGACACCGGAAGGTTTCAGATTGATTATCCACTGATAAGACAGAGAATTACGAACAAGGTTTTAAATTGTAAGACATTTCCAGGAACAGATGTGGACTCTGACCACAAGTAATTGATTACGAACTGTAGGTTAAAACTGAAGAAACTGGAAGAACTAAGGAATTTAAGGAGATGGAATCTGGATGAACCGAAAGAACTGGAGGTTGCAGAGAGTTTTATAGGAAACATTAGGGAACGATTCACAAGAAAAGGGGAGCGAATATTACAGCATATGAATGGGTAGCTTTGAGAGATGAAATAATGAAGGCAGCAGAGGATCATGTAGGTAAAAAGACGAGGGCTAATAGAAATCCTTGAGTAACATAAGAGATATTGAATATGAAAGGATAAAATATAAAAATTCAGTAAATGAAGCAGACGAAAAGGAATACAAACGTCTCAAAAACGAGTTCGACAGAAACTGCGGAATGGCTAGAGGACAAATGTAAGGATGTACCAGCGTATATCATTAGGGGTAAGATAGATACTGCCTACAGGAAAATTAGAGAGATCTTTGGAGAAAAGAGAATGACCTGTACATCAAGAACTCAGATGGAAAACCAGTCCTAAGCAAAGAACGGAAAGCAGATAGGTGGAAGGAGTATGTAGAGGGTCTATACAAGGGCGGTGTACTCGAGAGCAATATTATGGCAATGGAAGAGGACGTAGATGAAGATGAGATGGGAGATACGATACTGCGTGAAGAATCTGCTAGAAACTGAAAGACCTAAGTCGAAACACGGCCCGGAGAGTAGACAGCATTTCATTAGAACTGCTGATAGTATTGGGAGAGCCACTACAAGAAGAATATAATTCCAATTCCAAAGAAAGGAGGTACTGACAGATGGAAAAATTACCCAACTATCAGTTTAATAAGTCACTGTTGCCAAATAATAACACGAATTCTTGACAGAAAAATGGAAAAACTGGTAGAAGCCGACGTCGGGAAAGACCTGTTTGGACTCTGTAGAAATGTACGAACACGTGAGGCGGTACTGACCCTGCGACTTATCTTAGGAGATAGGTTAAGGAGAGGCAAACCTACGTTAATAGTATTTGTAGACTTAGAGACAACTTTTGACGATGTCGACTGGAATAGTCTCTTTCAAATTCTGAAGGCAGGTGTAAAATACAGGGAGCGAAAGGCAATTTACAATTTGTAGAGAGACCAGATAGCAGTTGTTAGAGCTGAAGGGCACGAAAGGGAAGCAGTAGTTGAGCAGTAGTTGAGACAGGATTGTTATTCAATCTGTATATTGAGCAAGCAAAAACGGAAACAAAGAAAAATTTGGAGTACGAATTGAAATGCAGGGAGAAGAAATAAAAACCTTGAGGTTAGCCTAGGACATTGTAGTTCTGTCAGAGACAGCAAAAGACATGGAAGAGCAGTTGAACGGAATGGGCAGGGTCTTGAAATGATGGTATAAGATGAACATCAACAAAAGCAAAACGATAATGGAATGTAGTCGAACTAAATCGGGTGATGTTGAGGGAATTAGATTAAGAAAAGTGACGCTTGAAGTAGTAAATGAGATTTGCTATTTGGGCAGTAAAATAACTGATAATGGCCGACGTAGAGAGGATATAAAATGTAGACTGGAGTTGGCAAGGAAAGCGTTTCAAGGGAGCAGTTGGTAGGACACATTCTGAAGCATCACGGGATCACGAATTTAGTACTGGATGGAAACGAGGAGGGTAAAAATCGTAGAGGGAGACCATGAGATGAATACACTAAGCACATTCAGAGGGATGTAGGTTGCAGTAGGTACTGGGAGATGAAGAAGCTTGCACAGGATAGAGTAGCATGGAGAGCTGCATTAAACCAGTCTTTGGACTGAAGACAACAACAACAACAACAACACAAACCTCCCTCTTTCTTGAGCGAGTGTGACTGATAAAGTCGATTCATTGGTGCGCCACATACAGAACTACGTTTAGTTTTATTTTCGATCAGAATGGAAGAACGAGACAGATGAGGTCGAACTAAAAAGGGCACAAGGCAGCGTTGCGTCCATTCTCCCTTACTGCGCAATATATGTATCGGAGAAACAACGAAGGAATTGAAATAATTGTTCAGAATTGAGATTGAAGTTGATAGTGGGCATACAGAATGAAACTTCCTGGCAGATTAAAACTGTGTGCCGGACCGAGACTCGAACTCGGGACCTTTGCAAAGATCCCGAGTTCGAGTCTCGGTCCGGCACACAGTTTTAATCTGCCAGGAAGTTTCATATCTGCGCACACTCCGCTGCAGAGTGAAAATCTCATTCTGGCATACAGAATGCTTACGAAATAGAGGGAATAATTTGTGGCATTTATTCACAATATGGAGACACTAAAAAAGTTTATTAAGACTTACAAATACTTGATTTCCGAGTTATGGCCTCTAAAATAGTGATATTCACCGGAACTTCCGGAAGCACTTGCCGTGACAGAAGATACTAACTGGACAGTTAATTCCGAGCGAGAGGTACACGGAGTGTTGTACTTGGCGTTCGAAATGTCCTCAAATCAGGAGCTGGCAGCAGTGCAATTTGTGTACGGTGAAGCTGACGGTAATGTTGCTCTCGCCAGAAGAGGTACCCACAGTCAAAGTGTTGGAATCGGAAGACATTTGATCGTCTCCACAGCCGTCTAAGCGCTCATGGGAAGCTTGCGTCTCCTGATTTAGAGAGGGACGCCCAAAATCTACAACTCTAGATGCATAGGAAGAATTCTCGAATCTGTGCTCACGACTCCTTACAGCAATCGAATGTTCTTCGTACTACAGTCTGGTGACTGTCTTTACGATCCGCAACATGTACAGTAGATTATCTTGCACGAGTTATGTTCTGCCAGTAGTTTTCGCTGCAGTGTGCTACAAATTCGGACTTCTCCGCCTTAGTATTACTCAAAGATGAAGACTAGATCGTTCGAGACGTCTTACAGTCTTCCAAAACCAGCATGTGTGGTCACATGCAATTATTCAGTTTGACAACTAAGAGCATTTCTTCCTAGACAGGTGTCATTGGTGATCGTTTAGTTGGAGTCCATATACTGGGTGGCTATAATTAAAATGCAGCTACTCACAGAAGGTCCAGTGTGGGTTGTAACTATCGTATGGCAGCGAAACTTGACGTATGTTAATGCGGAATCGATTTACGCTGGAAAAAAGTTTACTCCAATTTTGGCCACCAGGTACAAATCTGTCGCAGTGAATGCAAGAGGGACGTACAGAAATATTTCCATATGTAATGGATTAGGACCGGGACGTGAGCAGAAGACGTCAAAAAATGGGGAAGGTATAATGTTGCTTTTATTATTAACCGCCACTTACACAATTTGTGCAGTATGAGCACTGGAGACGTTGGTGAGATGCCGTATCCGTAGAGTGACACGATTTGAGATTCAGATCAGGTGATTTTATAGGTCATTCTCTGGAGATAACACGTTAGTGGAAGCTTACTTTAAGCAGATATTTCACTGAGCGAGCGACATGAGGTGTTGCACTATCTTGCACGAGAACAGTGTTTTCCACACCATTTTTTTTTATTATTATCAGTCTACTGACTGGCTTGATGCGGCCCGCCACGAATTCCTTTCCTGTGCTAACCTCTTCATCTCAGAGTAGCACTTGCAACCTACGTCCTCAATTATTTGCTTGACGTATTCCAATCCCTGTCTGCCTCTACAATCTTTGCCCTCTACAGCTCCCTCTAGTACCATGGAAGTCATTCGCTCATGTCTTAGCAGATGTCCTATCATCCTGTCGCTTCTCCTTATCAGTGTTTTCCACATATTCCTTTCCTCTCCGATTCTGCGTAGAACCTCCTCATTCCTTACCTTATCAGGCCACCTAATTTTCAACATTCGTCTATAGCACCACATCTCAAATGCTTCGATTCTCTTCTGTTCCGGTTTTCCCACAGTCCATGTTTCACTACCATACAATGCTGTACTCCAGACGTACATCCTCAGAAATTTCTTCCTCAAACTAAGGCCGGTATTTGATATTAGTAGACTTCTCTTGGCCAGAAATGCCTTTTTTGCCTTTGCGAGTCTGCTTTTGATGTCCTCTTTGCTCCGTCCGTCATTGGTTATTTTACTGCCTAGGTAGCAGAATTCCTTAACTTCATTGACTTCGTGACCATCAATCCTGATGTTAAGTTTCTCGCTGTTCTCATTTCTGCTACTTCTCATTACCTTCGTCTTTCTCCTATTTACTCTCAAACCATCCTGTGTACTCATTAGACTGTTCATTCCATTCAGCAGATCATTTAATTCTTCTTCACTTTCACCCAGGATAGCAATGTCATCAGCGAATCGTATCATTGATATCCTTTCACCTTGTATTTTAATTCCACTCCTGAACCTTTCTTTTATTTCCATCATTGCTTCATCGATGTACAGATTGAAGAGTAGGGGCGAAAGGCTACATCCTTGTCTTTCACCCTTCTTAGTACGAGCACTTCGTTCTTGATCGTCCACTCTTATTATTCCCTCTTGGTTGCTGTACATATTGTATTATGACCCGTCTCTCCCTATAGCTTACCCCTACTTTTTTCAGAATCTCGAGCAGCTTGCACCATTCTATATTGTCGAACGCTTTTTCCAGGTCGACAAATCCTATGAAAGTGTCTTTATTTTTGTTTAGCCTTGCTTCCATTATTAGCCGTAACGTCAGAATTGCCTCTCTCGTCCCTTTGCTTTTCCTAACGCCAAACTGATCGTCACCTAGCGCATTCTCAATTTTCTTTTCCATTCTTCTGTATATTATTCTTGTGAGCAGCTTCGATGCATGAGCTGTTAAGCTGATTGTGCGATAATTCTCGCACTTGTCAGCTCTTGCCGTCTTCGGTACTGTGTGGATGATGCTTTTCCGAAAATGTTCAAATGGCTCTGAGCACTATGGGACTTAACATCTGAGGTCATCAGTCCCCTAGAACTTAGAACTACTTAAACCTAACTAACCTAAGGACATCACACACATCCATGCCCGAGGCAGGATTCGAACCTGCGACCGCAGCGGTCGCGCGGTTCCAGACTGAAGCGCCTTTAACCGCGTGGCCACACTGGCCGGCTTTTCCGAAAGTCAGATGGTATATCGCCAGACTCATGTATTCTACACACCAACGTGAATAGTCGTTTTGTTGCCACTTCCCCCAATGATTTTAGAAATTCTGATGGAATGTTATCTATCCCTTCTGCCTTATTTGACCGTAAGTCCTCCAAAGCTCTTTTAAATTCCGATTCTAATACTGGATCCCCTATCTCTTCTAAATCGACTCCTGTTTCTTCTTCTATCACATCCGCCAAATCTTCACCCTCATAGAGGCTTTCAATGTATTCTTTCCACCTATCTGCTCTCTCCTCTGCATTTAACAGTGGAATTCCCGTTGCACTCTTAATGTTACCACCGTTGCTTTTAATGTCACCAAAGGTTGTTTTGACTTTCCTGTATGCTGAGTCTGTCCTTCCGACAATCATATCTTTTTCGATGTCTTCACATGTTTCCTGCAGCCATTTTGTCTTAGCTTCCCTGCACTTCCTATTTATTTCATTCCTCAGCGACTTGTATTTCTGTGTTCCTGATTTTCCCGGAACATGTTTGTACTTCCTCCTTTCATCAATCAACTGAAGTATTTCTTCTGTTACCCATGGTTTTTCCGCAGCTACCTACTTTGTATCTATGTTTTCCTTCCTAACTTCTGTGATGGCCCTTTTTAGAGATGTCCATTCCTCTTCAACTGTACTGCCTACTGCGCTATACCTTATTGCTGTATCTATAGCATTAGAGAACTTCAAACGTATCTCGTCATTCCTTAGTACTGCCGTATCCCACTTCTTTGCGTATTGATTCCTCCTGACTAGTGTCTTGAACTTCAGCCTACTCTTCATCACTACTATATTGTGATCTGAGTCTATATCTGCTCCTGGGTACGCCTTACAATCCAGTATCTGATTTCGGAATCTCTATCTGACCATGATGTAATCTAATTGAAATCTTCCCGTATCTCCCGGCCTTTTCCAAGTATACCTCCTCCTCTTGTGATTCTAGAACAGGGTATTCGCTATTACTAGCTAAAACTTGTTACAGAACACAGTTAGTCTTTCTCCTCTTTCATTCCTTGTCCCAAGCCCATATCCTCCTGTAACCTGTTCTTCTACTCCATCCCCTACAACTGCATTCCAGTCGCCCATGACTATTAGATTTTCATCCCCCTTTACATACTGCATTACCCTTTTAATATCCTCATACACTTTCTCTATCTGTTCATCTTCAGCTTGCGACGTCGGCATGTATACCTGAACTATCGTTGTCGGTGTTGGTCTGCTGTCGATTCTGATTAGAACAACCCGGTCACTGAACTGTTCAAAGTAACACACCGTCTGCCCTACCTTCGTATTCATAACGAATCCTACACCTGTTATACCATTTTCTGCTGCTGTTTATATTACCCGATACTCATCTGACCAGAAATCCTTGTCTTCCTTCCACTTCACTTCACTGACCCCTACTATATCTAGATTGAGCCTTTGCATTTCCCTTTTCAGATTTTCTAGTTTCCCTACCACGTTCAAGCTTCTGACATTCCACGCCCCGACTCTTAGAACGTTATCCTTTCGTTGATTATTCAATCTTTTTCTCATGATAACCTCCCCCTTGGCAGTCCCCTCCCGGAGATCCGAATGGGGGACTATTCCGGAATCCCTTCCAGAGCAGGAATGACACGCCGTACAATAAGGTCTCGATAACGTGCTGACTTCACGGTACATCTGACAGGCCCTCTGGGTGTACTCTCTTCAAAGAAGAACGGACAGAGAATAATGGTACTTGCGAATCCACACCACACAGACACATACAGCGGGTGCAATGATGCATCGTGCACAACACGCTGGTTAACAGTATCCCAAATTCGAGAGTTCTGAGTATTGACTGCATCCTGTAGCGTAAAATGTGATTCGTCAGTCCACAGAATATTTCCGGGCCACACATTGTCAACTTCTGTCCGTGTCAGGTGCCAAAGAGCAAATCCAGACCGTTGCTGCGGATCATGAGGTTTCAGTTGTTGCACTGTCTGGATCTTGCACGGGTACCAGTGTAAAAAAGACCACCACAAAACTTCCAGTAGTGTTGACCACGGGATGGACAATTCTCGTGACGCTGCACGAGCACTAACAAGGGAACCTCCCCATCGCACCCCCCTCAGATATAGATATAAGTTGGCACAGTGGATAGGCCTTGAAAAACTGAACACAGATCAATCGAGAAAACAGGAAGAAGTTGTGTGGAACTATGAAGAAATAAGCAAAATATACAAACTGAGTAGTCCATGAGTAAGATAGGCAACATCAAGTCTAACATGAGCTAAGGAGCGCCGTGGTCCCGTGGTTAGCGTGAGCAGCTGCGGAACGAGAGGTCCTTGGTTCAAGTCTTCCCTCCAGTGAAAAGTTTCCTTTCTTTGTTTTCACAAAGTTATGATCTGTCCGTTCGTTCATTGACGTCTCTGTACACTGTATTGAGTTTAGTGTCTGTGTTTTGCGACCGCATCGCAAAACCGTGCGATTACTAGACGAAAGGACGTGCCTCTCCAATGGCAACCGAAACCATTTGATCGCAAGGTCATAGGTCAACCAGTTCCTCCACAGGAGAACATGTCTGATATATTCTATACGACACTGGTGACAGCATGTGCGTCACATGACAGGAATATGTTGTCGACCCACCTAACTAGTTCACTTGGCGAATGGGTAAAAAGATTCTTCTACCTTACCCGATTTCGGTTTTCTTGTGGATGTGATAATCACTCTCAAAATAGTGATGAAAACATAAGAGTTTGACACATAAACTGAAAATAAAAAATTAAACTTTTCACTGGAGGGAAGAGTTGAACCAAGAACCTCTCGTTCCGCACCACTGACGCTAACCACGGGACCACGGCGCTCCTGAGCTCACATCAGCCTTGATGTTGCCTATCTTGCGCATGTACTACTCAGTTTGTATATTTTGCTTATTTTTTCGTAGTTCCACAAAACTTCTTCCTCTTTTCTTGACTGATTTCCAGTTTATCAAGGCCTATCCACTGTGCCAACTTATAAGTAAATCTGAGGGGGGTGCGATGGGGAGGTTCCCTTGTAAGCACTACCTGGGGCACGCGCTGCATCGTCACTTACAGCAACAGCAACCTCGTCAGTAACTTCGACCGGCATAGGACGCCTTCCTCTTCCAGGTGCCACACCGCGCTCACACGTGTTTTCAAATTCGTTTGTCAGCTTCTTTTTAATGACATAACGTGTCTCCTCAGACTTTTCATTCGCCGATACTCTCTCATTGCAACACTATAACTGCTGCCGTTCACATTAAACAGTTTGACTAACAGCGCGCCGTCTCTCTTCTCGACAGCCCTGCTGTTCACTCACATCAAGGCTTATCAAATGGCAGCGTGAATTTCGTACCGTCATAGAAACAATTTACAGAGCCAGTGTTGCACCTGGTGGCCAAAAGTGGAACTATTTTTTTTTTTCCTGCGTAAATCGGTTCCACATTAACGCATTAGCATAGCTACTAACTTTCGCTGCCATACGATAATTACAGGCCACGCTGGATCTCCGTGGGTAGCAGCACCACCCAGTACTTGTAAATGGACTTTGGTGATAGGCATGCTTGTACACAAACTTCGTGGAACACATCATACCTCAGGCTTCTTAAGACACCCTGCTTATCATTCGTCAGCGAGCTCACTTCGTGTCTGATGGTTCCCGTGCACACTTAAGCCGTACAGCTCTGCAGTACTTGCATCAAATGTTCCCTGACCGATGGATAGCCACAGATGGCCAAGTTGCTTGGCCTTCACGCTAACCTGATTTGGACCCTGTCGATTTCGTATCAATTTACGAGGTGCATTCAAGTTCTAAGGCCTCCGATTTTTTTTCTCCGGACTGGAAAGAGATAGAAACATGCGCATTGTTTTAAAATGAGGCCGCGTTCATTGTCAATACGTCCCAGACATGGCAGTACCGTACTGCAGATGTAATTTTATCGGCAGCGGCGAGAATGAGAACTGTTTTAAATACTTAAAATGGCGACGTTTTCCTTACTTGAACAGCGTGCAATCATTCGTTTTCTGAATTTGCGTGCTGTGAAACCAATTGAAATTCATCGACAGTTGAAAGAGACATGTGGTGATGGAGTTATGGATGTGTCGAAAGTGCGTTCGTGGGTGCGACAGTTTAATGAAGGCAGAACATCGTGTGACAACAAACCGAAACAACCACGGGCTCGCAAAAGCCGGTCTGACGACATGATCGAGAAAGTGGAGAGAATTGTTTTGGGGGATCGCCGAATGACTGTTGAACAGATCGCCTCCAGAGTTGGCATTTCTGTGGGTTCTGTGCACACAATCCTGCATGACGACCTGAAAATGCGAAAAGTGTCATCCAGGTGGGTGCCACGAATGCTGACGGACGACCACATGGCTGCCCGTGTGGCATGTTGCCGAGCAATGTTGACGCGCAACGACAGCACGAATGGGACTTTCTTTTCGTCGGTTGTGACAATGGATGAGACGTGGATGCCATTTTTCAATCCAGAAACAAAGCGCCAGTCAGCTCAAAGGAAGCACACAAAATGACCGCCACCAAAAAAATTTCGGGTAACCGCCAGTGCTGAAAAAATGATGGTGTCCATGTTCTGGGACAGCGAGGGCGTAATCCTTACCCATTGCGTTCCAAAGGGCACTACGGTAACAGGTGCATCCTACGAAAATGTTTTGAAGAACAAATTCCTTCCTGCACTGCAACAAAAACGTCCGGGAAGGGCTGCGCGTGTGCTGTTTCACCAAGACAACGCACCCGCACATCGAGCTAACGTTACGCAACAGTTTCTTCGTGATAACAACTTTGAAGTGATTCCTCATGCCCCCTACTCACCTGACCTGGCTCCTAGTGACATTTGGCTTTTTCCAACAATGAAAGACACTCTCCGTGGCCGCGCATTCACCAGCCGTGCTGCTATTGCCTCAGCGATTTTTCAGTGGTCAAAACAGACTCCTAAAGAAGCCTTCGCCGCTGCCATGGAATCATGGCGTCAGCGTTGTGAAAAATGTGTACGTCTGCAGGGTGATTACGTCGAGAAGTAACGCCAGTTTCATCGATTTCGGGTGAGCAGTTAATTAGAAAAAAAATCGGAGGCCTTAGAACTTGAATGCATCTCGTAGAATAATTTCTTTGTTTGTGCCAAGTGGCTGGTGTGGAATCCTATCGGAACAGAATCGCGGCAGGCTACGAATTTGTGATCTTGTTCGCAGGGCCAAGAGACACTGATGTAAAGCCTGTATTCGTGAGGAACATCTACTACCTGCAGATATAATAATTTTTGATGGCCGTAATCTGGAAAGCAAGTGTTTCTGCACACAAGTTGTAATTAAGTCTTATATTGTTTAAATATTGTGAAAATAAACCAGAAATTATGCTCTCTATTTTTGTAACACCCTGTGTATCGATATAAGGTTTACTGTTTACACTGTTCTCTTCACTGAAAATCTACAGGAACTACAACTCCTACCGAATGAAATCAACAATCTACAGGACACAGAATATGGACTGGGAGTAAATCAAAGAAAGACGAAAGTGATGCGGAGCATCATAAATGAGGTTAGCGATATACTAAACATCAAAACTTGAGACCACGAGGGAGACAATGTAAAGCAATTCTGCTATCTTGGAAGGAGGATAGGAGAAGCAAGCTAGCACAGGAAAAGCCATCATCACTCATTTTTTTAAAAAATGTACACCTTAAACTGATGAATAAATTGCTCAGAAAGTAAGTTTGGAGCATAGCATTGTAGTGACGTGGACTGCGGGGAAATTGAAGCGTTTGAAATTTGATGCTACAGAAAAGAGTTGAAAATTAGATAGATCGATTAGTTAAGAACTGAGGAGGCTGCTATTTGCGAACATCAGTTTTACAGTAGTTTTGGTATCAGAACAATGTTTTTGGCTCTCACATGGCTGGATGTTCCTTCATTACGGTTCTGAAATAAATGTTTGGGTATAATCAGTTTCAAAATCCTACAGTTTAATGTCGTCAAAGCCATTTTCATTACATTCTACCCTTACCACCTCTAGTTCGTTTTCGACATCCGACATTTACAGTTCCCATAAATTTCCTTTCGTATGCTACAAAATTCAAGAGTCCATATTAGCTCTTTCTTAATATATATAAATAAAAATATTAATATTCATTCGATCAAAATCGGTGTCTCCGAAAATTCTGCACCGATTGCTTGAAATTTTCGCTCAATATTGCATACGAATATCCGCTGGTTTTTCTATACGTACTTCAGCACAACATATATTAAATAAAACACATATAAATATGTATGTAATAATTATAGGGGAAATCTAAATAAAATTTAAATGTTTATTTGTTCAAAATCATAATCCTCCGAAAATTCTTCCCCGATTGCTTTAAAATTTTCACACAGCGTTACATTCGAGTACACCATGTTTTTATATACCCGTTTTTTTAAATAAATATAATATATAAATAAACATGTTATATGTAGAAGGGAAACGTCGTTACACACACACACACACACACACACACACACACACACACACAGTGTGAAAGTTATTGAACTACATGAAAAAACGTAAATTAGTTAAAAACAACAGCGAGCACACATTTTATTCAACATTCGGATATAGGTTATGACATGTTCGATATGCCTGCCATCATTGGCGGTGATGTGTCGCGGACGAATAGCGAAATTCTACATGTCCTGGTGAAGCGTCGGAACATCGATGCCGTCGATGACCTCCTGAATGACTGTTTTCTGTTCAGCAATGGTTTTGGGGCTGTTTATTTGCTTCTAGTCTGTAATATCCAGAGAATATTTCGGCCAATCGAGGCCCATGCCAGTGGCCTCTGGGTACCCCAGAGCCAGAATGCGGCCCCAGAGTGCTCCTCCGGGGCGTCAAACACTCTCCTGCTTCGATGTGTCGAGCTCTGTTTTGCATGAACCACATATTGTCGAAGTCAGGTTCACTTTGAATAATGAGGTTGAAATCACCTTCCAAAACCTTCACGTACCATTCGGTAGTCACCGTGCCATCAAGTAGTATCGGATCAATTATTCCGTGATTGGACATTGCACACCATACATTCACCCGTTGAGGGTGAAGAGACTTCTCGGTCGCGAAATGCGGATTCCCAGTCCCCCATATGCGCCAATTTTGCTTATTGACTAACCCATCCAAATCAAAGAGGACTTCGTCGCTAAACCAAACCATACTGCGCATAATAATTCCCATCTTGCCCCGCGGCCAACGGTGCAGTTTGAATGTCCTAGCGCTAATCGTCATAACTTCTGAACGGTTTTGAAACGTTGTTAGCAAACAGGGAAGTTGTATTCATTGTTTACGATTAGAATACTACTACAGAATTTGCAATAACAGTAAACAAGGCTGAAGGTAACTGAGAGGAGTCAAGAGAAAATGAACAGAGGAGTGGCAGGAATTCGACTCAGAACACTGAAAGGACGAGATGGACAGAGAGAGAGAGAGAGAGAGAGAGAGAGAGAGAGAGAGAGAGAAGGGGGGAAGGGACAGGAGGAGACGCAGAGAATAGGGGGGGGGGAGAAGATGGATATAGAAACGGGGGAGAAAATGATGTACTGAGAGAGAAGGGGAAGGAGGAGAGAGGGGAGGAGAAAATTGACAGACGAAGGTGGATGAGTGATGGACAGAGGTGGAGAGGGGACAGGAAGAGAGAGAGAGAGAGAGAGAGAGAGGGAGAAGGAGGGGAGGGAGAGAGGGGGGGAGGGAGAGAGAGAGAGAGAGAGAGACAGAGAAAGAGAGAGAGGGAGAGAGAGAGAGAGAGAGAGAGGTGGAGAGAGAGAGAGAGAGAGAGAGAGAGAGAGAGAGAGGTGGAGAGAGAGAGAGGATAGGTGGAGAGAGGGGTATAGCTGATTGACAGAGAAAGAGGAGAGAAGGAGATTTGGATGTGTTCCAGTTCCCATACGTATTACAAACGTGTGCTTTCTCTTTGCTTTCTTTTCCATTTACTCAGGCTGAGTCACAGAAAAGTGTGGTCAGGTACAGTTAGTTATTAACAGAATTACTCAAATAAAACCTTTCATACACCACGCTCTTAAAAGTTGTATCTTTGCTTGTAGTCATTTGCCTCTTATCAAAAGGGAAGCTATATCAGAGCCTGCAAAGGAAGAATCTCGACATGCGTAATGTCGCATTTTGGTTCGGAAAGGGGAACCAGGTTCTGTAGTAGGGAAACGCAATACACGAAAGATAATTTTTATTCATTTTAAAACATAGGACGCACTTTACGCTAGACACTTAGATGTCATCATTGACAGGTGAATTCTGAACGCAGCCGTAACATGCGGATAAAAATTCGACCTTTTTCTTTTTTCCATGAACAACAAAAGTTTCAATCGAGTTAGATTCCATCTTTGTACAGAGTATACACATAAAAACTCGTCAACGGCTATTCGGCGTAGATCTCTCAGAGCGGTTGGTGGGTCACGTCATCCATAAACATCCCTTCTCAATTTCTTCCAGGCATGTGCGATTGGGTTCATGTCTGGAGAACATGCTGGCCACTCTAATCGAGCCATGTCGTTATCCTGAAGGAAGTCATTCACAAGACGTGCACGATGGGGGCGCGAATTGCCGTCCATGAAGACGAATGCCTCGCCAATATGCTGCCGATATGGTTGAACTATCGGTCGGAGGATGACATTCACGCATTGTACAGCCATTACGGCACCTTCCATGACCCCCAGCGGCGTACGTCGGTCCCACATAATGCCATCCCAAAACAACAGGGAACCTCCACCTTGCTGCACTCACTGGACTTGTAAGGTGACAAGCTTGACCGAGTTGTCTCCAAACACGTTTCCGACGATTCTCTGGCTGAAGGCAAATGCGACACTCATCGGTGAAGAGAACGTGATGTCAATCCTGAGCGGTCCATTCGGCTTGTTGTTTGGCCCATCTCTATCGCGCTGGCTGCAAAGATGGACATTGCCATAGACGTCGGGAGTAAAGTTGTGCATCATGCAGGCTATTGCGCACAGTTTCAGTCGTAACATGACGTCCTGTGGCTGCACGAAAACCATTATTCAACATGGTGGCGTTGCTGTCAGGGTTCCTCCGACCCATAAGCCATAGGTAGCGGTGATCCACTGCAGTAGTAGCCCTTGGAAGGTCTGATCAAGGCATGTCATCAACAGTTCCAGTCTCTCTGTATCCCCTCGATGTCCGAACAACATCGCTTTGGTTCACTCCGAGATGCCTGGACACTTCCCTTGTTGAGAACCCTTCCTGGCACAAAGTAACAATGCGGACCCGATCGAACCGTCTAGGCGTGGTTGAACTACACACAACACGAGCCGTGCACCTCCCTCCTAGTGGAATGACTGGAACTGATCGGCTGTCGTACCCCCTCCGTCTAATAGGCGATGCTGACGTATGATTGTTTACATCTCTGGGCGGGTTTAGTGACATCTGTGAACAGTCAAACGGACTCTGCGTATAATATCTTTAGGAGTTCTGGGAACTGAAGTGATGCAAAACTTCGTGTGTGTTTGTTTGTTGGTGTGTGTGTGTGTGTGTGTGTGTGTGTGTGTGTGTGTGTGTGTGTACCTTACAAATACACTACAAGGCCGGTGCATTCGTTTTGTGTGTGAATTTTGAAGTCAACTTGACACATACTCTCTAAGACAGAAAAGGACAACGCACCACGAAGGAATTATCCAAATGGGACGAAAATCGACAGATGTATAGACAAACAAACGATTATTATATCAGAAAATTACTTGATTTGGTCAAGAGATATAAAGTCACAGAATAAGGGGTAATTTTCATGTTCGTTTTTATTTCAAATAACTTTTACTGCATATACCAGAACTTTATATCCGTATGAATCGTTTGGTGCAACAAGGGTCATGTCCTATTAGTAATTAGTAGAAGTGGTCGTTAGATGGGTATTGAGCTAGAGATGGGACTGTGTCCCAATATGACTAGAAAATAAACTACAAAGGAATATGAAAGTTTGAGATGTTCTTCGTCTCCGAAGCAGAACTTTCATAAACGTGGAAACGGAAAATATTATGGACTTCACGACCGGGTGACGTAATCACTAGTACTGTCTCAGGCTGCTGTAATACTAACAAAAGGAAAATGATGTTTCAGATATGTACGTACGGGCACTTCATTTTCTGTAGCGATTCTCCTGGAATTAAGAATTACATTCACTGATGGAGTGAATGATTTTCAGTTTCCACTGCCCAAAGGAGGATGTAAGGCAGGTCTTCTGGATAAAGAAGCGTATAGTTAACCTGTTCAAATAAAAAAGAAGAAACTAGATGATATAAAGAAAATGCTATAATAGAAACCACTTTGTAACAGGATCTGCAGTGGCCAACGAAGGATGGACAAGATAAAGGTGATAGCACACCCAGCACTGACTGCTTTGCTGTATTTTGATTTTGGGTGTATTTTGGGTGCATTATAATAATCCTGTATGCTAATAACATGCTCTTTTGTTGCTATAATGAACATATAAAATTGCATAAAACAACCCTTCCGTTGCAAACAGAACCCAAGCTGCCACATCATCAGGTTCGAAAAACAGTCATCTATACATTAAAACTGGATTACTGAGCACACACGATGGCCAAAGTATGTTACAACGGCGTTTATTGTTTTACCCTGGGGCAATCACTACATAGCATCTCCATGGTACGACGCTTGATACCAAATCATATTAAAGCGGTTTTTTTGTGTTTCCTGAAAAATTTGCTTTCTGGGACATGACCCAACTCACCGATCCAACTGGAAAGAACAGAAGCAAATAAAGCAATATCTTATGAATATTGAGGTTGATTAAGATAAGATCTCCTGATGTACATTTTTTCCTCATCTCACTTCAATTACTTTAAAAACTTTTTAACTGATTTTTTTGTTGCTTCTTGCTAGAAGAGCTTCGTAATTCGGAATGAAGAGCACGAAACTATGGGTATTCTACATTATAAATTCATTTTGGTTATCGATTTTCCGTTAAACTGTCATCAAGAGAATCTGACTGATCGTCGTTGTCAAAGAGTATAGAAAATTGGTGATCAGAATTAAAAAGTATACTACATATCGAGAGTGATGTGCAGACAGAGAGTAAATGTAATTTTTGAAAATACAATGGCAACGTAATCTAAAATGTTGCAGTTAAACATCAAGTAAATTTGGGAGTGGTTTGGTAAATCTGGTAAAATATCAAAAAAGGAAAATAAGTTTTATGAACAGTTCACGACACAGTCTCCTTTAATAACATATATTTGGTACACCGATTCTCCAGCTTTTTCATTCCATCGGAAAAATTCTGTTCTGTCAGACTTTGCAAAATGCCCGTTCACGGTAGCTATCACTTCCTCATTTGATAAAATTGTCTTCCAAGCAAGCCAATGTTTCAAGTTAGGGAACAGGAAGAAGTCACTTTGGGCAAACTCTGGTAAATAGAATGGATGAGGAAGCAATTCAAAACCCAGTTCATGCACTTTCGTTATTGTTATCGCTGACTTGTGGGATAGTTCACTATCTAGATGAAACAGCACTAGCCAGCTTTAAAACGATACAACAATGAAGCATGACGAAGTTAAGTTATGGTTCTGGCTTTTTCCAAGTAATCTATAGGGAATATTCTTTGGGAATCCCAAAAAAAAAAACAGAAGCTATCGCCTTACTAAAACTAAACTCCTCCCGAAAAGGCCATGAAGGCCCAACGGTGCCGACCGGCCGCTGTGTCATCCTGAGCCCACAGGCGTGACTGGATGCTGATATGCAGAGGTCAGCACACCGCTCTCCCGGTCGAATGCCAGTTTAAGAGACCGGAGACGGTACTCCGATCAAGTAACTCCTGAATTTGCCTAATAAGAGCTGAGTGAACCCCGCTTGCCAACAGTTCTCGATAGATCGTGTGGTCACCCATTCAAGTGCTAGCCAACACCTGAGAGGGAGCGGGCTGTCGCCTTAACAGCTGACAAAATTGTCTTTCCGATCTTCGGTGCACTTTCACCAGGCTTTGTCCACTGCTTCAACTGCCGTTTCTACTCTGATGTACGAAGGTTTTATCAACAGTCACAAATCAGTGCAAAAGTCTTGCGGATTGCGATTAAAAGTCGCCTCATATTGTACTGAAATGTATGCGCTTTTGGTCGACTTTGAGCAATTGGGGCACCCACCTCGTACAGAGCTTCGTTGTAGCCAATTATTCGTGCAGGATATTATGCACTCGATCAGTTGAGATGCCCACAAGCTCAGAAATCCCACAAATTTTTATTCTGCGGTCTTTCAATACCATATCATGGATTCTGTCAACGGTTTCCTTTGCGGTGACCTATACTGGACTGCTGAAGTGCGCTTCATCTTCAGTTTATGTCCGAGCATGTTTAGATTCATTAATTCGAAAATAAGTCTTCAGTTGTGGTGCAGAGTTTGTTTTGATTTGCGCGGCAGTCCATTCCTTCAAATGAGAAAATTAATACGAAACTCGGTTTTCTCCACTTTCAATCGCAGTCAGCCTCCTGACCAATTCAGACATCTGTTAACAGCGAAATGTAGACTGCACATTGTCGAAATTCTTCATACGACTCTTGGAATAAGCAAACCAGTAAAACGTTAAGACTGAACATCAAGAACAAAGTGTGTGTGTGTGTGTGTGTGTGTGTGTGTGTGTGTGTGTGTGTGTGTGTGTGTGCGCGCGAATGTGCGCTTTTATGTGAGAGTATGAGATGGAAGAAGAGGGGAATAACATTAGCAAAGAATTAAACTCAAAAGTAAAGAAGATGCAACGTGATGAAACAACCCAAAAGACGTCCGCCCCCGGTAGCTGAGTGGCCAGTGCGACGAAATGTCAGTCCTATGAGCCCGGGTTCGATTCCCGGCTGGGTCGGAGATTTTCTCCGCTCAGGGACTGGGTGTTGTCCTAATCATAATGATTTCATGCCCATCGACGCGCAGGCCGCATTAAATCTAAAGACTTGCATCCGGCGAACGGTCTACCCGACGGGAGACCCTAGTTTATGTCCGAGCATGTTTAGATTCATTAATTCGAAAATAAGTCTTCAGTTATGGTGCAGAGTTTGTTTTGATTTGCGCAGCAGTCCATTCCTTCAAATGAGAAAATTAATACGAAACTCGGTTTTCTCCACTTTCAATCGCAGTCAGCCTCCTGACCAATTCAGACATCTGTTAACAGCGAAATGTAGACTGCACATTGTCGAAATTCTTCATACGACTCTTGGAATAAGCAAACCAGTAAAACGTTAAGACTGAACATCAAGAACAAAGTGAGTGAGTGTGTGTGTGTGTGTGTGTGTGTGTGTGTGTGTGTGTGTGTGTGTGTGCGAATGTGCGCTTTTATGTGAGAGTATGAGATGGAAGAAGAGGGGAATAACATTAGCAAAGAATTAAACTCAAAAGTAAAGAAGATGCAACGTGATGAAACAACCCAAAAGACGTCCGCCCCCGGTAGCTGAGTGGCCAGTGCGACGAAATGTCAGTCCTATGAGCCCGGGTTCGATTCCCGGCTGGGTCGGAGATTTTCTCCGCTCAGGGACTGGGTGTTGTCCTAATCATAATGATTTCATGCCCATCGACGCGCAGGCCGCATTAAATCTAAAGACTTGCATCCGGCGAACGGTCTACCCGACGGGAGACCCTAGTCGCACGACATTTAACCCAAAAAGCTATATAACATTTCAAATTAAATTAACAATCACGACATAATAAGATTAATACAAGACTGTTGAAAAATTGGTGGTAGTAGTATTGCACATGGAAGGTTATGACGAAACACAATAAAAGACTTAGCTAACAATTTCAACAGGAAATACATAAGCGAAATTATATATCGGTACTATGAAAAGTTTCTCTTTCTAGCTATTTTCCAGTACTCTTGTCTTATACTAATTTTGTTTCACTGTAAATTTTAATTTAATTTATATTGTTGGATAAGCTATTAGATCTTAATGTTTTACTGGTTTAGTCTTGTCTTTATTTACTGTTTATATTTAACGTTTTCAATTACGTTACCATAGTAGCGTCAGAAGTGACATTTGCTGTCTGTTTACATCTCACTGTCCAAGTATAGCATCTTTTCGAAAGCTGACGACGATATTCAATTAATCTCTGTTGATCCATCGTGGCAACGAGACAGCGGCCGGTGAGATATTTACTAAACAAGAATCACAAAACAGCCGTACGATTTCAGAAGTTGTTATTTTATTTAGACGACAAGATTCGTGACGCCTGAAGACGGCACTAATGAGGTGCCGAAACTGGTCGTGGCACTAAAATACAACTTCTGAAAACATATGGCTGTTTGGTGATTTTTCTTTGCTAAATAGTTAAAGTCTGATGATGGTCTTACCAGCCGGAAAAAGGTCACCACAGTAAATTAAGAGTGTACAGCATCCACAATTTTGTGCTTCTCATTTATACTTGGCGACTTGTTTCAATGCCGGCGGCTATGGTTAAAAATTCCAGGTAATGTACCATAGCCTCTTGAAGAGCAATATTTTTTTTTTGTGGCAACCGTACATCAACTTCTCTGGAACGATTTGTAAATATCCGAAGAGACGAATTAGAGTGTACACAGCCCGTAGATGGTAAAGAATTGACAGAGTCATCTCGAAATTGCGACAGTAAATCAAAACATGACCACGAGCAAAATTTAAATCGGAGCGACCGCTGCGGGTAATTGTGATACGGAGGAATCCCACTGCTTGACTTTCAAAGTGTCGCGGCTCAGAAAAGCCGGAGACGCAAGTAAGAAGACGTGTAATGAGCGCAGAATGGAGACGGAGGGCCCACCGCGCGGCGTGTTTGGGAAAAGGTGCACGTCGAGATATGCGGGGGAATTAGGAGTCGGCCGGACACAAATCATGTCCGGAGGACAGGCGCCCTTCGATGGACGGAGACGTGTCCGCACTGTCAAAGTCCCTCCCCGGGCCGGGTCTTCTCGCCGTTGTAGCTGACACACGAGACCGCATTCCCTCGGAATTACTGAGACCCTCGGGACGGCCAGCCATGACAAAAGTATTCCCCGTGGCGTGCGAGATGCGCGGGACAGGCGAAATACCCTCAGACAGAAAGTAATAATCCCAGTTCCAAAGAAGGCAGGTGTGAATATTAGCGAACCATCAGTCTAATATCGGTATATGCATCCTTGAAACTTCCTGGCAAATTAAAACTGTGTGCCGGACCGAGACTCGAACTCGGGACCTTTGCCTTTTGCGGGCAAGTGCTCCGAAAATCTCATTCTGATATCCATCCTTGTTAAGTGGGAGGAGAGGACCATAGCCGACAGGAATTTTACGATTTTCTACAACAGCGTCAACTGTAATTTCATTACCAATTTATTGGTAACCGGTTTCGACGATTCAGTTCATCATCATTATCAGGCTGGCAGGCCGGCAGCGGTGGTCTAGCGCTTCTAGGCGCTCAGTCCGGAGCCGCGCGACTGCTACGGTCGCAGGTTCGAATCCTGTCTCGAGCATGGATGTGTGTGATGTCCTTAGGTTAGCTAGGTTTAAGTAGTTCTAAGTTCTAGGGGACTGATGACCATAGATGTTAAGTCCCATAGTGCTCAGAGCCATTTGAAGCCAATACCAGGCTCTCTTAATATAGAATAGCTGAATTTTGCGGAAAGACATCAGTCGCACTGTGTGTGGTTGCATACTGTGGGAGTAAATGCAGGTACTGGTTACTGACTAATGTCTCTCGGGAAAATTCAGCCACTATATATTTAGATAGCCTGATGATGACAAGTATCGTCGATATCGGTTACCATTAATTTGATATTGAAATTAAAGCTGGCGGTAGTGTTGAAAATTGTAATATCAGTGTAGTAAGTCATGGCTACAAAATATTGTCATGAATTACATACACAATGGAAAAACGGGAGAGATCAGTCTGGGCTCTGAAGAAATGTAGAAACACGAGAGGCAATACTACCCTACGATTTATCTTAGGAAATGAGAAACGTAAGCCTACGTTTATAACGTTGTTGATTTAAACAAAGCTTTTAACGAAGTTGAATACAATACATTGTTTGAATGTTTGAACTTCCAGAGACAGTGAAGATAAAATACAGGAGGGTGAAAGGATATTTGCAACTTGAACAGAAACCGTTCTGCAACTACAGCGTAACCATTATTGAACTATGTGAAAAAAACGTAAGTTATTTACAAACTACGGCTTGAACATACTTTATTTAACATGTAAACGTTTCCACAGATATTCGGATTTAGATTATGACATGTTCGATATGCCTGTCGTCATTGGCGATGATGTGGCGCAGACTAATAGCGAAATTCTGCATGACAAGTGTCAGAACATTGATGCTGTCGATGACTTCCGAATGGCTGTTTTCAGCTCAGCAGCGGTTTTGGGGTTATTGCTGTACACCTCTTTAACATAGCCTCACTAAAAGGAGTCACATTTGTTCAGATCTGGAGAATGACGGCCAATCGTGGCCCATACCAGAGTCATAATACGGTCCCCAGAGTGCTCCTCCAGGACATCAAACACTCTCCTGCTTGGATGGGGTGGAGCTCCGACTTGCATGAACAACATACGGTCGAAACCAGGGTCACTTTGGATAATGGGGATGAAATTATATTCATAATCCTTCACGTAGACTATCGTTCGGTAGTCACCGCGCCATCAAGGAATATCGCGCCGATTATTCCGTGACTGGCCACTGCACACCACACAGTCGCCCGTTGAGGTTGAAGAGACTTCTCAATCGCGAAATGCGTATTCTCTGTTCCCCAAATGCGCCAGTTTTGCTTATTGACGAACCCATCCAAATGAAAGTGGGCTTCGTCGCTGAACCAAACCACATTCACATCAATGTTCTGTTCGTCAGTTCTGTGGACCGTAGTGTTGGCGAAACACTACCGCTGTTCGGTGACTCTGCGGCCTATTGGCTGACGGGTTTGAATTTTATTCGGGAAGAGATGCGAGTCTTCACCAACAATTTCTCGCAGTGTCTCCCGGTCGATTCCTGCCTATAGTGCAACTCGCCTGATACATTTCCTGAGCCTGATTTGAAACACGGAGCACGTCTTCTCGACGTTTTCAGGCATTGTCACCCTTTTTGGACGACCGACATTGCCAGCACTGTCATTACGAACACTCTCCGTTCACTCAAACTTGCGAATAAAATTCTTGACTGTTATCACACTTCGACCGGTTGTCTTCAGCTTGTGATGGTTGGTGGCACATTTCCTTTCAGCCGTAGTTGGGCTGTTGTTGGCCTTCACAAGCGCTATTCCTCTGGCACGCTGTACCATTACATTTTCACTTGCAAATGGCCTACAACATCAAGGCACGTGCTTATGCGCATACTAATTCCCATGATACCCCGCAGCCAACCGTGCAGTTTGAAAGTCCTAAAGCAAACGCTTCAGAAGTTATTATGATTTTATTTCGTGTAGTTCAATAATTGTCACCGTGTACAAAAGTCGAAGGACACGAAAGGGACATGGTGGTTGAAAAGGGCATGAGGCAAGATTGTAGGCTGTCGCCGACGTTCTTCAGTCTTCAGATTGAGCAAGCAATAATGAATGGGAACTGATGAGAAATTTGGGTAGAGGATGAAAGTTCAGGAAGAATAAATAAAAACTTTGAGGTTTGAAGACTACATTGTAACTTTGTCAGAGACGGCAGAGGACTTGGATGAGCAGATGAGTGGAATGGATGATGTCCTGAAAAGAAGTTGTAAAACGAACAAGAAACAAAAGTGAAACAAGAGTAACGGAACGCAGGCGAATTAAATCGGGCGATCCTGAGGACATCAGATTAGGAAACTAGACACTCTAAGTAGTGGGTGAGTTCTGCTACTTGGTCAGTAAAGTGACTGACGATGGCCGAAGTAGAGGGATTAAAATGCAAACTGACTACAGCAGAGAAAATAGGGGAAATTGTTGACATCAGATACAAATTTCAGCGGTAGCAACTTTTATCCGCAGGTATTTGTGTTGAGCGTAGCCGTATGTGGAAGTGAAACGTGGACGATAAACAGTGCAGACTAAAAATGAACAGAAGCTTTTGAAATGTGGTGCTACAGAAGCACCTGAAGAGATGGGTAGATCGTGCAACTAATGGAGATGTAAAACTTCCTGGCAGATTATAACTGTGTGCCGGACCGAGACTCGAACTCGGGGCCTTTGCCTTTCGCGGGCAAGTGCTCTACCAACTGAGCTACCCAAGCACGACTCACGCCCCGTCGTCACAGCTTTACTTCTGCCAGTATCTCGTCTCCTACCTACCAAACTTTACAGAAGCTCTCCTGCGAACCTGCAGAACTAGCACTCCTGAAAGAAAGGATATTGCGGAGACATGGCTTGGCCAGAGCCTGGGGGATGTTTCCAGAATGAGATTTTCACTCTGCAGCGGAGTGTGCGCTGATATGAAACTTCCTTGTCCAAAAAAAATGCGTTTTTGGAGAAATCATTTATAGCTGATGCCCTCTTTTTATCACTCTCCTCCTCTTACAGCCCTGCTTTCAGTGAGCAATTATCGTATTCTCCAGTCTGGCATCTCCGATATTAATGATAAAATTGTTGTGTCTAGACAAGACAGCCTAGACACAATCAGAGGAAGCCGAAAGGCACGCGCTTAAACTCACGCAGGCTGGCGTGAGGTCTGAAACAGGATACGTAATGAATGCTATAAAGAAAAGTACGTAGCTTCTGGAATACTTAACTTTAATCCATAATTGGAGAACATCGCTCTTGATGATACATGCTTTATAATATTAATTAGCAATTGAATACGGCGCCTTGCTAGGTCGTGGCAAATGTAGCTGAAGGCTAGGCTAACTATCGTCTCGGCAATTGAGAGCGTAATTGTCAGTGATCCCCTTCTGGCAAAGTCGTCTGTACAACTGGGGCGAGTGCTAGTACGTCTCTCTAGACCTGCCGTGTGGTGGCGCTCGGTCTGCGATCACTGACAGTGGCGACACGCGGGTCCGACGTATACTACCGGACCGCGGCCGATTTAAAAGATACCACCTAGCAAGTGTGGTGTCTGGTGGTGACACCACAAAAATTGCTTAAGAAACAGTCACGATCGCAAAATATCATTTATTTAAAATGACCGATTTCGACACATACAGTAGGCAACCTTCAGACTGACAGCACTGTAAAGATTATAGAAGTGCATGGTACTTAGGGAAGTCAGTCTTGCATAAACCGTACAAAGATTAAACCAGAAGGGCGTGCTGTTTTACCCATTTGCTGGAGCTGGGTGTTGTCAACACCCATAGCTGCTGCTATTGGCTGTATTGCCGATCGTTAAATAGTGGTTCATAGCGCTCCAGTTTGCTTCATTACGTCAGCTGCAGCCAATGGGATCTTACTTTACCAACTGCCTCGAAATACTACGCATAAGCTCAAAGCGGCTACTCTTAAGCACACCCTATGAGCTTGAAATTTTTATTCACCCGAAAGATAATTTAGTTCTCTAAATAAACAATTAGATTTTCACGAAACGACTTTTTTCGAGATTTTCACGAAACGACCGTTTCCGAGAGTTTCACGAAAAGACTTTTTTCGTTCTTTTTAAAGAAATAATGTAAGGAACGGCTACTGCTTCTTCGTTTTCTCATTTAATAAACTTATATGACAATTTTTTAAAAATATTTCACTTAACCTGTTATATATTACGTACTTGATTTTTACCAATGGACTCTATCGATTTTGTATATTCTATTTCCTATATCTTTGACGAATACTGATACTGTATGTTACAGGAAAAACATCTTTTAAAAACGCCATTGCATTTATTTTACGACTGACATAGGCACATAGCTCTTACTACAAATTTTAATTAATTAACTCTGAGGTTATAATTACTGCATATGTCGTCTGATACACCCAGTCTTTTATAAACTACGGTATTCTCTAAGCACAACGTTGAAAATTTCGAGCAAAACGCCAATTCACGCAAAGGAACGGCAACCTAGACCACGTCTTCCTGGGAACTGCATGGTCTCCATGCATCTTTGGACGCCTACAGGCAATAAACAACGTAGCTGAGGCAACGGTGTGCTACAGCATGGTCTTTGACAGGCAACGTCCAACATCTCCATTTCCATGGAAACGGCTTCTCCTTGGAGCACCAACAACCACCACCAGCAGGCGTTCAACGTTCGCACAACCTTTTGTATTGATGCACTTGTATTTATTCATTTATAGGTAAGCAATATTATTAATGACCTGCACTATTCATTTAAACAGCAGCATTTACATAATGAGATACTTGTAACTATACTGTTTGTTTTGTACTTCATTTGCACGTTATATGTATTTTTACATAATGTAAGATTCTTCTGGGTGCAGCTTGCCCAATGCACCAAATTCGCGCGCTGTCGGTTACTGTATAAAGTGTGGCAGTATATCCACCAGCAGCACTCACCGTCTTGACAACACGAAGCTCCAGCAAATGGGTAAAACATCAAATGGCTCTGAGCACTATGAGACTTAACTTCTGAGGTCATTAGTCCCCTAGAACTTAGAACTAGTTAAACCTAACTAACCTAAGGACATCACACACATCCATGCCCGAGGCAGGATTCGAACCTGTGACCGTAGCGGTCTCGCGGTTCCAGACTGCAGCGCCTAGAACCGCACGGCCACTTCAGCCGGCCGGTAAAACATCACGCCTGTCTAGTTTAATCTTCGTACGTTTTATACAAGACAGACTTTCCGAATTACCATGCACTTTTATAGTCTATGCAGTGCAACCAATCTGAAGATGGCCTGCTGTATGTGCCGAAACTGGTCATTTTAAATAAATCTGATTCTGCAATCGTGACTGTTTCTTTACAAGTAATCATCACAAGGAATACTGCTGACACTCCCAACCATGTTGCTTAAAATTAATAACAAAACTGGTCTCCGCATGAAATAAAATACTTCTTAGTAACTCAATATGCAGGAGACACTACACTGAAGAGCCAAAGAAACTGGTACACGTGCCAAATATCGAGTAGGGCCCCCAAGAACACGCAAAAGTGTCGCAAGACGACGTGGCATGGGCTCGAATAATGTCTGAAGTAGTGGTGGAGGGAACTGACACCATGAATCTTGCAGGGCTGTCCATAAGTCCGTAAGACGGGGTGGAGATCTCTTCTGAGCAGCGCGTTACAAGGCGTCCCACATATGCTCGATAATATTCATGCCTGTGGAGTTTGGTGGTCAGCGGAAGAGTATAAACTCAGAAGAGTGTTCCCGAAGCCACTCTGTAGCAATTGTGGATGGGTGGGGTATCGCATTGTCGTACTGGAATTGCTGAAGTCCGTCGGAATGCACAATGGGCATGAATGGATACAGATGATCAGACAGGATGCTCATGTACGTGTCATATGTCAGAGTCGTATTTAGACGTATCAGGGGTCCCACATCATTCCAACTGCACACGCCCCACACCATTACAGAGCCTCCACCAGCTTCAACAGTCCCCTGCTGACATCCAGGGCCCATGGATTCATGAGGTTGTCTCCATACGCCTACACGTCCATCCACTCGATACAATTTGAAACCAGACTCGTCCGACCAGGCGACGTGTTTCCAGTCATCAACTGTCCAATGTCGGTGTTGATGGGTGTCGTGCAGTCATGAAGGATACACGAGTGGGTCTTCGGCTCAGAAACCCCATATTGATGATGTTTCGTTGAGTGGTTCGCAGGGTGACACTTGTTGATGGCCCAACACTGAAATCTGGAGAAATTTGCGGAAGGGTTGGACTTCTGTCACGTTGAACGATTCTCTTCAGTCGTCGTTGGTCCCGTTCTTGCGCCGACTGTAACACCACCTTCAAACTCACTTAAATCGTGATAGTCTGTAATTGTAGCAGCAATAACCGATGTAACAACTGCGCCACACACTTATTGTCTTATTTAGGCGTTGCCGACAGAGCGTCGTGTTCTGCCTGTTTACATATCTCTGTGTTTGATTACTCAAGTCTAGCCGGCCGAAGTGGCCGTGCGGTTAAAGGCGCTGCAGTCTGGAACCACAAGACCGCTACGGTCGCAGGTTCGAATCCTGCCTCGGGCATGGATGTTTGTGATGTCCTTAGGTTAGTTAGGTTTAACTAGTTCTAAGTTCTAGGGGACTAATGACCTCAGCAGTTGAGTCCCATAGTGCTCAGAGCCATTTGAACCATTTGAACTCAAGTCTACACCAGTTTTTTTGGCGCTTCAGTGTATTTTGTAAAGATAGGGTTTAATTGTTTCCTTTATTCATATTGCCAATTGTCCTTGGCCATTCTTTCAGTAAATTACGCATTCTATCGTAAGTAAGTTAGCTGCTGGCAGTAATGATCACTTTTTTAGTGCAGTGTTATTTTGCTTTTAAATATTTTATCTATTTGTTTCTTTTAGTGGCCACTTATGTCCGCCGGTGATTAAGAAATATTTGATTATTAGCTGATAGTTAATAACGGTCGCTTGCTATTCGCTGTGTTATTTGTTTTAAATATTAATCTAACTGTTTAATTTAATTAATGCTATGAGGTATTCTGTCTATGTTTAACTAACTCTTCCATTGGTCAGTAATGACCGTTTGGGATTCAGAACTCCAGCAAAATAATTTGCAAGGTTACGTAGAGTTAGCGTTGAGACGGGTCTTTGGAATCAGCGGACTTGAATTCTTTTGTGTAAGAGCAGTTGTCTCGACGTCATTGGAGTCAGGAACTTAATACAAACCATTTAACTGAAAGTGTTTTTCCTAAGACAAGAGCTCTAATTGTGAACCGTTTTTACAAAATTCACTTAATGCAAAAAATAAAATTTTACAGAAGACATTTATTTAGTTAAGAAGAGAGATGAGACAGATATATATTTTTTTCTTTTTTTTTTGCAATTAGCGAATTACAGTTCTGAATATGTTTTAGGATAGTCTTCGGAAATGCACAAAGTTTTTGATACTTTATCAACTACTGAGAGTAGAAAAACAGTTTACTTTTTCAAAACTTGCTATATGATCAAACTAGACCAGTTATTCACAAATATACATACCTATTTCTAACATTAAAGTTTTAAAATAATATGTCTTTTTTGTCTTCCACGCAACTTCCAGGGACTCTTTATACCCATAAATCATGCGTGAGCCGTCGTGATATTAATACTCCTCATTACTTGCAGAGGGTCTGTCATTGTAGAAACTTACTGCATCCTTAAGAATGGTAAAGAAATCTATGAGCTTCATTACATCCTCCTCCTTTTCTGCACTCACCCGGTTTACCTTGGGAATAAGCGCAGCATGTTTCATGGCTCTGAACTAAGGAATGTTCTTCTCGAAACATCACAAAATGCTTCTGATCCAGATAAATACGTCGTTTTATCAGCGCATTGAATATTACTGTTCTCTGTGAGTTACTGCTTGTACGTCAACCATTTTTAAAGGCAAGGTACACTTTAGTATTTCCTTAGAAATACATAGAAGTCGTAGGAACCAGCACCTTTCCAAACTTCGTTAGAATATTCCTGTATTCACAACGTGATATGATGTCTTCGTTCTTCTCATATTCCTTCTCAAATGTACCGAATACATGTTCTGGTAGCAAGAAACTATGTCTGCTAATAGGAAAATAGTGGGTAAGTTTCGAAAACACTTTCGTGCGTTCCACACAATATGTCAGCATATAGAGCGTTACAGAATTCTTGTTCTGGTTGGTGACTGAGTGTGAAAAAAAACAAAGTCTCAATCCTCTCTTACTAAACCTCCAAACCTCTCGTAATCCTGCCCTCCCACACATCACTACTAAAATTCTCATTCTTTGCACAAATTTTGAAAGCTTCGAGAGGCGTAAGATGTACAAAAGAATAACTTTTTACTTATCTTCATTATCTCGTTGTTGTTGTCGATGGCTCAATAGTCTTGTCTAAAGGTATATTCTTGCAGCTGAAATTTCGATTTCGTAGGTTCTTGAAGACTAAATAACTGATGAAGATTTGCCTGTATTATTCTTGAATTTTATTCTTTGTCACATCTTTCAACATCACGCCGTTTTTACATTCCTGTATTCACAACGTGATATGATGTCTTCGTTCTTCTCATATTCCTTCTCAAATGTACCGAATACATGTTCTGGTAGCAAGAAACTATGTCTGCTAATAGGAAAATAGTGGGTAAGTTTCGAAAACACTTTCGTGCATTCCACACAATATGTCAGCATAGAGCCAAACCTAGAAAACGTCTACTTCCATCAGAGGCAAGCCCACCACTCCTTGCGTTCTGCGGTACTCAAATTATTCCAAAGAGTTTACAAAGCAAAAGAGTTTACAAACTTTCTTTACTAAAGAAGAATACTTACCAAATTATGTCATTGTTTTGTAAATAAATCCAGATATAAATTTAATAATTTTTGTTAGATTGTACAATTACTAGTATGAATTTTAAATATACTAGAAATTTCGTAATTTCAAATATTTTTAAAAGAAGAGTAATTTTAACTGATAGTACATATCGATTGTAACACATTAATTTCTTTTTTTTAATACATTTTAGCCTGAAATGTGATACAGCGTATAAAAAGTCATACGAATTCTTTTAGTGAAACAGCTGAGATAATTTTAGTCTATGCAAGGATCGATAGTATTCATGGTATCGGTTATCTCTATTTAAAAAATGTAATGTTACAGGAGGGTGATTCATTATACTCTCTTTCCAATAATGTAGGAGATAATATTGTATCTGAGATGCGATTTCATTGGCACCTCTTCCAGCTTCTGCTTCATGTCAAGTATATTGAGAAACGTTATCAGTATGTTACAGACAGCTTTCAGTGTCTCAGAGTATATATTGAGAAACACGTCTAACGGCTTTGGCAAGCTTAAGTCGCGTAAAGTGAGTTATGAAAATATCCATACGCAAGAGTGAGGCAAGTTTTGGTAAAACGTGCTATATTTTCTGTTCTGTAAGTGTGGAATAAAGCAAGTCTCGCTAAAGCCTGGACTTGTAGAGGAAGCTGAACAGTATTTGTCAAGACAAAATTATTTTCTAAAAAATTCATTAAGCGAGTTTCGTAACATCGGTTCTTAACTGTGCTGTTCTTGAAAGTAACTCTCCTGATGCTTTGTTTTATTGGAAAGAAATATTTTTAATAATGAACGTCTTTTTCTATATTGCTGAAGTACCGATATATGTACTGTGCCGATGTATGTATTATGTGCTCTGGTGCTGAAATAAATTTTGGAAAGACTTTACTGGCTTTATACTTTTTCACCACTGCATCCAACAAGCAAAGGAGCCGCCCGCCTACCCCACCGTTTTATCCGTCGTTACTGGGTCCGTTTCAACAAGATCACAGTATTTCAGGTGATTTGTGGGGGTGTAGGTTACGAAAGAGGAATTCAGGTTGTTTCCAAAGGAGAGGCAGGCTTTCAATTTACCCATTTCTGAATGTGAGCCTCGTCTCATTTACTACGATGGTGTCGGAATCAGGGAACTTTAAGATTTGCGCAAAGTTGCAACACCTCATTTGAAGACGCTCATACAATCACAGTAACTTTTTCCCACACGTTAGCTAAAATTTTTAGCAAATGGTTACAGAACATTTAGTGCTCCAGGAACATTTTGTTTGCTTTGTATCCTTATCAGTGGATCCTTCAGAAACATGGAAGCATTTGCAACATTATCAGGCGCCTGTCATCTTGTACATGTATCTCTGTTGTCAGAATACGCCACACTTGCGAACCCACCCCACACGTCACAGGTAACACTTAAGTATCTATGGCGGACGAGCTGTCTGGCGTTGCGGCAATTTTGTTTACGGGCTTTTGCGAAGACTTATGATCAAAATTCGGAAAAGAGTGTTCGGTAACTGAATTTTAAGTCCAGATTCTAGTATAACTAGAAATGTTCTCAGGAAGCACGACGTAATCCGCGAACACCACCGTAGTTCAGTCTATTTGCAGGAAACATTCAAAAATTGTATACACAAGGTTTCTTCGAGAATCGGTTTATTTATTCGTGAAAATTGTATCAAAATGTATTGTATCCTTCAGAGATTAACGTTCACATACAGGCAGAAATACGTGGAGGGGGACTTTAATTGTATATAGTTCAGCCAATTTGCACAAAATATTTATAAATTATGTAGACAAACGTCCCTCGCTAATCAGTTTCTCAATTACTGAAAACCTGACAAAATCCCTACAGTAGATCATGAGATCAGCCTTCGTATTCAGACAGAAAAACGCATTGCAGGCTTGGTTTATAATATTTATGGACGTAATGCAAAGAAGTGCAGATAATCTTCCTGAAAACTGGTACATATCTATGACCACATGAATGTCTGTAGGCAGTTTATCACTTCATATATCAAACACGTAAAAGCATTCGCCTCAACATTTAGAAGAAGGTGCCCTTGGACATTTCCGTATGAGTTTATACTTGACAATTACCCGTTCCTTTTTAGTTTTTCATCGTCGGTAGTGCCACGTCTGAGCAAACGATGTCAACTCTGTTAAAGAGTTTTACAAATTATACGTACTTAACGGTTAATAACTTAATACAGTACCCAACTCACTGATTTATAATGGATCACATGGCGTTGATTTGAGCGACAACAGAACAATTGTGTAAATCGAAAGTGATGGAATGCAGAGTAAATTTTTCTGATCGTCATGTCAGTTCCGCATCATGCTACAACTTGGAATGAAACACCACAAACTGCACCTTTTTTTTTTTCAGTTGTATTGAAATGGTTCATTTTGATCTCCTCCAGAGCCCTTGAACACCCGATGTAATCATGTGGACACACAATCTGAGAGCATTTTCTACTTCGCTCTGCGGCGCTGATGACCGCGATGTTGAGCGACCCACAAACCAACATCATCATCATCATCATCATCATCATCATCATCATCTTCTGTGCTGTAGTGATACTTCATCGCGCCACTATGTAGTTAGAGAAGAAACGAAGTGGGAGGATCTTTAATCTACACTTCAGACAGATGCAGTTTGTTTAGTGATCACGAGCTCTAGCACGCGCCTAGCCGATTCCGCTACTTCTTTGTCAGTCAGCTGGTTCCTGACGCACGCAGTGATGGTCGCGATAGGGAACATGGGGAAAGGACCCGCTTCACTTTGTAATTTTTACACTACTCTTCTGAATTAAAAAGATGTGCAGTTTATCGTCTCATTTGTATAGCAGTTAAATTAGTCAAAGTGTATTCTTATAAACGAAGTTTTTGCTGGTTCTTGAGCACCAAAACATGCTACATATAGGTTTCTGGGCGAGAGAGACGATGTTTTTAAATTCACTCCACAATATTGTAAGTTTGCCGCTGCGCTTTATTAATTAAGCGTCGTACTGTACGTCGATCTTAAAGCAAAACAGAGTCAAAACTGAATGACGGAAGTTAGATGACATGAGCTGAATTCTTGGTATGAATAGTGACTTGCCTTTTTTTCGCTTAATATTCACTCTATTTTGATCTTGTGTAAGAGCATTTTTGAGAGAGAATCCTGGAAAAGTTCAACAAATTTAGGAATTACATTGGGAAGTTATCGCCTTCTTCTAGGTTGACCATTGTTTCGGTGGGTTTAAATATATTTTCTTGATCTGGTATCACATCCTGTATTAACTAATTTGTTTGCTTAATTATGTAATTTCTGTTGCTAGATTTGTTGGCTCACGTGACCATTCTTTGTTTACGTACTTCATCTGTATAAGCGATTACACGTTTTAGATTAGTCCCTCGGTGTTTACAGTACTACATTGCAGGACACATGAATTAAGACGATTTTGCGGAGGGCAGATCAATGCGATATCTGCCGTTTCCAAGTTGTATTCCTGGACATCAAGGAAAATTTGAAAACATTCTTTAAAACTCGAAACCACTCGTAAAGACTCGAAATCGTTATACAGCTATCTCGATTTCTCCCCTCGAGACATACGTTGACGTGAAAGAGACGTACTTCCTGTTGATCGCCAAGATGTGGTATCTCCAAGACCACAAACCATTACCACTACACAACCGCTGTAGTGCACAACTGGCGAACCGAGGGTAGCACTAGACATAAAAAAAAAAAAGAAAAGGCATTGGCAGTGGCCTGCCTCAGAGTTCTCGTCAACTTCATTAACACAAACAGTTTAGTACTCAAGGTGTACAAACTAAAGGGATGAATCGAGGACAATGAAACAAGCAAACAGTCCTAATAGACAAAGGCCCGGAAACGAACAGTTTACCCCATACGACAAAGTACGACAGATGACATGAAAAACTTGCAACAGAGTCTCCGATACGCACTGGAGGAAATACACCTTACGAGAAGACTTTGTTGCACACGGCCGATGTTCATGCGAAGACAAGATTCTCCTCATCGATGTTTGTACGCGTTCATAAATCTCAGGCGTGTTCAGAACGCATTAACAACCGTCCAAAATCTGTTGCCGGAGTCACCGAAACTATCAACAGGGCTAGAATACACCAATGCTTGTAGCTATATCTATACAAAAAAATCCAATGGGTAGAAACTGGGCCATGATATTGGCGAGCCACGACCGATACACTTTTTGTCAAGGCCCTGTTTATCCGTACTGAGATATCCGAAACGATAGTAAAATCAAACGAGCACCATTTATCGCTTTGCAATTTACGCCTCACTCGCGGTTTTTCGATATGAACGTAAGCTTAGACATTAACAATATTCTAAAACTGACCTGGCTGTGATTGTGCACACGTCGTATGGAGGAAATCTATTGTTATAATTACAGGGTGTCCAGAAAAGGGCTCCCTGATTTCAAAATTAAATATCTCGAAAACAAAGATCGATAGAGAAATGCAGTAAACGGTATGTTAATTGTGAAAGCTGTAAGAAGTTTATACAGCAGTTTGAAATAATAGTTACAAGAGCTGCTAACAGATGGCGCTGTACGCTGTACAGCTCATATCAGCATACATAAGTGAAATAATCGTATGAAAACAATCTTTGCAAACAATCACATCACAATGTTTTCAAAATGTTCACCACTGGCACTACAGAGGTGGCGCAAACGAGGAATGAAATTCGTCATCACATTTGGTAGTGTCTCAACCGAAATGGATTCACATGCCACAGAGATCGCCGATTCAATCTCGTCCAGCATGGCTGGGTGCTTCGGGTAGACCATGTCTTTCACTGTGCCCCACAAAAAAAAGTCCGGCGAATATGGAGGCCAATCCATGCCTGCACCAGTACATTTGGGATATTCCAAAGCAATGACTGGATTCCCGAAGTATTCCTCAAGAAAGCGAAACACTTGTTCGGTCTGATGTGGTCGGGCTCCAACTTGCATAAACCATTCAGTACCCGGTCGATCCTCTAACGCTTGCTGTGTGGCGACAAATTGTTCCAAAATTGTAACGTAACGTGCACCAGTGACCGTTTCTCGAATGAAAAAAGGACCAATAATGCCTCTGCTACATACTGCAGCCCACACAGTAACTTTAGGAGAATACAGGGGTTTCGCTTCACACCAATATGGCTTTTCGGAACCCCAAAATCGCCAGTTCTGCTTATTCACGTATCCATTCAGGTGGAAGTGTGCTTCATCTGTAAACTAGATGCAGCCAACATCAAATCCTTCACTATCAATCGTTGTGAGCATCTGATTAGCAAAGGCAACCCTTTGTTCCACAGCTCGTACGGGTATGGCCTGGTGCGTTTGAATTTTGAATGGAAACATGTGTAGGCTCTTTCTCAGTATTTTCTGCGTGCTGGAACGCTTCAAACCAGTCTCAGATACAATTCTACGGATGGATGACATTGGATTTCGCTGAATAATTCCATAAACTGTGGAAATATTTTCAGGCGTAACTGCGGTTTGCTTGCGGCCAACATGCCCCACTAGATCATCAGTTACGCTGCCTGTTCGTTGAAATTTTGCGAAGAGCGTACGAATGGTTTTCGCATCGGGTCCTTTTGGAACATTAAATCGTGCTTGAAAACTTCGCCTTGTTGCCGTAGGACTCTCTTCTAACCTGTGGTACTCTAGCACCAGAAGAAAGCGTTGTTCAATGGAGTAGGCCTACTTGGTTTTAATCTCTTCCCTCGGTACGCTGACCTCCTTTCACGTTTCAATAGTGGAACTGATCTCTCTGGGCGTCAGATCACTATTTATACTAGGCATTACGTATGGCGATTACAGCGCCATCTGTTAGCTGCTTTTGTAACTATTATTTCAAACTGCTGTATAAACTTCTTACAGCTTTCACGATAAACATACCGTTTACTGCATTCCTCTATCGATCTTTGTTTTCGAGATGTTTAATTTTGAAATCAGGGAGTCCTTTTCTGGACACCCTGTATTTCCTTCTCTCATTATCGTGTAGGCCTCCTTTCGTTTCTCGCTGTAACAGTCACACACACTGTATACGTAGATTAACACATTTAGTGTAACTTTTAACCTTCTTGACCGGAGCGTTCCGCACACCGGATCGGCTCCTGGATAAAATTCCTGATCGCTGATCGTGATTTACAACAGCCTTCATACTACGGAACCGCTGTACCTGTTCAGCAGCGATCGGAAGGTCGCTGGTTCATATGCCGGCGTGCAACTGGGACCGTTACTAAGACCTTCACCTGTGCAACCCGCTGCGATTAAATAATCACTCATGTTAAAATACCTACTTCGCAGTGTGCTTGGGTATACTAACGGGGCCCACCTCCAACTGACGGCGTTTATGTCGGCAATACTTTTTTTTTCTATTTAAAATTAGCAGCAATCCCGCGACAACTGTAAGATTTGGACCCGTTATCTGCAAATCGCAGCTACATGAGTGGCTGTGGGGAGGATCTTTCAATGCCCTGTACTACTTCTGCACAGAACAATCGAAACTTACCTCGTGACTCAGAACGATGTGTTGTACTGCATCTGCGGGCGACTTTTTCCGGTTTAGAACTGTGATCTTATCTTCTGACGAGTCTCCTCAAAGTCGACAAGCTGAGAGGCAGTGTCGGGAAGCGCGCTACAGATGTATTCTTGGAGACTTCCTGACGCGAAAACGGCGTTTCTCCTGCACAGAATACGACAGGCAGAAATGTTGCGAACGGTGGAAGAACGAATGCAGATGTGTATGCACACACATGATTCTACTTTGAAGGCCATCAGGGGTAAGTGGGTACGTTTCGTAAGTTCATATACTTCCGCCTTGATACTCATCCGAGTGTCACAATTCGTAAAACGAGATTTTTCTGCCGAGCACGAGGAACAATCTTGTCTCCAGTGTTATCGAGTTGATCGATGTTAATGAAAACGCAATGTTTCGCCGCGACGTTCTTGGACAAACACTCCACGGATGGGACCCGGAATATTTTCAAAATATTTACACAATTAGTTGGATAGGAAGAGCACCACTATAAGATTGTTCATTGCCGATGCGTCTGCGCACAGGAAAGTACCGTCGTTGGACAGTCGTAAAGAAATGCGGGATGACATGCACAAAATTTCCATTTGTTGTAACACGGATAAATGCAAGATACTAATTCTTGTAAGAAATAGAAAGTTCGCTACGCTGTCTTATCACATGATCTCGGACACCTCACATGTACATCTACATCTATACTCCGTAAGCCACGTGGCGGTGTGTGGCGGAAGGTATTTTATGTACCACGGTTACTTCCCCCGGTCCTGTTCCAGTTGCGTGGGGAGAACGATTGTCTGTGAACCCCCGTGTCGACTCGGATCTCTCTCTTATTTTATCTTTATAGTCATTTCACGTGATATACGTAAGAGGAAGCACTATATCGGGTGATTTTCCTGTAAATGTGCGCTCTCGGAACTTTAATAGTAGACCATACCGTGATGCAGAACGCCTGTCTTGCAGCATCTTCCACTACGGTTGGCAGAGCACCTTCACCCATTTTCGCACTTACCAAGTGAAGGCGTAACGAAACGCGCTGCTCTTCTTTGGATCTTCTCTATCAGTCCTGCAACTCCATACCATACTGAGGAGCAATATCCAAATATTCACTAAACGAGTGTTTCGCACGCTACTTCCTTTGCCTATGGATTACATTTCCTGAGGAGTCTTCCAGTGTGTCTCATTCTGGCATCTGCCTTACCAGCGATTAATTTTATGTGGTCGTTCCACTTCCGTACACGTACGCCTGTAAATTTTACAGAAGTAACTACTTCCAGTTATTATTCTGCAATTTTGTAATCATACAATGACGTGTCTTTCTGTGTATTCGCAATATGTTTTATTTGTTTACGTCCAGTATCAATTCCAGATCCCTGCACCAAGCGTCGGCCTTCCGCATTTCGGTACAATTCTCAAACGTTGCGACTTCACGGCACAGAACAGCATCATTTTGCGAAAAGCCTGATGGAGTTTCCGATATTATCTGCTAGGTCATTTACATATACTGTGAAAAGTAATAGTCCTATAACACTTCTGTGGAACTCGTCCGAGATTAGTTTCACTTCTGAAAACTTCTCTCCGTTCACAATGACACGCTGCGTTGTGTTTGCTACTAACTCTTCAGTTCAGTCGCACAGCTGATCTGATATTCCTTACGCTATTTTATTCATTATGCAGTCGTATAACTTTTTAGAGTTACAATGATAAGCGATATGAAATGAGACTTCACTTAAAATCAGTACTAGGGGAGGCGAATGGAAGACTGGGAGGGTTCTGGGAAAATACAGACCACCTGTGAAGGTGATCGGGTACAAAATATTAGTGCGACAAGTATCTGGAATTATTATCGCATAGGCGTGATAACAGACGTCCAGCGAATTCCGAGACGTTCGCCTAGAATTGTAACTGGCATGTTTCTCATAGAGAAACGTGTGAGAAAAATGCTCGGTGAAAAATGAGAATCTCTAGAAAAAAGACGAATTAATTCTCGCGAAAACCTGTGAGAAAAACGTGTGAGAAAAACGCTTCGGTGAAAATGAGAATCTCTAGAAGAAAGACGAATTAATTCTCGCGAAAACCTGTTCACCAAATTTAGATACCCTGATGCAGACATCGTGTGTCTCGAGTACGGATCATAAGAACATGAGATTAGGGTGCTCACAAAGGTGTGTAGACAGTCATTTGTCGCTCGCTCAGTACACGAATGAAGTAGAGCAGACAAGTGATAATTCTGTCATATGGAAGCCCTGCTATACACTCCACAGTGGTTTGTGTAGCATACGGGACGATCAAATCTTTAATGCCCACACTGACGGACACAAACGCAAATGCATTTCTTTAAGGAAAGAGGTTTTGGATACGCATTTTGAGCTCTATGCACACGTTTGCATGCCTGTTTCTGCTTACGGATGAGGTTCGATTTACTCTCGAAGGCATGTACAAATGTCGTAGCTCCGATGTATTGGCGGATCAAAGCCCACGTACAGTGTCTGCTCGAAAGTATCAGGACACTCCAGTGTAACGCGGAACTGAGCACTAGATGTCACGAAAGGCATACTGCCAGTATAAAAGGAGGCGGTGAATACAGTACTGCGTTGTCAGTCGAGATGCAGTAACAACAGAACTACTCGATCAGGAGACTTCAGCGACTTTGAACGAGGACTTGTCACTGGATGTAACGTGAGTAGCAAATACACGAGAGACATTTCAACCCTTCTAAAGCTACTCATGTCGATTATTGATGGTGCGATTGTGAAGTGGAAACGAGAACGAACAACCGCAGCCAAACTAAAGGCAGGCAGTCCTCATGCTTTGACGAACAGGGACTGTGGAGCAGTGCGGAGGGGGCTGTAAAAAATCTCACGAAATCGGCGAAAGGAGTCAATGGTGAGTTCCAGAGTGCTACTAGCAGTCCAGCTAATACAATGACCGTGCGTGGGGCTAAGAAGAATGAGGTACAATGGTGGAGCAATTCCTCACAAATCACACATTTCTGTGGTCACTGCTAAACGAAGCTTGAAGTGGGCGACGCCACTGGGCAATGGATGACTGGAAACGAGAGATCTGGAATGATGAACCACGCTATACCCTGTGGCAATCCCATGGAAGGGTTTGGTGAATGCCTGGAGAACGTTACGTGCTGTCATGGGCAGTGCCAACAGTGAAGATCGGAGGAGGTGATGTTATGGTACGTGGAACAGAGGATTAGTTGGCAATGAGGATTGTTTGTTTCAGCACGAGTATGCACCCTGTCACAAAGCAGCATCTGTGAGACAATGGTTTGTGGACATAGACATTCCTGACATTGACTGGCCTGCCAAGATTCCCGACGTGAACTCAATGGAACATCTTTGGTATGGGTCAGAACGTCGTCTTCGCTGCAGGCCCCAGTGGCTAACGTCACTGCCTTCTCTGGTTTCGGCTCTGGAAGAATGTCCCGCCAATCCTCCACATATCAGACAGATACTGGAAGTGACACCAGTAGATCTCAAGCAGTCATAAAGGCGAAGCGTGGACATAGCCCATATTAATATCCACCAACAGGTGTCCGAATACTTATGATCAGATAGTGTACACCAGTTACGCGAGATCATCAGACAGCCTGCCTTAGACATGTGGACCAGTATCGTGGGCAACTATTTACTTGGGCCCTACATGTTTCCACCTATACTCATGTGGCCAGTGAAGCGACTTCTAGCCAGGTCACCTACCTAAGTTATTGGAGGAGGTATCCCTAGGTATCAAAGGGAGGATGGAACTCCAGCTTGATGGGATTCGGCGCTCTTCGGAGAACCAGTTCGTGCAGCATTAACGCGTGTTTTCGACAACTGGTGGCTCGGCAAGTGTGGACCTGAACATTGGTCAACAAGATCGCCTGATCTCATCCCATCAGATTTCTTTCTCTGGGGCTACACGAATACCGAGATGTATTCTACCCCTGTGGAATCAGACCAGATATCAGTTCCAGGGAATTATTGCAGCGACCACACACATGCAGAAGATGCCACACCTTTTTCCATCGAACATGGAACGCCATGTTACGTCGATACCAGCTCTACGTTTGAAGTTAGTGGTGCTCATTGTTAACATTTGTTGTAATACTGATTACAACAGAAGATTGAAACATATTTAAAATTACTTTATTGTCAGTCACATCCAACGATTTCCTGTGCGCTCTGTACTCACTCAATGAGCATTTCCGACACCTGGTTGCTTATCAAAAAGATATTTGTTTCTTTTACTGTAATTGTTTGTTTGGGTACATGTTGCAATGACCGAACACATGCGTTGCTTTCAAAACTGAAGGACTTGCTACTGAACGGTGATTCTACCACAACGATTACAGTGTTACGTGTCTAAAGGCACATATGTCCAGTCTCTTACACCGGAGCGAACGAAAGCGAATATGCATTTGCGTACAATGCGGCAGTGCTCGCTACCGTTTGTCTGTATCTGCGAACAGGCTTTTACAATACGGGAAACGGTAGAAATCACGAGATAACGAGCATAGCCTGTGAACATTGCTTTATAGGTTTTAGGAGCTAATAATCGGCACACAGTATAAATCATGTTGTAATACTTCACTATATATACTCCTTCACTACTGAGAGCGGATTATTTTGCATATCGAGGGCCCTGTTTTCGACGAAGCAAGCAGAATAGCTTGGCGAAGATAGATCTCAGGTGTCTCAGTTTGTACGCAATAGTGAAATGTGGGAAGGTACTGGAGCTAACACTGAATTACAGTTCCAAAGCTCTGCACATATGTCAGTTGATGCATTTCGCTGACTTTTCATTATAATTGAGAACAGCGCCACGACCAATATAACTTGAAGAAAGACTAGCGCTTACACCCTGGTTATTAGCAACCGGGGACAATTGTGTTGGTCACTGTTTGATACCGTTTCGTATTTCAATAGGTGCTATGTATCAGATTCTGACGTCTGTAGTATTTAGTTTGTTAGAGGCTAGATAGTGTCATCCCAGGTAAACGGTCTTTACCTCTAACGTAACTGTGATACACCAGCCACCTAATTAGAGGTAACATGTACGCAATCAAGGAAAATAATAGGGTCTTTGGTAATTTTTAATTTTAATTTACGTAGTAGATGAAATTCACACTTGTTTATTATCAAGAAAATTTATAGCGCTCCTGCTTTTTAATAAAATGAATCACAAAGTTTGTGCATCAAATGAATTTATCGTCCTTCTCAAGTCTCCAGTACGATAGTTGAATACTTCGTCAATTTTCTAACCGTCATATTTCTTTTCTTTCAGCCTCTGTATTGTGGATCTTTTGGGCCCCAGAACTACGATTTCATGCTCTTCGGACCAATACATGTCTCATGCAACTCATGTCAACACCAACAAAAGAAGACAAGATGGCAAACGAAAGAGTTCTGTTCTGCTAGCACCGAACCGGAGAGGACGCGAACCGCCTTTGATGGTCCGCTAAAAGATCAACAACCAGCAGAACACGAGAAAATAGGAGCTAATTCGAACAGAACACGACGGATTGCCGTTTGCTCACGACAGAGATATGTGCGCCTAGTGTTTACACCTGCGCAGGTGCCAGGATGGTTTGTGGTCAGGATGAAGAGGAATGTGAGCGTCAGAAACACATCAAAATGAAAAAGTGAATTAAGAGGTAAGAACAGCTTATATTATTCAACTGAGAGTATAATAGGGCGCACGCAAGAGTAGGTGAAGATGCTACCAGCCAGTCAAAGGGGCTATAATGGACGATCAGTTACGGTATAGAGTTCGAAAATCGGTAATAGGGAGCAAGAAAGACGCCCGTTGTCTTGCGGAGCTGGAAGTCCCAACCGACACTCTAGGTGCGTACCTGCAGTAAACAAGTGACTTCCCTTCCCAACGTGCCTATTGGACAGTTAGATGTGTGGCAAACGGTAATTTTTGTCTGTCAGCATTCTCAACTACAATAAATTGCCTTTTTGTTGAGGTTATGCTTCGACGCTGCTGTCATGGACTGTGCGGTTGATCCCGGCGGAGGTTCGAGTCCTCCCTCGGGCACGGGTGTGTGTGTTCATCCTTAGGATAATTTAGGTTAAGTAGTGTGTAAGCTTAGGGACTGATGACCTTAGCAGTTACGTCCCATAAGATTTCACACACATTTGAACATTTTTTATGGTTCGAGCCGGTATACAGGCCGTGAGAGTTTGCACAGAGATACTGGCTGTGAATTTAAGTGCGAAGTAAAAAAAAACTGTATTATCAATAAATTACTCTTGATACCATCTAGATTGGTATGGCTTGCACAGACTAGGGGGAATTCCAGTTTACTTTTATTCGCCCCAGTGTAAGAGGACTGTAGGAGCTGGTGTGCATCTGGCGACCTTGACAGGACTCGCCCACTCGAGCATGTGGCGACCCCACATGTAATCTGACATCATCGCTACAAAAGTTCATCTGCGTTCCGGAACTCGTTAGCTTCCCCCTGCATTTTACGTTTCTTCAGTTACTCGTTTTCTGGCGCGTCCGGAACATGGGGAAAGTGTCGAGTGCACAAGTATGCGGGCGCCAGCCGTAGGATTTACAACTACGCGCGTGGGACGTATTTATTTATTTTTCCGTGTCTCCGCTCTCGTTGCTTACCACTTTTTTTTGTATTCTTTCTCCCTTATGCTGCTCTAGCGTGGCGCGTGTATCGCGCGCGCAAAGCTGTGTCTAATAGAGACATAACGCGGCTCCGACATAAATCAGGAGCGCTGGGCGTGAAAGGTCCGTGGTGCGTCCGGCCGGTGGGCAGAGCCCGCGCCGAGCCGGGCGCCCTGGTTGGCTGCGCCGCGGTTTAATCCTCCGCCGGGATTCGAGGCGGCGTGGGCCTCCTCTCCGCCTCGCCTCTAATGCGGATGACGGCTTAGTTAAGGCGGCGAAAAAAATATATATATATATCTCACAAAAAGAGCGGCGACGTCGCTGAGTTATGGCCAGGTCACTCGCTCTGCAATGAATTTAAATAGTAAGAGAGTTATGTACGAACGAGATACAACCTCTCTTTTTTTTCATTTCGTATTTTTGTAGAATACGGTTTCCGAGAGGTTGAGGGTTATTTATGGCGGCCGCTGAGTCGTTCGTTAAAGAAACGCGTTTTGAGGCGAGGTGGAAGGAGGAATAGAGCTGGAACGGGTGGGGGCGGAAGGTGAGGAGTGGGGGCAGCCGTCGGAGTTGCGTTGGCGCGGCATTGGAGAGATGATTTACCGCTCATGTACCCACCGCCAATTAATTGGTATCGCAATTAGTGTTTCGAGATGTCTTCATTAGCTGGTCGGAGCTGCGGCGCAACTTCTGAGGATTTTTGTGGGTGCTGGGTACCTGTGCCGAGCGCTGGGGCGGAAGTACATGAGAACAGTCCTTGTTAGCCGGAGTGGTCGCTCTGGGCGCAGGTCTATAGCGATGAACTCGACAGAATTCAATACGGGCAAGCAGGTACGCGTGACTGTGTTCTGCACCGCACCATGGACTGTATTGTGCGGACCGTAGACTATAGATGGCACAGAGGGCGAAGTACATCATTATACTGAAGTCAGGATCGCCATCCACTGCCTGGTGGCTGCATCCACTTTCAGACGACTTTCACAATACTGTTCATTTTACCTTCATCTTAACTGTAATATTTTCAGCGGATATTCCTTCAGTATAGCTGCACCAAAAGATAAGTGAAAGGAAGTCATGTTTCATTCCACAAGTTAAATTGTTTTAGAAGTACATAAAAGTTTGTAAACATATTTTTGGAGATTAAGCTGTTGGGTTGTTTGGGGGAGGAGACCAGATAGCGAGGTCATCAGTCTCATCGTAATAGGAAAGGACGGGGAAGAAAGTCGGCCGTGCCCTTTCAAAGGAACCATCCCGGCATTTGCCTGGATCGATTTAGGGAAATCACGGAAACCCTACATCAGGGTGGCCAGACGCGGGATTGAACCGTCGTCCTCCCGAATGCGCCACCTCACTTTTTCGAGATTAAGTCAGTGAGTTTACAGTGTGAAGCTACGGAGTGATATAGTCACGAAGCTGATGCGAATGACCCGCCGTCTGAAAAGCATTTATTTGTTTCTAAATGTTACAAATCGAATGGTAACAATCATTATACACTCTAAGGGGAAAAGAGAAGGAATTATCAGAATGGTACGGAAATGGGTTAATGTGATTTAAACGTGTAGACAAAAAAATGATTACAACTTCAGAGAAACTGGATGATTTATTCAAGAGGAAGTCAATAACGCGTTGGTCCAACACAGACCCATATACAAGGATACTGACTGACGGAGTTTTTGGATGTACTCCTGAAGAATATCGTGCCAAATTCTGTCCAAAAGGCGCGTTAGATCGTCAGAATCTGCGGATGGTTGGAGGGCCCTGGCCATAACGTTCCAAACGTTCTCAAATGGGGACAGATCCAACGACCTTGCTGGGCAAGGCAGTGTTCGACAAGCGCGAAAACTAGCAGTAGAAACTCTTGCCGTGTGTGGGCGGGCGTTGTCTTGCCGAAATGTAACCGCAGGATGGCTGACTCCGAAGGGCAGCAGAACGGGCCATAGAATATCGTCGACGCACCGCAATGCCGCAAGCGTACCGCGGATGACGAATAAAGGGGTCCTGCTTTGAAATGCAATGGCACATCAGATCATCACTCCTGGCTGTCTGGCCTTATGGCGAGTGACAGGTAGGTATCGTACCGCTGTTCGAGCGTCTATAGATACGTCTTCGGTGGTCATCGGCGCTCATTTCGAAGCCGCACTCATCACTAAAGACAATTCTATTCCAGTCAATGAGACTCCAGGCCGATGACATGTCTGGAGACACCACGGATGCTGGTGGGATACCAACCTACCACATTGCCCGACAACCAGGAGTGATTGTCTGGGGCGCAGTTCAGTCCCGTTTTTAAGAAAGGCAGTAAGACAGTTCCACAAAATTATAGACCTATATCGTTGACGCCAATCTGTTGTAGTATTATGGAACATATTTTATGCTCAAGATTACGATGTTTTTTTGGAAAATGAACAACTCCTCTATAAAGATCAACATCGATTCCGTAAACAGAGAGCCTGCGAAACTCAGCTCGCTCTGTTCCTCCCTGAGATCCACAGCGCAGTGGACAACGGCGCTCAGGTTGATGCCGTGTTCCTGGATTTGTTGTTGTGATACTTTTTTGGGACCCACCTACGTGGAGAGAAAAGGTCATCATAATAAAATAAGAGAAATCAGAGCTCGAACGGAAAGATTTAGGTGTTCCTTTTTTCCACGTGCCGTTCGAGAGTGGAATGGTAGAGTAGTAGTATGAAAATGATTCGATGAACCCTCTGCCAGGCACTGAAGTGTGAATTGCAGAGTAACCATGTAGATGTAGATATAGGCATTTGACATCGTCCCGCATTGCCGTTTAATGGAAAAAATACGAGCTTACGGAGTATCGGAGGACACCTGCGATTGGATTCAAGACTTTCTTGCAGATGGAACTCAACACGTCGCTCTAAACGGAACTAAATAGACAGATGTAATGGTAATATCCGGAGCACCACAGGAAAGTGTGATAGGACCGTTGATGTTTACACTATATATAAATGATCTAGTAGAATCTCTTTAAGGCTATTCGCATGACATGCAGTTGTCTATACCAAAGTAGCAACGCCAGAAGATAGTAAGAATTTGCAGAACGACCTGCAGAGAAGTGATGAATGGTGCAGGCTCTCGCAGTTGACCCTGAACACAAATAAATGTAACATATTGCGCGTACGTAGGAAAAGAAATCAACTACTGTACAGCTACACTACTGCTACCGAACAGCTGGAGACAGCGTCTGCCGTAAAATATCTAGGCGTAACTATCCAGGGTGACCTTATGTGGAATGACTACATAAAACAGGTAGTGGGAAAAGTAGACGCCAGACTCAGATTCATCTGAAGAATCTTAAGGAAATGTAACTCATCCATGAAAGAAGTGGCTTACAAAGCACTTCTCGCCCGATTCTTCAGTACTGTTCATCCGTCTGGGATCCCTATCAGATAGGACTGATAGAGGAGATAGAGAAGATCCAACGAAGAGCGGCGCGTTTCGTCACGGGATCATTTAGCTGTCGAGAGAGCGTTACGGAGATGCTAAACATACTCCACTGCCAGACGTTACAAGAGAGGCGTTGTGCATCACGGAGAGAGTTACTATAGAAATTTCGGGACAGCACTTTTCAGAAGGAGTTGGACAACGTATTACTTCCCCCCAGATACATGTCGCGTACTGACCACGAGGAGAAAATTCTAGAAATTAGAGTCTGTACGGAGCCTTACCGGCAATCATTCTTCCCACGCGCTATTCGCGAGTGGAACAGGGTTGGAGGGGTCAGATAGTGGTACCGAAAGTACCCACCACCACACACCATTAGGTGGCTTGCGGAGTATGATTTAGATGTAGATTTCATAGTAGGACCCCTCTGGTTGTCATCCACGGCACCTTTACAGCACAGAGGAACGTCGACGATATTCTAAGCTCAGTTTTGTCGCTCTTCATGGCGAACCATCCTGGGCTTAAATTTAAGCGAGATAATTCCCGCCAGCCCATGGCGAGATTTTTCACTGCTTGTCTTCGTGACAGCCAAACCATAACGTGCCCAGCAAGGCCGCCGGATGACTCCCCGATTCAGAACGTTTGGAACATTGTGGGCAGGGACCTCCAACCACCTCGGGATTTTTACCATCTAATGCCCCAGTTGGAGACAATATGGTACGACATACCTCAGGAGGACATCCAACAGCTCTGTGACTCAGTGCCAACACGCAGAAGTGCTAGCAGCAGAGCCAGAGGTGGACCAACAGGTTACTGACTTGTTCATTTTGTGAAGGTCTTTCTCTTTACAAATCATCAAATGTATCTGAAATCGTAACCGTTTGTTTGTCTGTACATGTAACTGAGATCTACCGATATCCGTTCCATTCGGATAACACCTTCGTGGTGCGTCGTTTATTTTCTTAGAATGTATACCTATATCATAAAAATGAGTGCGGGAAGTCATGAAATATTAAATGAAAAGCCTCTCTCTCTTTTCTTTTTTAGGTTCACTTTCGTAACTCTCTAAAGTGGTTAGATTTTTCCCATCGAAGAAGTACGAAGGAATGTTTGGACTCTTGTTTCCAAAGGGATATCTTAATGTCTTCATGTAAGAGTAGGAGATCTATCCAACGTCTGAAATTATTTGTTGTTTATGTTACCATCTCTTGTCTTCCCCTGCACATTTTATCCTCTACGGTTCCTTCTAGTACCAAACGGTTACAACGAGTTATGAAGGTAACCGTATTTGAAAATGTTTGCAAAGATATTTCCAAGAATTGAAAGTAAGGATGTACGTTGGTCCTGAAACACAATACGTTACAAAGACTCTGAGACGATAGAATGTTATTATCTAACTCACTATAACCTACATATTCTCAGACATAGTGCATATTTTCGTAATGACGTTAATGATAATAAAAATTGAGTGAATGGATTATCTAAGAATTCAATGGGTGTCATGGGACGTCCGCTCTGAACTAATGCAACGAACATGACGAACAAAATGAGATTAACAACAACAACAAAAACAGAAAAAGAAAAGAAAAGTAGTAAGCGTGTGCCTATAAAGCGATAGCCCGCGGGTTCAGTTCCCAGCCGGAGACAGTATTTTACATTCCGTCATTAACCTAGGCTACATTACTGTGATAACGTTTCTGCATCTGTCCTGGATTAAGCAAAACTCATTAGCTACTTGCTATGTGCAAAAATCGGTCATTATGGGTACAAGTTGTCATTTCTTTTAAAAACGTTATAATGCGTTTGACGTCATCGAGGAATCGTCAGAAAACTAAATGCTTTCGGCGAAACTAATATTTTGCCAAGTAGGCCCTGTGGAAACGGTGAACGAAATGACTCACGGTGCTACAAGAACCATAGTTCACTGAATAGCTGTAATTCTGCCGCTTCTGAAACGGAAGAACTGCCAAATATTGTTTCAAATTGTTGGTTACCCTTTCACCTGACCAAATGTAAGAACAGTAACCACCTCATTAACATTGGGAACTTCGGAGAAATTAGGTTAGCAGGAGCAAAAATTAGATGTAACCTTAATCAGAAAGTCGTCCAGTTTTTGAAATGGATGCTTGGCTTAAGCTATGAGAAAAACAGTAAATGCTAGTTTGATTTCACATAGTGTGTAATGACAAAAACAGTGCTTTCAGCCCTCCTTCATGTGACTTACTTCTACATCTACATGGGTACTCTGCAAATCACATTTAAGTGCCTGGCAGAGGGTTCGTCGAACCACCTTCACAATTCTCTATTATTCCAATCTCGGATAGCGCGCGGGATGAATGAACACCTTATCTTTCCGTACGAGCTCTGATTTCCCTTATTTTATCGTGGTGATCGTTCCTCCCTATGTAGGTCGGTGTCAAAAAAATATTTTCGCATTCGGCGGAGAAAGTTGGTGATCGGGATTTCATGAGAAGATCCGTCGCAACGAAAAACGCCTTTCTTTTAATTTCCAGCCCAAATCCTGTATTTTTTCTGTGACACTCTCTCCCATATTTTGCAATAATACAAAACGTGCTGCCTTTCTTTGAACTTTTTCGTTGTACACCGTCAGTCCTCTCTAGTAAGGATCCCACACCGCGCAGCAGTATTCTAAAAGAGGACGGACAAGCGAAGTGTAGGCAGTCTCCTTAGTAGGTCTGTTATCTTTTCTAAGTGTCCTGCCAATAAAACGCAGTCTTTGGTTAGCCTTCCGCACAACATTTTCTATGTGTTCCATCCAATTTAACTTGTTCGTAATTGTAATTCCTAGGTATTTAGTTGAATTTATGGCTTTTTAGATTAGACTGATATATCGTGTTACCGAAGTTTGAGTTCCTTTTAGCACTCATGTGGATGACCTCACACTTTTCGTTATTTAGGGTCAACTTCCACTTTTCGCACCATTCAGATATCTTTTCGAAATCGTTTTTCAGTTTGTTTTCATCTTCTGATGACTTTATTAGTCGATAAACGACAGCGTCAACTACAAACAACCGAAGACGGCTGCTCAGATTGTCTCCCAAATCGTTTATATAGATAAGGAACAGCAAAGGGCGTATAACACTTAGTACTGGTTTTCAAATATTAACAAGGCAGGGACAGGGTAGTGACGTGCTATTTGTGTTTATGAACTAAGGTATGGACACTGTCTACTTATCGCTGTCTGAGATACGACGTCATTACACATGGATACACATCGACTTCGGCCCACGAGAAAGACAGGTCTTACGAGTGACAGCAGCCTTCTCTGGCGCGGAGCGAGCGACTGCTTCACAGAAGCTCAGTAATTCTTAACTGCCCATATAAACGCATGCAAGCTCATCGAGAGCACACGGAACGGTTAAGACCTTCAGTGGGTATCTCTTAATTCACATACTGATTACAAGGGCGTCTGCACGGAGCCGAGCGTTCGCGAAGTTTGGCGGACAAGGCGACTAGTGTGACGTCGTAAGTCCGCTGAGGGGCCCCGACATGGACTACTCAGTCTGGCTGTGCTGTCTTTCGCAGCTGATGGCGAAGCAGTTCTGTTACGATTTTAACTTTTCAGTGCGTGAAACGTCGGCACAGAAAAGTGAGACGGTATAATTTATTAGAACAATGAAGGTATTAGGCGACAGACTGGGGTGGAAGGTGAAATGAGAGCGTAGGCTTACGTGGCTGTTCTCATTTGCAACAAAACTTTTTCGCCTATGTGACAACATCGTTAAATTGTTTTAGCGCACAAAATTACTGCAACTTACCTCAGTGGTCAACAGTTCAGTCTGTATATAGCTACACAGACAAATGGTGGGAAAAGTTTTACTGACGACGTAATTATGACCATGACGTATAAAAAGGAGAGATGAGTGGGGCAGACAGTCAAATCCATCCGTAGTACATATATATCAGCAAATTTCTTTAGGGGTGGCCAAAATATAAAAAATTACCTACATGACAGTCTAACAGGAAGTGGCTGGATGAAGTTAGACAACACGCAAAAGCACGCGAGTTGCGTATAATGGAAGATCTCAATACATGATCGTCTGGAGGACGGTTTTATTCAATTTGTCATCAGCGTTCTGCTTGGTTTGATGCCGTCCGCCACGAATTTATCTCCTGTGTCAACTTCTTCATCTGGCAGTAGCTCCTGCATCCAACGTCTTAAATTATTTGTCGGATGTGTAACAGTCTATGTCTTCCCCCAAAGATTTTGCCCTCTGCGGCTCCCTCTAGTACCATGGAAGCTATTCCCTGATGTCTTAACGCATGGGCTCTAATCCTCATCCGTCTTGTCAGTGTTTTCCAAGCGTCCCTTTCCCCGCCGATTCAGTGAGAACCCTATCACTCCTTATCTTACGAGTATCAGTTCAGATAATTTTCAACATCCATCTGTAAAAAGGCATCTTAAACGTTTCGATTCTCTTGTTTCCTGATTTTTCCGCAACCCATAATCCACTGGCTTACAGTGCTAAGATGCAGACGTACTTTCTCAGAAATTTCTTCCTGAGATTAAGGTCAGTGCTTCATACTAGCAGATTTCCTTTGATCAGAAGGTACTGAATCGAAATGAGGAGAAAAGAAATTTATGGCACAACTTGGCTAAATGAAGGTATCAGCTGACCAAGGAATCTGTATTTGGTAATAAAGGGAAGTGTGAGGATAAAAACTGCAGAGGAGAACGTAGCATGAATACAGTAAGCAGGTTCAAAAGGATGCAGGCTGTAGTAGTTATTGTAATTACTGTGTTGTGTATAGTTTCGCTGTTTATTTTCTAACGGACGTTTCGCTTTCAGTTACAATTGCAGAAATGGTTAGATGGGCAGCAGAGTGTAGGGGAAAAAACTAAAGCTTCAAGCACTGATGAAAACCAATTGAGTTCAAATCTGGCTAAAGCTGGAGTTAAATTCAGTCGAAATTTTTTCTAACGACCTAACAATGTCCAGAGAGGATAGATCAAACACAGTTGGCGGCGGTGACTTTGTTCCTGTTAGAGGTAGTTTATGTTCTAGCGAAACTCAGGTACTTAGTTCGTGTGAGATAGTACGGGTAGGTGTTTATACGTGGCAACCGCAATAAATTGATAATCGGTTTCTTTTACCGACCCTCTGACTCACATGACTCAGTTGCTGAACGGTTCAAAGAACACTTGTGTCTCTTCACAAAGAGGGACCAACTTATAATTATACGTGGGTTGGAACTTTAATAGTGGCAACTATTTACACTCCCGGAAATTGAAATAACAACACCGTGAATTCATTGTCCCAGGAAGGGGAAACTTTATTGACACATTCCTGGGGTCAGATACATCACATGATCACACTGACAGAACCACAGGCACATAGACACAGGCAACAGAGCATGCACAATCTCGGCACTAGTACAGTGTATATCCACCTTTCGCAGCAATGCAGGCTGCTATTCTCCCATGGAGACGATCGTAGAGATGCTGGATGTAGTCCTGCGGAACGGCTTGCCATGCCATTTCCACCTGGCGCCTCAGTTGGACCAGCGTTCGTGCTGGACGTGCAGACCGCGTGAGACGACGCTTCATCCAGTCCCAAACATGCTCAATGGGGGGACAGATCCGGAGATCTTGCTGGCCAGGGTAGTTGACTTACACCTTCTAGAGCACGTTGGGTGGCACGGGATACATGCGGACGTGCATTGTCCTGTTGGAACAGCAAGTTCCCTTGCCGATCTAGGAATGGTAGAACGATGGGTTCGATGACGGTTTGGATGTACCGTGCACTATTCAGTGTCCCCTCGACGATCACCAGTGGTGTACGGCCAGTGTAGGAGATCGCTCCCCACACCATGATGCCGGGTGTTGGCCCTGTGTGCCTCGGTCGTATACAGTCCTTATTGTGGCGCTCACCTGCACGACGCCAAACACGCATACGACCATCATTGGCACCAAGGCAGAAGCGACTCTCATCGCTGAAGACGACACGTCTTTATTCGTCCCTCCATTCACACCTGTTGCGACACCACTGGAGGCGGGCTGCACGATGTTGGGGCGTGAGCGGAAGACGGCCTAACGGTGTGCGGAACCGTAGCCCAGCTTCATGGAGACAGTTGCGAATGGTCCTCGCCGATACCCCAGGAGCAACAGTGTCCCTAATTTGCTGGGAAGTGGCGGTGCGGTCCCCTACGGCACTGCGTAGGATCCTACGGTCTTGGCGTGCATCCGTGCGTCGCTGCGGTCCGGTCCCAGGTCGACGGGCACGTGCACCTTCCGCCGACCACTGGCGACAACATCGATGTACTGTGGAGACCTCACGCCCCACGTGTTGAGCAATTCGGCGGTACGTCCACCCGGCCTCCCGCATGCCCACTATACGCCCTCGCTCAAAGTCCGTCAACTGCACATACGGTTCACGTCCACGCTGTCGCGGCATGCTACCAGTGTTAAAGACTGCGATGGAGCTCCGTATGCCACGGCAAACTGGCTGATACTGACGGCGGCGGTGCACAAATGCTGCGCAGCTAGCGCCATTCGACGGCCAACACCGCGGTTCCTGGTGTGTCCGCTGTGCCGTGCGTGTGATCATTGCTTGTACAGCCCTCTCGCAGTGTCCGGAGCAAGTATGGTGGGTCTGACACACCGGTGTCAATGTGTTCTTTTTTCCATTTCCAGGAGTGTATTTACAGCTCGGTCAAAATAGGTACGTGTCTCAAAGTTCTACTGACCTTCAAAGTAGTCACCAGCATTCTGTATAATCCTTTGCCGGCGATGTAGGATACTCTCAGCAGTGCCAGTTGTGTTGACAGTTCGAGCGGCGTGGTCTATTGCCCGATGAATTTGAAGCAGTTCTGAAACGAATACCGAGAAGTGTTTCCTTCAGTTTAGAAATCAAGTAGAACTCACGAGGGCTTATGTGAGGAGACTGCAGTATCTGGTACGCCACTTACCAGCCCCATGAGTCAAACAAATCAGTAACATGTTACTGCACGTGCTTGACCATTGTCCTGCAAAATGATGGTCAGCTCTTGCAGAAAGTGTCATCAAAGTGTCATCACTTATTTCTCTACGCTGTTCATTTCTGTAAGACAACCTACGACCAGCTTTGAGACAGAAGTGATGAAGTCTACATCGCTGGCAACGGGTTATACACAATGCTGGTGACTAATCTGAAGGTCAGTGAAACTTGTAAACACGTACCTATTTTGTACGAGCTGTAAATAAATAGTTGCCACTGTTGAAGTTCCAAACATCGTACTTGGTGATGACTTCAACGTGCCCTCGATGTGATGGCAAAACCGGCGGTAGGTATAGCACATGGTCAGAAATTTCACTAAGTGCAATGTCCGAAAATTATTTTGAGCAGTTAGTTCAGGGGCCCAGTCGACGGGTAAATGGCTGTGAAAACATATACTGACCTCTTAGCAACAAGAAATAGTCAGAAGGTAAGGAGCATCATGATAGATACCGGTATTAGTGACTACAAAGTCGTTATAGTGAAACTGACCACGGCGACATCTATATCCACCAAAAGCAAACGCCAAATATGTCTATTAAAAAAAGCAGACAGCATCGCACTGCTAGTGGAATGTCTCGCGGTAAAGAGAAGGACTGAAGAAATCCGAGAGGTACCGTGTAGTGCCGAGATAGGCCGAGCCCCGGACCGCTCACGGGCAACACATCGTGCACGCGTGAAGGTAACTTCAAGACTACGAAGCATTTTGACGCTATTGTGGCCTGTAGGTTCTGGAAACAACGGAAGGCAGGTGTTCCATAGAAATATTTTGGCATTCTGTGCGAGCACGCATCAGCTAGGCTAGCCGGGTGGTCCTAGTCTGGACGCGTGGTGATGTAAGCCGCCTCTTCCAGAGCGTCTTTTTCACGGAACCCCACGTCAGCACTACGTCGCAATGCGCGTCCAGTACCGAGGTCAGCCACGTCCCGTGGATCGACGCGCCTTCTACTTCCTTCCTCGGAACACTTTCTTCCGCTTATCAGCGATGAAAGAGGAACTGCTGCCGACCTTGTGGTCCGCTATGGAATTGAGACTCTGCGGCGTATTTCGCCAAGGCCGCTGTTACCCGATGTAGCGACTGACAAGTAGACGCCGTTACGCAGAATCTTGCAATATACGCCAGGTGGAAGCGGTTGCGAATAAAATGATCTTCATCATCAGACTTGCACTTCTTTAACAACGTAAAACAACCGAGCAGACAACGATAACCACAGCTTTCATATCCCCCCCCCCCCTCTCTCTCTCTCTCTCTCTCTCTCTCTCTCTCTCTCTTCTTTGGTATTAAAGTGTTTGATGTTAATGTAAGATGTGGTCGGGATTGTCTGGCGTCGCGTATATATTCTGTACGCTCGCAAATACGGCTTACATATACGACGACGGTAATCGAAGTTGCTACGCTGGCAAAAATACTAGCAAAAACGTGTCCAGTTTTGCTTATAATAGCTTAATTACGCAATATAAAGTCGCGGCTAGCTAACAGATAATCAGAAGTAGCATGAGACTATTACTGATATTGCCCGATAAATTAAAGTGTTACGAACAGAGAGGCGTATAACCACCAACGTAGCGTAAGGATTTCTACTCACGATAAATAATTTCATGTATATCACGCTGCCTTCAGGTTAGTTAAGCATTTATTCGACAGAAACAAATTTAATTGCAAACTAAAAGCAAACCTAACGCTTATTGCCTACTGCAGTTAAATTTATCTACGTAAAAATTCTGATAAAATCAACTTTACAGTTAATGCTTGGAAATTATGATCAAAGTATTTATTATATTAAATTGAAGGTGAAACCTAAAATCTAATATTTTACGTAAATTCCACGTAATGGCCGCCTGTGCGCCATTACAACAAATATAAGCCAGATGGGTAACCTACAAAACTCACTTCAAATACTTATTTTCACTTAAATACAAACATCAAAAAAAGTTTTACATCACCTCGGTTCCGAGAATTCCGGAACCTGTACAGAAAATAGGAATAGAAATCTAGATCAACATCATTTCCGCTCTCTTTGTTGCTCATGAAAACCACACATTGCATGTTGTACCACCATACAGGGAGACCTTCAGAGGTGGTGGTCCTGGTTGCCGTACACACCGGTACCTCTAAAACCCAGTAGCACGTCCTCTTGCATTGATGCAGGCCTGTATTCGTCGTGACGTACTATCCACAAGTTCATCAAGGCACTGTTGGTCCAGATTGTCCCACTACTCAATAGTGATTCGGCGTAGATCTCTGAGAGTGGTTGCTCGGTCACGTCGTCCATAAACAGCCCTTTCCAAGCTATCCCAGGCATGTTCGATAGTGTCTGGAGAACATGCTGGCCACTCTAGTCGAGCAATGTCGTTATCATGGAGGAAGTCATTCACAAGATGTGCACGATGGGGGCGCGAATTGTCGTCCATGAAGACGAATGAATACCTCACCAATAATCTGCCGGTATAGTTGCACTATTGGTCGGAGGATGGCATTCACGTATCGTACAGTCGTTACGGCGCCTTCCAAGACCACCAGCGGTGTACGTCGACCCCACATAATGCCACCCCAAAACAGCAGGGAACCCCCACCTTGCTGCACTCGATGGACAGTGTGTCTAAGGCGTTCAGCCTGACCGGGTTGTCTCCAAACACGTCTCCGATGATTGTCTGGTTGAAGGCATATGCCACAATTATCGGTGAAGAGAATGTGATGCCAATTCCTGAGCGGTCCATCCGTCATGTTGTTGGGCCCACCTGTACCGCGCTGGTTGCAAACATGGATCTCGCTATGGACGTCGGGAGTGAAGTTGCGCATCATGCAGCATACTGCGCAGTTTCAGTCGTAACACGACGTCGTGTGGCTGCACGAAAAGCATTATTCAACATGGTGGCGTTGCTGTCAGGGTTTCTCCGAGCCATAATCCGCAGGTGGCAGTCACCCGCTGCAGTAGTAGCCCTTGGGCGGCCTGGGCGAGGCATGTCATCGACAGTTCCTGTCTCTCTGTATCTCCTCCATGTCCGAACAACATCGCTTTGGTTTACTCCGAGACGCCTGGACACTTCCCTTGTTGAGAGCCCTTCCACAAAGAAACAATGCAGACGCAATCGAACCGCGGTATTGACCGTCTAGGCATGGCTGAAGTACAGACTACACGAGCCGTGTACCACCTTCCTGGGAGAAACTGGTACGCTCGCAAGTGAGATGGTTGACTGTGATGCTCCACGGACGCGCCACACTCTCGACTTTGAATGACTGTTTCACTGATCGAGTCAAGATCGTTACGGGATTAAACGGTGAGGTCATTAGTCCCGCGATTCAAAAGTTTCTTACGTAAGAGACAAGGTCCGCTAAAAGTGGACGTATGCAGTCAGAGGGGTCAAACTATAAATCGAGGAAGTTAAAACACACACAGTAGACGGCATAAAAGAATAGGCCAAATCTGAAAACTGGAAAAACGGAAGATGAAGGGGCGGTATTTGCACGGGAGATTCGTCATGGATCTAAGATCTAGAAAACATGAAGAGAGGCCCCAACCACAATCACCCTGCCCCTGCACCAGGAGTAAAGCAAACCTTATATCTGAAAATAAAAACCACTTCCGCGTAAGAAACTAGGGACCAGTTCAGCCAACCATGAATCGTCAGGTAATATTAAAGACAAGGAATCTGGAAGGCTATACTTAGTAACAAGGGCCAAAAGAAGGGGACATTTCACCAATATATGGGAAACTGGACCCACAACGACAGTGTGGGAGTGGCTCGTTACACAAGAGGGGTCAAATTCACGTATGGGCGAGCCTGGTATGACCAGTGTAGACTGCATAGACTGCATAAGAGGGGAACTCCTTCCGAGAGCAGCGGAAGGAAGAGCGCCAAATTGGAGAAGACTCCTTGATTGTGCAGAGTTTATTTCTCAGAGTAGGAGGACGCCAGATGTCATCCCACTTTTGGGCAAAGAGAAATCTGATGTGGACCCTCATATCTGCACCTGGAATCGTGAACGGAAATGTGGGTAAATATCTCTGTCTGCAGTGTGTGCGTGCCGTTGCTGGGAGGCCCGAACGTGATCTGATCTTCAAACTTATTTCATATGCAAACTGTTAATTTACGGACCAAATTCCTTGCCAAAACTTTTTGTACTGCGTCCCCCCTCTATAACCTCTAGAAGCCTGTAACAGGAACTGTGAAACACCCCGTATATGTTTATTACGAGATGCTTCAGATTATTTGAAGTTGGTTTCGCTTGATAGCGTATTCAACAAAATTTTCTTATTGTCCAAACGTTAGCAGTCACGTCATGTCCGAAAGTATAACAAATTTTACGAATTATTTCCTGAGCGAAAGATTAGGCCTAAAGCGCTTCCTACGTCTACTGGAATCATTGGCCTCTACAAAGGTAGGCATACTAGGTAGGGCCTTCATTAAATTTTGAGACAGATTCTCATCTGCAACGACATTTTGTTTTTGTCGAGCTGGTTGGGAAGGTAACAAAATCAACCATCCTTTTCACCGTAGATTTTATTACCTGAAAGTATTTTGCTATACTTATTTCTATTCGTCTCCTTGTCCTTATCCTCATATGAATGTGCCTCTCTCACAAACAGAGCCATACAGATAAAGTACATGTTGTAATGAACAGCATGGAAAGTCGCAGTATTCAACTCAAAACACACATTCGTAGTGTGTGCTTGAGCCTAGATGATGTTACACTTCCTTCCTTGTCGTTCTGGTACGTCATTTCAATCTCGTTTCTCACTTTTGTCATCTATAGCGTCGCTATTTTTTATTGTTATTTCATTTTCACCCCTTCCCCTCCCCTCTACCCCCCCCCCCCCTCCCCTCTCCCCAGAAGGGGCAGCTGGCAGCTGCACATCTCTTCAGCTAAAGGTTTCACATGTTTAATGAAGTGTTGACTGCAATAAAAACCAACGAAATAAGCTTTACAATGTACTTTGGTGAACACTTTGTGTCATTTACTTGGTACTGTATTAGGCATGTTACCTGCATGTAGCAGACAAGCCTAACACAACATCAACGGTGGTTTAAAAAATAGCTGATAATTGACTGAAACCCTCAGCTGCCAACAGGTTGTGTTGATACACCACGATGGGGACAGCTGAAAATGTGATTCGTACCCGGGATCTCCTGCTTACGTGACAGACGCTCTATCCATCTGAGCCACCGAGGACACAGGTGAATAGCACGTCTGCAGGAACATATCCCCTGCACGCTTCCCGTGAGACCTACATTCCACTGTCCACAATCTACATACGTAATGTTCCTAACAGATATTTGCCCATCCACTCATTGCTCGCGCCAGCTGACGATTCCCATAAGAGTTCGCGCAACCTGTGCGCATTCGCACAGACTAAGGTAAATGGCCGGGTAGCCTTTTAACTATGTATGAAGGTAGTAACTGTTCTCGAAAGAACAGATACCATTGATCACCGTGCAGCTTCTCTAGAATAAATGATAAGTAATTGAAACCCTCAGCTGCCGACAGGTATTGTTGATATATCTCTCACGGGAAGCGTGCAAGGGATAAGTCCTTGCAGTCGAGCTATTCATCTGTGTCCTCGGTGGCTCAGATGGACAGAGCGTCTGGCATGTAAGCAGGAGATCCCGGGTTCGAGTCCCGGTCGCGACATACATTTTCAGCTGTCTCCATCGTGGTATATGAACAACACCTGTCAGCAGCTGAGGGTTCCAATTAATTATCATTTATTCTAGAGAAACTGCACGGTCATCAATGGTATCTGTTCTTTCGAGAACAGTTACTATCTTCATACATAAAAAATAGCTGCTGATCCTTATCTCCTCGTACACGAGGACATTTCTGCACTCAATAAACGCAGACTTCGTTTCCTTCACCCAACCCTACGAGGCGCAAAAATTTTGGCGGCCAATGAAGTGACAGTAATAGAAAGGTGGAAAAATATGGCAGGACAATGCTACCCCAGAACAACTCGAGATTCCCTGCGTCTCTTCGAGGCAACCAGCATTTGAAGAACACAGCAAGAGCTGGTCTGCGATCAACAGAATAAAAACCAATACTGCAAGATGTGCTATAATTAAACTAAACTCCTCCCGAACAAGCCATGAAGGTCCAACGGCACCGACCGGCCGCCGTGTCATCCTCAGCTCACAGGCGTCACCGATGTTGCCACTGCGGCAAGGCCGTTGGCGCAAGATGTGCTTACTCAATGTACAAGTGGGGATCAACATCATCATCCTGCTGTTAATGCAGCACAGAGCTACAAACCGCTCAGCAAGTCATACATACGTGCTGAAAGGGATCATTTCCTGGCGACGCGGAGGAATTTGACAGCCGCGCCAGTCGGCGGTCGTCTTGAAGCCACATCTGCGGCTGTATCGCGCATGTAGCGCCACCGATCGAGTCGTAATCAGCTCGGAGTACGAAGACGCAGCAACGTGGCCAGGCCAGTATACTAGCAGTGTACGCGCGGCATCAGCCGAATCCTCAGCGGGCTATAGCGAGGGTTTCTGTACTTTGTACACGTATGACGACTGAGATCTGATTAACGGGCTCTCTGGGGTCCGCTGTTCAAGTTAAGACAGTGTCATTTAGACAACGAGTGCTTCTAATCATTTCTGCTTTTTGTCTGGGCGCCCACCCATTCCTCTGCACGCACCTCTTACGGGTCCAACACTCCTGGTCGCAACAAGGACATCAGTTGAATATATTTGGCAGTTCGGACACGTATATACCAGATTGAAAAATGCTTCCTATCCTAGCATAAAAACAAGTTATTAAGTCCTGAACAGAATTAGGGATGTACAAGAAGCGACCTGCCTTTTCGACTTATCTGGCAGCTTCAAAGACATTCAAAACGAAACATCTTGACATATCCGTGGTTTTAATCCACACCCAAAAATTTTGTCATCCGAGAAATCTTTTTCAGGTATTACATGTATGCTCGTCAGCCGTATTATGTTATAATTTATTATGGCTGATGAATCTTCTATATTTTTAGGGATTTTAGCCTATAAACTGCAAGATGGAGGCGTGCCAACGCCTTGAGGCTACTAGAACCCACCTTGCTTGGAAGGTAGGGTTAACACCTAAAAAATCGCAAACATTTCAAGATGCTTTGACTGAGAAGTCTTTGAAGCTGACAGGTAAGTGGGAAAGCTAGTTCTCTTCTTTTATATCTAGCTCTGTCCAGCACATATACGTCTTTTTTTTGTCCTGTGATATGAGGATTTCGCATTCTGGTACCCAACTTTTATTCTACCACAATTTTTACATTAGACCGCCATAGCTTGGCAACCGAATTAGATTTTTGTTGGCATGGTACAAGCTTCTTTTTTTTCGAACCATGTTGTTTACATCGCCGCAATGGACAAAGCTTTCACAAAACAACAGGACACTCATTAATTAAATGTATCTGTCTACGTTCTTGCAAAATTTGAACCGATTCGCAAAAGTCTGAAACATAGATATCACATAAACTCACAAAATACGTTTTTTACGCTAAAATCCGAATGAAGGTAGATTTTTGAAACGGAGTTTCTTATCGTAAGATTGCATTTTTTCTATTTTCATGATTCACTTTAAACCGTTTCTGATCATTCAGTTCATGTAAGAACAAATTTTAAATCTTAGATTTAGCTGGAATTTAAAGCCTCCTGTATCGAAAAGGAATTCTGTTTGATTTCATCCACTTATCTACCTTCGTGCAAAGCTTGAACCTACTGGCGCCAGTTTAAAGTACAGAAGTGGTGCGCTTCAAAGGCCTGCCACAGAGATATCTTCTCTCACGGAAAAGCCAAACGAAGCAAGGCTTATTCAAACGATTACAACTCCTGTTACAACAAGGTACTATACAAAACTGGGCCAAATTTGAACCATTGGTCTTGCTCCAGTCCGGAGTAATTTAAGGGTGACTATTGTTGCACGTAAAACCCGAACGGTGCACATACAAAGGGTGTCATTACCTGATCATTAATTTCAGGCCAGTTAAAATATTTTGGGAAGAACATTAATCGCTTCGCACAATCTGGCTGTGCGCCAGCTCCGGTTCATCGTTCAAATCTTGCTTAATGTGCAGTAACATAGCTACAGTAAGACAGATGTCTGAATGGCTATACGAACGGTCTGGCTAAACCAACAACTTCTCAGCCAATCTCCCTAGTTCAAACAGCAACGAAGCGCCAAGCTCCGCCCCCCCCCCCCCCCCCGCCCTCCGTCCCGCCCAAACAGGGATTCTGCACGCAGACTTTTCATAGTATTTGTAATTGTACTTCCGCGCTATAGCGATGGCCTTCTGTATTTGGTAAATAACGTAAATTTAACTGACTTATGAATTTTCTATCTGTTAAATACGTGTATGCAGGGTGTCCCAGGAGGAATGCTCAATATTCAAGGTTTGACATGAACGATCATTTGATGGAAAATGTTCGTATGAACACATTGCCTCTTTCGAATAGTTTCCGATATAGATCACATTTAATGTACATTGACTTTTGGGCTGATGGCGCGCACGTGTGTCTCTTGCTTACCTAATCTCTTTAACGTTTTATTGCAGCGGAACCTATGTCATTGTTTTCAGCCTCTTTGTTCTGGATGTCTTTCTGCCATTACACTAGTCCGTTGAACGGCAGTTGTCCATGGTGTGTTGTGAGTGAAGTACTGCGAGGGATTGAGAGTGAATTACAGAGAAGCATCGAAACTTTTTACACGCGCTGGCTAAGGTGCCACACATTCACACTAGTGAAGAACATGGAGCAATGGTGAACGTTTAAGGTTTCTGAGGTGGTGGTAGTACTCCTCTTGCTAACGAAGAATACCGTCATCGCTTACCGACATTTCGGATTCCTGATCATAGAGTATTTACCAGTGTTTTCGGCATATTGCCTGAAGCAGGCAATCTCCCAAGTTCTAATAGTTCTTCTGAACAATGTCACACGACTTTACTTTCTTCATTGGTTAAATGACAAGCGTCATTTGCTTAGGTCAATACTATTCAGTGATGAAGCCACATTCAGACGGAATGGAATCAACAACATACGCAATAATCACAGCAGAAAAATCCACACACTACTGTGGAAACCAGTGTCCAAGTTCATCTTCCGGTCAGTGATTCGTACGACACGGTCTGTCACAAGCTGACATGTACAGTTATTTTAGATGGCGAAATTATAGGACAGAACTACTTGAATTTTTTGGAAAATTCGTTTGCTGAACATATTGAGGACAGTACTTTGGCCACATGCACGGCACTGTACCTCCAGCATGAAGGCAGCCCTCCACATTTTACCAGACGTGTGATCTAACATGTCGGCCACCCTTACCCTAATACCGGGACTAGCCACCAAGATCGCCAGATCTTACGCATTTAGTGAATAAAATTTTTCTTGTTTTGTGACCGCACTGTCAATATATAAAACTACCGACGTTTTGTTCACTATTCCAAGTGACTTTCTTAAGGGTGTTTTTTGTTTTGTTTATTGATTGTGACAATGACCGCGGAAGCCTACGTTTATACTTACGCCATTACTTTTTTGTTTATGGCATGCTCTGTCTGAGGTGTGTAAACGACATCCGATTATGCGAGACGAACTTCTTGGTCGCTTCATGGATTCTGCAGTCCTAATTAGGGAAAGTATGTATTGGCTAACAAAGAGAATTTAACAAAAATGTACGATAAATGTGTTCTATGTCGGAAATCATTCGGTGGAAAGCGTATGTCTATATTGCTTGCAGTGATCGCTCCTATCATGTCCCTGAATAATGAGAATTCCTCCTGGGGCATACTGTAAGTGCTGTTAACGAAAAACAAATTTTCTTTTGTGATGTAACACTAACCATACCCAATATAGTAAACAATCATTTCTTTATTTTTTAGGGGTTTTTACACGGTAATTAAAATATAATCACAGATGATCTTCAAGCTACTGCTCATACTGTGTAGAAAAAAAACCCTGATACTGAGGTCAAAGTAGGATAGGAGACATCCATTATAGCAAAATATTCCAGATAACCATAGATAGGAAACGCAGTGTTGTTGAGGTACGGCCTTAAAACGACAGCCAATCAGGGAGCAGCACACCAAAGTCCCAGATAATGATGGATATGTTAGAAAGCACATGCACTAATGGAATAAGCTGACAGGTAATTTTTTGAGCTGTAGAGTCAAAGCTAGCCATTCTGCATACGAAATTCCTATCCATGTCTGGTAAGGACAGATGTGAATTTTCTGCAATGTTCAGTTCCCTAAACATTGACCGTTAAATGAGCTACGCTAAAAGTACGGAACTATTGATAATTAGTTAATTTATGAAGTGATTCTTTCTGCGTGAGAGAGTGCAGTGTGCAACAGGAACCGTTATGTGTTGTGAAAAGTATAAATGTGATGAACTATGAGTTAGGAATTTTCACTGTATGCATTCGTGCTTGCAGACGAATCCGCAGAAGAAGGGAAAGGACGGCGAAATGAAATTAAGTGATAATCAGAACTGTACCTTCATGGAGGTCTGTTCTCTCTTTCCAACTAAATGAAAAGCAATTTTTTTTGTCATATGCGTTACCCTTCTTTTATTTATGAAGCATCGTCAGTGGCCTGTAATACATTTTGGTTTTTATATGTATAATAAATGCTTCATGTAGTACTTACAAATGGTTCAAATGGCTCTGAGCACTATGGGACTTAACTTCTGAGGTCATCAGTCCCCTAGAACTTAGAACTACTTAAACCTAACTAACCTAAGGACAGCACACACACATCCATGTCCGAGGCAGGATTCGAACCTGCGACCGTAGCGGTCGCGCGGTTCCAGACTGTAGCGCCTAGAACCGCTCGGCCACCCGGGCCGGCTAGTACTTACAAACAGGTTACGTTTTCTCAGGTCATTTTAGTTTTTCAGGTATGAAACACATTAGCTAACAACATTAGTTAAGTAATACGAAACGATAATTTAACGAAACTTGTGCTGCAGAAGTTGGTTTTAACCTGAAAAACAAGACATGATGAAGCGTAACATATTAGCGTACTTGTAACGTGAAAGAATTTTAACCAATAACGCTGCGGTAATAGTATTTTATTCAGCTACCATAAGGATACTGTTATAGTAAAGTTTTTGGTTAAAATTATTTGGTGTCTTTACAATAGATTTGAAACGCTGCAGTTCTACGAGGAATAAAGAAAAATTACTTGTAACTAATGCATTTATTAGTAAACGCATCATATTACGCATAAATAAAGGCGAATGTTTTACAGGCCCCTGAAGATGCTTTATAAATGAAATAAGTGAAACTTCTATGACAAAAAACAAACTGCCTTCCATTAAGTTGCAAAGACGTAACACATCTCCATCAATTTTGAAGGAACTAACGAACAACGGAAAACGAAAAAAAAAGAAACGTATATTTATAAACAGATAATTTAAATGAACTGCCAAGAATCACAAAAGATCTAACAAAACATGTGTAATTAAATAATTTTGCTTATATTATATGTCACTCTTGATGGCCAGCGTGAATAGCTGAATCACGTTTGTTTAGAAACCAAGTAAAATGTTCAGTTTCATAAGACAGACTTTTTCTTATCTGCATGATAAACGTAATTGTTCTTAATTTGCCACGACAGTAAGTTATACTGCAATACGAGAACTTCAATAGGATAGTCGACATTTGGCACTGTGAGGTGTAATGTTATTGACAATGACATCTAAATGCTATATGTTTTACTGTCTGATAAGGTACAGAAAGAAAGAATGAATTAAGTTTTAGTCTAACAAGTACAATAGCTCATTAAGAGCGAACGAAGACAATGATCAGAAACAAAACACAAATTAAAATACTTTTTTCAAATCACATTTTGTTGCAGTGAATGGTCGAAACTGATTGACTCACCCTTTCGAAAATTTCTGGCATGTTGCGAATGATTGTCACACGAATTTGAACTGACACCCAAACACGATGGCATCGGGAACGATATTCTGTGCGTTTGTGGACGCTGAACTTTGTTATGCAATGTCTGAGTTTTTTGATACCTGGTTACGGCAGCAGATGAAACGTGATCGTAAGTAAACAAACTGATTAAGCGACCAGTAACTTCTGTTTCGCAAAAAGATTGATGACTACGTTGAAAAATAGCGTCATGTATCTGTATTGCAGCATTCAGTGAAAGTTACTTGACCGGCAATACTAATGCATTACTTAATTTCTGAAGTCTCCGCGTACTGCGAATCGTCCACGTGATGTATGTAATATTCAGCTACGTAACGAAACGCAAGGTGCGATTCGATATATTTATTGCTCCCTTTCGTCACAATATTTTTCGCAATATACGAGGCGTGTTTATTAAGTAAGTACCGTTTTGAAACTAAAAAGGCGTGCTAAATATCTCAATAATTTTATTTTTACATGAAAGCCTGTACCGTGAACTACGCACTGACGCCATTACAGTCGGATCCTTCGTTGTTTAGGTTGTGTAGTGAGTGTTTAAGATGCCTCCGATAATCGTGAGTCCTACCAACTGTGAAGTAGGGGCTGTTATAAGATTTCTTAGTGCTAAAGGCTTAAAAGCGATCGATATTCATCGTGAGATCTGTGCAGTTTACGGAGAAAACATTATGAGTGATGGAATCGTAAGAAAGTGGGTGAGAGCATTTAAAGATGTCCGCACAAATGTGCATGATGAACAACGGAGTGGGCGTCCTTCGGTCGTTAACGAAAGTTTGGTGCAGGAAGTGGACAATATGGTGAGAGAAAACAGACGCCTTTCTCGTAGTGTATTGTATGGAGTTGTGACCGAGCACTTGAATCACCAAAAACTGTGCGCACGTTGGGTATCGAAAATACTGACCGATGTGCACAAAACCAAACGTTTATAGACAGTGCATTGATTTTCCTTGAGCGGTGCCACAACGACGGTGATGATTTCTTAAGCCAAACTGTTACGGGCGATGAAACATGGGTGGCCTACGTCACACCAGAATCAAATCAACAGTCCATGGAAGTAGAGCAAGGGCATAGTTTTGCTGCAAGACAATGGCCATCCGCATATGGCGAATCGGACCAAAGATCTTATCACATCTTTTCGGTGGGGAACTTTAGATCATCCTCCGTACAGCCCCGATCTTGCGCCCAGTGACTACCATATGTTTTTGCACTTGAAGAAACACCTGGGCGGTCAGCGTCTTCAAGACGATGATGAAGTCAAAAGAGTGGTGATGCAGTGGTTAAGACTTCTATGAGGAGGGTATTCAAAAACTGGTACAACGTTATGACAAGTGCCTCAATATTGACGGAAATTATGTAGAAAAGTAGATTCAGGTACAGGCTTTGATGTAAAAATAAAATTATTGAGATATCTTAGCACGTATTTTTTTTAATTTCAAAACGGTACTTACTTAAAAAACGGGCCTCGTATCACTATGTTTTTCAGCAAGTTAACCTTGGCAATAACCCTGAGTCATTGCGTAAAAATAATGTTCCAGATTTCTTTTTTCAGAACCCCAACGCAACAAGATGAAACACGACAGCACCGGCAAGGAGAGGAGCGCTCCTGCCCACACGTCTTGCGGTAGCGGCCCTACGTGAACCGTTGCGCGTAATTCGCCGCAGATTGAATCGCTTCCTAATTGCACACCGCCTCTAGCTTGCCCGCTTTATGCTTTTCACTACTTCAGCTCGGCGCGTACTGGCAACGAAACAGATAGCGTCTTGTAATTGGCAGCGTAATTACTGCTGACTGTCTAAAAAGAAAATGCAATACATTATGTACAGGCTCACCAGCAGCAGAAGGAGACCGGCTAGGACCTAACTCGTTCCCAGGAGCTGTCGGCAGTACTTACCGTCCTGTCCGGGCGGGAAATGTCGATCGCTACCGATCACTCACCTGCAACACAGAACAAGGACAGTTATTAATTTCGGACGCACGCAGATCGAAGTGCAAGTCTTTTTCTTTCATTTAATTACTATTTTTTCGTGTACTTGCCCCTGGCGAGCAAATATGAGACTTGTCGCGAATTATTGCCGCTCCTCTTGTAATTAACTTGATTTGTTGTACTCGGTCTTGAAATAAATCTAGCAACGTTTTGGTTTTCTTATTTTCCAATACTCTTCAACTCTGGAGCCATTTTGAGCGGTGGTCTTTCAGCTTCTAACATTTTTTAGCCTTTTATGGCGCACCGGATGAAACGCATAATCATGAGCGTCCAGGCAGCTACCGATGTGGATCTGGTTGGAGGTCACGTGCCAGGCAACGCTGAAACCACCATTCGCAGCAGATGAAGGAAGACAACCCGATTTCTTGTCGGAATATTGAGTAGGGCCTACTAAGATGGAATCGTCAAGTCGACTGGACAGACGAAATCATACCTTCTGAACAGACAATTATTCATATCAGTCTGCAGGCTTTCGTGACCGTTGTTCAAATGGCTCTGAGAGCTATGGGACGTAACTGCTGTGGTCATCAGTCCCCTAGAACTTAGAACTACTTAAACCTAACTAACCTAAGGACATCACACACATCCATGCCCGCGGCAGGATTCGAACCTGCGACCGTAGCGGTCGCGCGGCTCCAGACTGTAGCGCCTAGAACCGCTCGGCCACTCCGGCCGGCGTGGCCGTTGTCACTGAAGTTAAAAATCTTCTGGGTTATTAGGCTTCATCATGTTTCTTCTAAAATGTTCGACGTTTCGACCCATCTGCTGGGATCGTCCTCAGGATGTTTTGGTGTCCACTACTGCTAGAACACTCTAGCAGTAGTGGACACCAAAAGATCCTGAGGAAGATCCCAGCAGAGGAGTCGAAACGTCGAACATTTTAGAAGAAACATGACGCGGTCTTATAACCCAGAAGATTTTAACTTCACAGACAATTGTTTGCTAAGACACATATGCTTTCTGAGAAGACGGAAGCCAGAACAACGTATTGTGTGACTTGTTGGATCAGTCAGCATTACAGTCAGAATCTGAAGAGATTAAAAATATGTTGATAAAACTACTTTTCTGTTGGCAAATAATGAAAATACAGAGTCTGCCAGAAAAAAGTGAAACGTTCAGAGATGGATAGCGTGCGCGAGGTTATTTCAGTGATTGCCAAATCTACATCTACATCTACATGGATACTCTGCAAATCACATTTAAGTGCCTGGCAGAGGGTTTATTGAACCACCTTCACAATGCTCTATTATCCCAATCTCGTATAGCGGCGGTTCGTACGAGCCCTGATTTCCCTTACTTTATCGTGGTGATCGTTCCTCCCCATGTAGGTCGGTGTCAACAAAATATTTTCGCATACGGAGGAGAAAGTTGGTGATTGAATTTCGTGAGAAGATTTCGGCACAACGAGAAAATCTTTCTTTTAATGATTTCCAGCCCAAATCCTGTATCATTTCTATGACACTCTCTTTCATATTATGCGATAATACAAAACGTGCTGCATTTCTTTGAACTTTTTCGATGTACTCCGTCAGTCCTCTCTGGTAGGGATCCCACACCGCGCAACAATGGAATCGCGTGAAACTTTTAATATATTTTGTATGGGATCTAAAATTTAAAAACCTCTCTCACACCGGCCTGATTTAGCTTCACTGATCAGGATAGTAAAAAACATGCGTATATTAAGGGAATTTTCATTGACAAAGCAGGCTTATCACATTCACACAGTTCAATACTGTTCTACCCTGATTAAATTAAGCTTAACAAATTCCATAAGGCAGTGAAGCAATTTCGAAGTCTCGGTGCGACGAAAGTTGTCAGCCGATCTCCTGGAAACATATGTAATAATTATTAACTTTCGGTGATCACATGGGGAAGACCGGAGATCTGCTGGTAAGACCGTGTTAGCCTATTTATTTGAAGTAACTGGATATCTTGAGCATACAAAACGGCAGGTTCGTCCAGTGTAAATCAGACGTTCCCCACTGATCCCGTGCAACACAGCGTAGTAAGCAGACACTGTCAATAATAATAATCCGTTAAATAATACGCGAACACACTTACTTTAGTTTATTTCATGTATAATTCCTTCTCATACAGAATCTCATCAAGATGGCGACTAGCTCAACAATACATACATATACATCCCTCTTTCCCGACTAATCGGCAAGAAGTCCCCTATTCTTTTTCCTAAGAGAAAACATAGATAGCAGAGAAGCTATTCCATGGAGTAAATGGACGCTCCAAGGAATAATTGGGCTTGAAACTACTTTGCATTGATAATCGGTAAGATAAGAAGAGATATTTCGAGATATGTACTGAGTTATATAATTTATAAAATTTCTGAAAATACCCTTGCAAGAGACATTACAAACTGTCGAAGACCTTGGCAGTACCAGCCTATTTATCAGTATGACGCCGCACGCGCTCTGGTCTGGCTTTATGAACTGTTTCGGTTGGGAGTGTGTCGTAAAGCCATCGTATCCTCCCCTAAGACGAGATGACCCACAACCGTCGTAATTGGTCCTTGATATGCTGGGTAGTGCTACTGTGACGGTCTCGACATCTGTACCTCTCACAAGTATTCTAATGGGGACAGATCTGGTGAATCTGCTGGCCATGAAAGTGCTTCAGTATCACGCGCCAGTACACACACACACACACACACACACACACACACACACACACACACACTCACACACACACGTGCCATGTGCGGACCAACATTGTCCTGCTGGAAAATGGCACAACAATGATGTGGTGTGAGAGGTAACACATGAGAACGCAGGATACTCGTGACGTGCCGTTGCGTGGTCAGAGTTGACTCAGTTACTACCAGCCGTTACCTGAAGTCGTATCTGATGGCTCCCTACACCAAGAAAACCTTGAGTAACATCCGTATGCCTTTCCAAAACAGTTGAAGAATGGGAGTATACAAGCTGAGCAGAAACAAATGGGGAATCATTCCACTGATGACATGGTCTGCAAATGGGGTAATCCACTGACGTAAGAAACTGAAAAAGAACAGACTGTTATGGTCCAGCATCTAGGAATGAGCATCTCAGAAACTATATAGTTGGTTGGCTGCTCCTACGCTACTGCTTTGAGCACCTATGGAAAGTTGCTGAAGGATAGTAAAACCACAAGTACGTGACCAGACACTAGACACCCATGCCTCATCCTGTAATGTGGAGGCAGTGGTCATAGGCAGATCTGACAAAGTACAACACTGCTGGCAAGAGTATTCTGGAGCACCATTCACAACACTTTGTAGAACACGAGGCTCTGCAACACACGACTCCAAGGTCTTCCGATGTTAACCCACTGACAACGTGCAGTGGGCATGGGACCATCAGGATTGGATTGTGGATATGTATCATCTGAGAGGATTAGTCACATTTCCGTTTATGTCACGATCATGATCCTGTACATTGTCATCCAGGCAAACAGCTACTCAAAACATGCATTATACCATGGACACAGGCTACTGGAGGCTAGGGATATAGGGTAGTAATGAAAGGCACTGTGAAAGTTGCGGAGTGTGAGCAGTAGTCCAGACCACCTGGAGCCCTTCCTACTTACCGTGTTCTCCAAGTTCAGCCACAAGTCTCAGCAGGGTAACTGTCCATTTCACAAGGCCATGATGTCTCGGTCACCGATTTCACCTGATCTGAACCCAGCAGAACACATCTGTGGCAGTATCAGGTACCAGGTCGTCGACAAACTCACCGATAACGGTCATCTTGGGTGTAGCAGAAGCTTGATTCATCGCTGAACACAACGCAACGCCATTAATCGGCACTCTATGTTTTCCAATCACTGCACCACTACAGATGTTGCCGTTTGTGTTGTGATGCTAGCGGCAGCATAGGCATAGAATGGTAATTCTGCAATGCAGCTGGTGCTAGTCTCGAAACGGTGGTGCGAGACGACATAAAATGTAGCAGGGAATCCATTATTAGTCCTCAGATGGCAGGTGGGGATGCGCTTCATGCAAAATACGGCGACCCTCCCTTGTGATCGTCAGATGTGGTTGACAAACTTCAGGACAAATATGTCTGTCCTCAGTTCCTAGGCAGTCTGACCAGGCCACTGTCACAATCGACTGACCCATAAATTTGGACACTGCACCATTCAAACAGCAAGCCAAATGGAGACACACTATTACATTCCAATGCAGTCCATCATCAGGCCACTGCCACATCCAAATAGCCCACAAATTTGGATATTGGACAATTCGACCAACAGGCCAATGGAGACTCACAAGCTTGAGCCCATTGAGTCCAACGTTGGGTCACTGTCACATCCGAATGCCCCATAAATCTGGATTTTGCACAATTCGACCAGCCAAATCCAGAGCCACAATGTCATTCTCATGCAGTCCAACATCAGATCACTGTCACACCCGAATCACCCACAAATTTGGACACTGCACCATTCGACCAGCAAGCCAAATGGAGACACTCAATTACATTCCCATTCAGTCCAAAATGAGGCCACTGCCACATCAAAATACCCCACAAACTTGGATATTGGACAATTCGACCAACAGACCAATGGAGACTCACATGCATGAGCCCATTGAGTCCAACGTTGGGTCACTGTTACATCCGAATGACCCATAAATCTGGATTTTGCACAATTCGACCAGCCAAATGCAGTGCCACAATGTCATTCTCATGCAGTCCAACATCGGGTCACTGTCACATCTGAAGGCCCCACAAATCTAGATATTCCACAATCTTACCAGCTGGCCAAATGGAGACCCACAACGAGGCACCTTTGAAACTTCGTCAGGAGCTGATAACACTGCCTCACACGAGTACAAGGCATCTCCGAGTCCTTCACAGTGACCACTTAACATCTGACGTTGTTCATGCCGCTCAACGTTTGAAGCTATTTACGCCCCTTATGTACCCCACAACTCCGGTGAACAAAACTAATGCACTCCAGTGGCCGTACTGTCACACACAGTTGCAAATCCTATGCCGTTCGACCAGGCCACAGTCACTACCATTTACACACTCTTCGACGGTGTGTACGTGCATGAAGTTACATTGACAATCAGTCATAGAGGGTGACAGTTATTGAACTATATGAAAAAAAAACGTAAATTAGTTACGTACTATGGCTTATGCACACTTTATTCTACATGTAAGCCTCACTGCAGATACTCTGATTTAGGTTACGACATGTTCGATATGCCTGCCATCATTGGCCATGACGTGCCGCAGACGAATAGCGAAATTCTGCATGACCCGCTGAAGTGTCGGAACATCGATGCTGTCGATGACCTCCTGAATGGCTCAGGTCATCAATGGTTTTGGGGTTATTCCTGTACACCTTGTTCTTAATCTAACCCCATAAAAAGGAGTCGCATGTGTTCAGATCCGGAGAATAAGGCGGACAATCGAGACCCATGCCAGTGGGCTCTGGGTACCCCAGAAACAGAATGCGGTCCCCAGAGTGCTCTCCAGGGCATCAAACACTCTCCTACTTCGATGGTGTAGAGCTCCGTCTTGCATGAATCACGGTGTCGAAATCAGGATCACTTTGGATAATGGGGATGAAATTATCTTCGAAAACCTTCACGTACCGCCCGGTGGTCGCCGTGCCACCAAGGAATATCGCGCCGATTATTCCGTGACCGGACATTGCACACCACACAGTCACCCGTTGAGGATGAACAGACTTCTCGTTCGCGAAATGCTGATCTCAGTCCTCCAAATGTATCCTGTTCCGGAATCGAGAACTTCTGTTTGTTGTTAGGAAATAGAAAGAAAGATCAGTGACGATGAAATTTCGACTGAGGATGGGAGGCGCGATCACACAGACTGTTCTCGATAAGCAGGTCTGAATTCGACTCTCGAACTGTCACACGTTTCACACACATCAGTTCACCTCCATAGCTGACCGTCAGCGTAGACGGCTGTAACGCAAAGAACCCGTGTTATATCCTCCGTACTGCCGAGGGTTTTTCGTCGGTGGAAGAACTGGTACAGATTGCACCCAGTCTCGTGATACCAACTGAGGAGCTGCTTGACCGAGTGGTAGTGGCTGCACGGCCTGGGGAGTCTGCAAAAAGGCCGTGGGAGCGGTGCGATGACCACACGCCACTCCATACCTCAGCTGCATGAAGCCGCAAGGCAAGGGACGACACGGCGGTCGGTAGACATCCCTTGGACCTTCACGGCTTGGTGAGGAGCTCGTTTTTACACATGACATAATCTTTACTTGGGAAAACAATAATTTCTGATGATGCTTCACTGATACCCCTTCCATACAACTGCATTCATGTCAATTCTTCCTCATCGACTGCACCTGCTTCATGTCAGAGACAGTCGTTCCGTTTGAGACATAATCCTATACAATTTGCCGGTCACTTCACAAACACGAAATAGAACGCGACCATTCGATCTGTTCTAAATTGAATACGTCAGACGAATATTTCTATGTAAAATGTAAACTCAAATTTTACGTAGTAAACGTTGGTTCTGACGTAACACAACAAATGCGTTCCACCACTTCATAAAATTGCTTGAAAATATTCGTTCTTTCCATATCGGTCTTCTTATCTGTACAGATTTCTTCGTACAGTTCAAGTTTTCGTATCTGGTTATCTTTCATTGACATCAGCTTTAAGTATTGGAGGTCAGGACCACCTGTTATTCGCAATGACGTGACAGATTTCATGGGGGCAGATTCCGTCATCTATTTCCAGAAAGCCGAAAATGAGCACACACCTCATCTTTATTTTGACACTGTTTTTGGGAAAGGCTTTTGAATCAATTACGGCTTTTCAGTCGAAGGAAGAGAGGGCTTCTGATAACAAGCTTTTCATAAAAAATGGTTCAAATGTTTCTGAGCACTATGGGACTTAACTTCTGAGGTGATCAATGCCATAGAACTTAGAACAACTTAAACCTAACTAACCTAAGGACATCACACACATCCATGCCCGAGGCAGGATTCGAACCTGCGACCGTAGCGGTCTCGCGGTTCCAGGCTGTAACGCCTAGAACCGCTCGGCCACCCCGGCCGGCCTTTTCATAAAAGGCGATGTTTTCATTTCTATTAAGTAATTGTAAACATTGATATAACTCTGGTAATACTTTGCTTAGACAAAATCTAATTTCCGTTTCGTGATGCTCTCATCGTCTACATCTATACGGATACTCCGCAAATCACATTTAAGTGCCTGGCAGAGGGTTCATCGAACCAAACGTAGTCGTTTGATATAGAGGACGATAACATTTTATTTTTATTTTGGATTGTTAGTGAGTTTTGCTTTCGTAAGTTTATAGCCCTTCTACCCCCTCTGAACCCGCTTCAGTCAAAAATAAATAAATAAATAAATAAACACGAGAAGACGACGCACCACGAATGAATTACCAGAATGGAACAAAAATTGGTAGATGTGGCGAACATAGACAAACAAATGATTTCAAGTTAAGAAAAATTGGACTATTTATTCAAGGGAAAGACCTTCACAAACTGAACCAGTCAGTAACGAGTTGGTCCAACTCTGGCCCTTATAAAGCAGTTATTCGGCGTTGCATTGGTTGATACAGTTGCTGGATGTCCTCCCTGGGTGTTGTGTGATGTCCTTAGGTTAGTTAGGTTTCAGTAGTTCTAGGTTCTAGGGGACTGATGACCTCAGATGTTAAGTCCCATAGTGCTCAGAGGCATCTGAACCATTTGAACAGAAGACGTGTCTGCAGACGCCCCGGTCAGGTGCGGGATACCAGCCTGCCTGTCACCAGCGATACGTCCAGGAAACCATGAGTCATGGCATTGGGGTCAATTTTATTCATAGCAGGACTCTTTTGGTTGTCATTCGCGGCACCCTTACAACACAACAGTACGTCGACGATATTCTGTGTTCTTCATGGCAACCCATCCTGCGATTACATTTCAATAAGGTAATGCCCGCCCGCACACGGCTGGTCTTAGTTCTTGCCAAACCCCACCTTGGTCAGCAAAGTCGCCAAATGTCTTCCCAGTTGCGAACGTTTGGAGCATTATGGGCAGGTCCCTACAATCATGTCGGGATGTTGAAGATCTAACGCGTCAATTGGGCAGAATGTGGTGCAATATCCCTCAGCAATACATCCAACAACTCCTTATCACCCAACGCCATGGAATCAGGGGTCAGCCAACGCGTTACTGACTTGCCGAATTCATGAAGCCCTTTCTATTGAACAAACCATCCAGCTTTTCTGAAACTGTGTCATTTGTTTGTCTGTTCGTGCACATAATATCTACCTACTTTCGTCCCTATTCGGATAATTACTTTGTAGTGCGTCGTTTTTTGGGGCTTAAAGTGTATTATACGTATGATTTGCATGCTAATACAATGGGCTATTTGCGAGGGACTCGCAATGTCATTTACATGCACTAAATTATCTGCGTAGCTGACCATCAATACAGTTGAAAACTCATACCACACAGCTTCTTTGTGACGTAGGAGTTGTTTAATACCATGGGAATAACGTCACCAGCCACCGTAATAAAAGCAGCAGCCCCAGCTGAATATAGACACTTGGGCGTAACTTGGGAGAGTGATGATACGATATCGACCAGTGTGGCTAACAGCTGCCGCCGTGCGTCTTTTTTCAAGATGGCGCTGTGTTGTTTTTGCCTAGCGTGAAGATGGCAGTACACAAGCAGCGAGATAGTTGAGTACATCTGACTAGTGTAGTTGCTTTAATTTCGGAACCCAAACAAGCGAACATTACGCAAAGTTCTCGATCATGTTTCACAAACATATGACGCCGTTGGCATGTAACTCTGGACAACAAACGAACACAAATTCACAGCGGTAGTGGATCTGGGTTTCTACGGTATTAGTGCGGAACTCACAATAATGTCTCATCAAATAAGCTGCAGGTATTTCTTAAGTTAGTCCGACTCAGTACAGTGGTCGTCGCAGCTGAATGCCGTGCAGAGGACCCTGATTCGATTCCCGGTACTGTTGGTGGGAGGGCTGGACCGGATTGCACTCAGCCTCGTGAGGTAGGCTTGAGGAGCGGGTCCAGATAACAAAGACTAATAAAACACTGAAGGTGACAGGTGTAAAATCCAGGGAGCGAAGGCTATTTACAATTTGTACAGAAACCAGATGGCAGTTATAAGAGGCGAGTGTCATGAAAGAGAAGCAGTGGTTGGGAAGGGAGTGAGACAGTGTTGTAGCCTATTCTCGATGTTATTCAATCTGTATATTGAGCAAGCAGTAAAGGAAACAAAAGAAAAATTCGGAATAGGTATTAAAATCCATGGAGAAGAAATAAAAACTCTGAGGTTGGTCGAGGACATTGTAATTCTGTCAGAGACAGTAAAGGACTTGGAAGAGCAGTTGAACGGAATGGATAGTGTCTTGAAAGGAGGGTATTAGATGAACATCAACAAAAGCAAAACGAGGATAATGGAATATTGTCAAATTAAGTCGGGTGATGCTGAGGGAATTAGATTAGGAAAGGAGACACTTAAAGTAGTAAAGGAGTTTTGCTATTTGGGGAGCAAAATAACTGATAACGGTCGAAGTAGAGAGGATATAAAATGTAGACTGGCAATGACAAGGAAAGCGTTTCTGAAGAAGAGATATTTGTGAACATCGAGTATAGATTTAAGTGCCAGGAAGTCGTTTCTGAAAGTATTTGTATGGAGTGTAGCCAAGTATGGAAGTGAAACATGGACAATAAATAGAGAATAGAAGCTTTCGAAATGTGGTGCCACAGAAGAATGTTGAAGATTAGGTGGGTAGATCACGTAACTAATGAGGAGGTATTGAATAGAATTGGGGAGAAGAGAAGTTTGTGGCAAACTTGACTAGAAGAAGGGATCGGTTGGTAGGACATGTACTGAGGCATCAAGGGATTACAAATTTAGCATTGGAGGGCAGCGTGGAGGGTAAAAATCGTAGAGGGAGACCAAGAGGTGAATACACTAAACAGATTCAGAAGGATGTAGGCTGCAGTACGTACTGGGAGATGAAGAACTTTGCACATGATAGAGCAGCATGGAGAGTTGCATCAAACCAGTCTCAGGACTGAAGACCACAACAACAACAACAACAACAACAATAAAAGACTGTGGGAGTGGAGTGCTTGCTCCACTTTCCTCATTGTCGCATCCAGTGGCATTACTGGCAGAGGATGACACGGCGGTCGGTCGGTCACGATGGGCCCACCAGGGACTGCGGACGGAGTCGTGGTGGTGACTGTGGTCCCCCCACGTGGGAACTGCAGGTCCTCTCCCAACGCGCTCCCCGCCAGCCACTTCGGGCCGTAATCGACCACATCGCCCAGCTGGCACTCGGCCGGCGTGTGTCGGCATCCGAGCCTCCCGAGACGCCGTCCCGGAGTCGACGCACGGACCCGGAAGGTGGCCCGCGCGCCATACACACGACCGGATTAGCGCGCCTCACAAAGCGAGCGCGCCGTGGCGGCGGCGGCAGCAGCAGCAGCTCCGTGTATACGCGATTCCGCACACATCGGTCACTCGCGCCGGCGCCGTGTGAGTCTACGTCTGCTTTCTGGAATCCCACGTTACACGCAGACCTGCTGCGACTCGAACTGCCACACTTGTGGGGCAGTTACCATTTGCGGTTAATTACGTGGTATCGCCGGTTGAGTCAAGTTTTTGCTACCATTACCCTGCACAATATTTGGACGACCGACCCAGCCGTCGTCTTGACGTTCTGAGGCGCATGTCGTTGCGCTTTTGCGCTGCCTGTACGTCAACCAGACTGAACTACCATTCCAGTCACGTCACTATTCATACCCAAGATCGATTCTCCGTGGTTTCGGTGATCACTCGTTTTTCAGAGCTCGCACTCTTATCCTGAGAAACGAACATTCTCTCAGCGTCTTCCAGTGCTACACATGATTATAGTATTAATAACTAGCTGAGCTCCTTGTGTTGGCAGGGTATGAATGTATTTCAGTTTTCTATTAGTCCGTCTTCTCGTTCCCCTCCTGCCTGTCAATCTCCTCCAACTCCTCTTTCTGTCCATTTCCTGCCCCTCTCTCTCTCTCCATCTGTTCCTACTCCTCTCCTCTCTCTGTTCGTCTCCTTTTCCCTCTTCTTTGTCCATCTCCTTCTCATCCCTCTTACTCCCTCTCTCCATCTCCTCCCCCCTCTCTCTGTCAATCTCTTCCTCCTCCTATCTGTGCCCATGTTCTCTTTCCCTCTCACTGCCTGCCACTTCCAGTTCTCCGCTTCTTCCTCCACTACATCACACTTCCTCCAACAGCAAGCTGGTGGTTCTTACTCCCACAGTATTTCTTTCCAGTTTTTAATAAGTATTTTAATATGTGTATGTATATCACATTTGGTTGAAATGGTTTCAGGGGTATAGGATGAGCTTTTGACCCGTGTACGCACATGTCAAATATATTTCACATGTATTTGACATTTTTCACACGCATTTCTACACGTGTTTCACATCTCAATCGAATTTCGCCCTGCAGTTTCATCTTCGCTCAGCTCAGTCTTTATGACGTATCTAGCAAACTGCAAATACAATTTTGCGGGTACATCCAGTGGTGTATACGGCTACTGGTTGCAAAATGAGTTGTGAATAGAGTAGTAATAGATTAAAACATCATACATGATATACAGCCGGCCGAAGTGGCCATGCGGTTAAAGGCGCTGCAGTCTGGAACCGCAAGACCGCTACGGTCGCAGGTTCGAATCCTGCCTCGGGCATGGATGTTTGTGATGTCCTTAGGTTAGTTAGGTTTAACTAGTTCTAAGTTCTAGGGGACTAATGACCTCAGCAGTTGAGTCCCATAGTGCTCAGAGCCATTTGAACCATGATATACATGATACCGCAGTTTTTCACGCATTTCAGTTTTTGATCGCATATCTTCCGAAATATGTATCGTCCAGTGATATATTTTTGTATATACACTCGGTGGCATATGTGCATACTGTGTGCAAAATGGGTTGCGAAGATCATTAAAAGGAACGAAGTAACAAATTTAAACGTCTTGTACGATGCGGTGGTTGTTCACGCATCTCAGTGTTTGTGGAGCCGTACAAAGATATAACTTTGCAGGTTTATTCAGTGCTAGACCTATATGTGAATACTGTCAGCAAAATGTGTCGCGAATACAGTTAGAAATAAAGTCGTAATAAATCGTCATACTTCATGCGGCAGTCTTACTGCATGGACAGCGAAAATATAATAAGCGATAAACGTTTTTCCTTTCTTGATTTGGTGAGGGACGTCAGTGAGAAAAAGTTTCCTAAGGATTTGAAAACAAATCATGCCCTGTTGGAACAAAATATCAAGCACTTAGATGTGTAATCAATATTGTCAATTTTACCAATTCTGGCATACGCTTTACAACCAAGGGAAACTTACCGAAAACCTTTGTCTGGACCTGGGGACTGGAAACACATTATTTTGTTTCTGAGACAACGTCCTTTGATGGCAACATTGCGTCAGTCAGACGTGAAAATGTGTCTAGTGTGAAGCTTGTTGCATCACTCTAGGTACTGTCATTCCCAAATACCGAAAGACGAAAATATGGGTATTCACGGATCGTGGAGCAAACTGCATTTTCACCCCCACCCTCCCCCCTCTTTTCATAGTAGGTGGCTCTTAACTCCACTGAGATGATTTCCCCAAACCAAGTGATATGTCTGACAACTTTGGTTGTCATAGGTCAAGTGGTTTAGGAGGAGATATGGAAAATACTCTCATGTATACAATGAAGAGCCAAAGAAACTGCCTAATATCACGTAGATCCCCTGCGAGCACTCGGAAGGGCCGCAACACATGGCATGGAATCGACTAATGTCTCAAATAATGCTGGAGGGAATTGACACTATGAGTCCTGCAGGACTGTCCATAAATCCGTAAGAGTACGACGGGGTGGAGATCTCTTCTGAACAGCACGTTCCAAGGTTTCCCGGATATTCTCAATAATGTTCATGTCTGGAGAGTCTGGTGTCCAGCGGAAGTTTTTAAACTCATGAAAGTGTTACTGGAGCCACTCTGTAGCGATTCTGGACGTGTGGGGTGTCGTATTGTACTACTGGAATTGCCCTAGTCAGTCGGAATGCGCAATGGACATAAATGGATGCAGGTTATCAGACAGTGGTGGTTCTCAATTGCCACTTAGGATCGGATCGGATCTTAAACGAATAAGGACTTAAACTGAACGATGTACAGATTACTGGACAAGTAGAATAAAATAGCTTCTCCAGCTTGTGACTGCCAAGCAGACTGTTCGCCATATTTTTCAAGATTGTCCTCTGAGAGCTATTCCTGGAGATGCACCAGAGGTCCTGCTGATAAAGGGGGCTAAATAGACTACATCCGCCTCGTCTTGGATCTTACTTTGTAATCTGAGATCCTATAAGGGTACAAATGGTATAGACTCGATAAAAAGTACTAAATCCTTCGAGTTACGGTTCTACTTCCATTCAATATACCGTCATGGTTTCACGGCTGGCTGGGGATGAATACGAATCTTCCGAGTCTCGTGCTGGTTGTGCGCACTGACCTAACAAGGGAAACTCCGAATCTAAACCCCCTTAGATTTAGTAGTAAAATGGCCCAGTGGGTAGCCCGTCAGGAACTGAACACAGTTCAAGCGTGAAAAGAAGAGGAAAGTGTACCGAACTGTAAAAAAGGAGCAAAATAGAAACAGTGAACGGTCCAAGCTGAAGACGTGCAACATTGAGGGAAGTTCCACAGCTATGCAGTCTTGGTTGTGATCACGGTGTAGGACTGCGAATCGGGAGATCCGTGTTCCTAACTACATCGTACCTCATACACACTTATTTTTCGCAAAATCATGAACTTCCCGTCCGGTCATCCATGTGTATGTTGTCCATCTGTAGTCTTGGCCACTCTGATCCTACACATTGGTTATAGAATATGAGCCATGTGATAAGAATATATTACCGTCCCAAGTAAATGTGATAAATAGTACAGCAGGTGAGGTGCTGCATAGACCTCTTAGAGAAATGAAAATAACTAACTGGTGTGAACTAGGTTACAAGAAGGGAATTCAAGAGACATAGCTTTCAAATCGGGACGCAAGAGCCGTAAAATGTAGTACTTGTGTTGAACAAATAGAAAGTACGTATATCTGGAGGTCCCTTTCTCACACTTTGCCGTTGCAAACGGTCGTTGCACCGCGACACACACACACAATTTTGACTATAGTGAACAGACACGTGAGTGACCGGATGGATAGTTCATAATTTTGTGAAAATAAGATATGGGGCACGGCGGAGATTTGAACACGGGACTTGCCCGTGGCAGTCCGACACCGTGAGCACGTAACCACGGCGTCGTGGCTGTTCATCAACGCTTCATGTTGCGTATCTTGAGCTTGGAGATAGACTGTACCTGTTTTGTTTCGTTTTCCACACTTCAGTACACCTTCTTCCTGTTTTCATGCTTGAACTGTGTTCAATTTATAATGGACTATCCACGCGTCCATCTTACCACTAAATCCGAGAGGACTGCGATGGTTACTTTCCCTTTGAAGTGCCTACATTCGCATATGATGTCTGCTCTATACCGTCCGGTATTTGTGTGTCTCGGCGTTGCTGGAATGTCAGTAAGCCCGTGCCGGATGTTGTTATTCTACTGTAGTGTAGTCTACACACTAGATTTAATACTACCGTACAAAACAACCTATTACGCAGTGGTAAAATTAAATACTGAATTATTTCCAGCGAAACGTGTTAGCAAGTACCTCTGCACAACCTTAGCCATCTTCATAGCTCTTATGAAAGCGTGCCGTTAATAAACATAAAAATGGATAGAAACTGACGAAAGTACTTTATTTCAGTGACCAGTTTCGAAACTACATTTAATTTCCAAACTGTATCGGGACAAGAGAGTACTTGTGCCTATGACATTAGAAAATGGAAAGTGTTATTTCGAAATCCCGAAACTAGTCGTGTAAACGAAGTAATTTGACCGATAGTGGTTGTGAATGTAGCTTTCCCCATCCACTTTCGTTCCGCTGTGCAAGCATGGATACAGCCGGAGGCTGTCCCCGTGTCCCGGCAGAGCCGTCGACACCAGCTGCCAGGCTGCTGGAGCCTCCAGCGTGGCGCCGGCCACTTGCCACTTGCGGTCCACTGGAGAGCGCTGGAGAGCCGCGCGCAGTATTATAATTCAGCATTACTGCGCCGCGCGGGCAGTTACGACACTTTGCGCGCCGCCGTGTTTTAGCCACCTGTTGCTCCTCGGGCAGGGCGCAAGCGCACGCAGCACGGCGCACCGCGCCGGCCCGTTCTGATGGCACTTCGGCGCGTGACCAATGGCTGCCGATTGCGTCGCGCGATGAAAGCCTGACGTATCTGCGAGTGTAAATCTGTCCACGTCGCCCGCCCGCACAGTCCCTCTACTCGCATTGTCTCAGCGATCCCCAGCAACGCACACAGTCTTCTACGTCTGTTCGCTACGCAGCGAATTTACACCTTCACCTACAAACTCAGAAAATTCGAGTACTTCACAACAAAATACCAACTTCACGGATAATTGCATTGTAGGGGAATATATACCGCCAGAAAAAAAAAATCAGTACAACGTTTTTGAATTTCCAATTCATTCAAGATTTATTGTTGCAACACATGAAATGATATACACTACTGGCCACTAAAATTGCTACACCAAGAATAAATTCAGATGATAAACGGGTATTCATTGGACAAATATATTATACTAGAACTGACATGTGATCACATTTTCACGCAATTTGGGTGCATAGATCTTGAGAAATCATTACCCAGAACAACCACCTCTGGCCGTAATAACGGCCTCGATACGCCTGGGCATTGAGTCAAACAGAGTTTCGATCGCGTGTACAGCTACAGCTGCCCATGCAGCTTCAACACGATACCACTGTTCATCAAGAGTAGTGACTGGCGTATTGTGACGAGCCAGTTGCTCGGCTACCATTGACCAGACGTTTTCAGTTGGTGAGAGATCTGGAGAATGTGCTGACATGCGCAGCCGTCGAACATTTTCTGTATCCAGAAAGGCCCGTACAGGACCTGCAACATGCGGTCGTGCATTATCCTGCTGAAATGTAGGGTTTCGCAGGGATCGAATGAAAGGTAGAGCCACAGGTCGTAACACATCTGAAATGTAACGTCCACTGTTCAAAGTGCCGTCAATGCGAACAAGAGGTGACCGCGACGTGTAACTAATGGCACCCCAGACCATCACGAAGGGTGATACGCCAGTATGGCGATGACGAATACACGCTTCCAATGTGCGTTCACAGCGATGTCGCCAAACACAGATGCGACCATCATGATGCTATAAACAGAACCCGGATTCATCCGAAATTATTACGTTTTGCCATTCGTGCACCCAGGTTCGTCGTTGAGTGCACCATCGCAGGCGCTCCTGTCTGTGATGCAGCGTCAAGGGTAACCGCAGCAATGGTCTCCGAGCTGATAGTCCATGCTGCTGCAAACGTCGTCGAACTGTTCGTGCAGATGGTTGTCGTCTTGCAAACGTCCCCATCTCTTGACTCAGGGATCGAGACGTGGCTGCACGATCCGTTACAGCCATGCGGATAAGATGCCTGTCATCTCGACTGCTATTGATACGAGGCCGTTGGGATCCAGCACGGCGTTCCGTATCACCCTCCTGAACCCACCGATTCCATATTCTGCTAAAAGTCATTGGATCTCGACCAACTCGAGCAGCAATGTCGCGATACGATAAACCGCAATCGCCGCAGGCTGCAATCCGACCTTTAACAAAGTCGTAAACGTAATGGTACGCATTTCTCCTCCTTACACGAGGCATCACAACAACGTTTCACCAGGCAAGGGCGGTCAACTGCTGTTTGTGTATGAGAAACCGGTTGGAAACTTTCCTCATGTCAGCACGTTGTAGGTGTCGCCACCGGCGCCAGCCTTGTGTGAATGCTCTGAAAAGCTAATCATTTGCATATCACAGCATCTTCTTCCTGTCGGTTAAATTTCGCGTCTGTAGAACGTCATCTCCGTGGTGTAGCAATTTTAATTGCCAGTAGTGTAGATTTACAGATGAGAAGTACAAGTCGTTATGAGGTATCAGCTACCGACCCGTGCTGAGACACTCATATTAGTACGTGGTGTACCTTTCACAGCTGGCAATGCGGGAGCTGATGCTGGCGGGACCATCCCCCCCCCCCCCCCCTGAGACCCTTCACCCCATACTTGCCTCTCTCCTTCCCACATCCCTGCCTACCTGGCCCTCTTCCGCGCGCCCCCCACTCCCCTCCCCCATCTCTTCCCCTCCATCCCTTCTTCAGGTCTCCCTCATCTCCTTGAACCTGGCAGATCCTCTGTATTGATCATCATCAGTGTGCCACATCAGTGTTGTGTTTAGTGCTGTTTCTCGTGTGCGTCTAGAGGTGTGATTTTAATTGTGAACTGCCTTGAGGTTCGCCGTCAGTGTTACGTTATGTGCTATGCCATCCGTCGCTACCTTTATGCTCCTGTCGTACTGTGCCTTGTGTTCTTTTAACCGTCGCAGTGTGTGGCTTTTTGTGTGTGCTACTTTTAAACAGTTTTTTATCTCCATTTTACAGTCACCCCGTTTTTTTTGTCTATTGCCTTCCATGATGTTCTCCCTTTTTTATATCTATGTTCGCCTTCATCTCTCCTTTGCTGTTTTTAAATGTCTTCTATTGTTTTGTTCTATGTCTTTCGGCTGAAGAGCAGCGCATATGCTGCTGCCAGCCCGCCCCGATGGGGAATTGAAATAAAATAAAGGAAAAAAAAAGCTGATGCTGGCATCCAGTCGATTGGACAGATGTACAGATGGGGAACACTGTCCTCGAATACATTAAGACACGCCAGCTCCACGTGTTTACGTAGTTCTGTAACAGTTGTTATTGACTGATGAGTGGCTCGAGTCACTTCTCGTCCCATTATATCCCACACGTACTTGATTCGAGACAAGTCCGAAGATGGTGCTGGTCGGGGAAGTTGCTGCACGTCTTGCGGATGGCGGGGAGTTTCGCGGGCAGCGTGTGGGCGAGCATTATCCTGTTAGAACAACAGTTGCAGGGCAAGTTTTCGAGAGAACCACTTGAGCTACGAATTCACGACATTCAGAAACATATAGCCTCAGTATGCCAATATCGATTATATTTTAGAGGTGCATATGGGGCCTGTAGATGGCATAATGAATTGCCGAAACTAGTGGCGAAAATAAAGTAACATTTCAACTGCACAATTTTATTGTTTAATAAATAGTGATACTGTTGTGGTCTTCAGTACGGTGACTATTTTGATGCTGCTCTCCACGCTAGAGTATCCTGTGCTAGCCTCTTTCATCTCTGCATCCCAAGTGCAGTCTACGTCCATTTGAATCTGCTTACTGTACTCAAGACGTGGTCTCCGTTTATAATTTTCATCCCCTTCCCTCCTCCCACAATTCAAACCTGATCATTCAATGACGCCCCTAAATTTGTGCTGTGAACCGATGCCTTATTTTGTCGTGCCACAAATTTGTTCTCTCACCGATTCGGTTTAGTGCCTTCTCAATAATTACTCTATCTACACACTCTTCAATGTTCTTCTGTGTCGCCCCATTTCAATAGCTTTTTTTCTCTCCTTGTCTGAAGTGCTTATCGCCCATTCTTGAGCTCCACAGAAGGCTACGCTGTAGACAAATACCTTCACATCAGGTTTCTTAACACTTAATGCTAAGAAACTGCTGCTCGTGCTGTTGCACTTTTAGTGTCTCATTTTCTAATCGAATTGACCAGCATCGCCTGATTCAATTAGACCATATCTGAATACCCTTGCTTTACATTTGCTGATTTTCTTCGTACTTCCAGTCGTATGTCCAGTCGGGTAGACTCAGTACAACCAGGAGCACCTCCGAAGATGTCCAACGTAGCTTTGGACGAAACGTCAGGGATAGAAGAGTTCCATGGACCACGGCCATACAATCCGGAAGACTTCTCAGCAGCTGAAACATCTGGTCGGACAGCCTTCATTGTATGAGTCGTACATCCTATTCTCAAAGCGCTATCCATTCACTTTACACTCTCTTAGGAGTCCTTTGCCGTCTGTGTCAGAATTACAACTCACCGGCAAACCTGAAAGTCTTATTTCTTCCCCATGAGTTTTAACTGGCTTTCTAAATATCTCCTATACGCTGTCTCAGCGCAGAGATTGATGAAGATCGAGGATCTGGTACAACACTGGCTCAGACCCTTATCAAATACTGCTTCCCTCTGAAGTCCTTCGAATCTTATAATTGCTGTATGGCTTCCACATTTTGGAAATAATCTATCGCCACATTTTTTGTACCCATGCCACCTTCAGAATTTCAGAGTGTAGTCCAGTCAACATTACGGAAAGCTTTCTCTAAATCTGCAAATGCTATAAATGTACGACGAGCATTTAAAAATCAACGAGTGGGACGCCACTTCGCTAAGACTCGTACCTTTATTTCAAAAGTATTGTCCAGGATTGCTGAGGTACTAGTACCAGTGCGAAAGAAGGCAGTGAATGATTGCCCTTAAAAATCCCGCCGCTGCGTTGTCAACCAGTTCCGAACGTATTGGTTGATGTCTTCGTCCGAAGTGATCTGTTCACCTCTCAAAATTTTCTTTAGCTCTCCGAGAATGGCATAATCGCAGGGAGACAGGCCCCATTTGAATTTCTGTAAGAGCTTTACTACGTCTGCTGTGTGCGACCTTTCATTGTCGTGGAGAAGAATGAAGGGTGGTTAAGGTTTGAGAGAGCTGCTGGGCGTTCGCAATTTTATCATACAGGAAGTCGATAAGAATGGGACGCTTCCAGTCAAAACAGGAGACGAGCACAACGACGTTTTGTTGTGTAGCTGCGACCCCGCATGCTTTCACCGGATTACGAAAGGGTGACACCATTCTCGTCTCCAGCGACTACTCGTCACCGAAACTCATTCCCTTCCGTGGCATGGCGCTGCACATATTCGAGAGAAAGTCCAATTCTACAGGTTTCTTGTGCTGGTTGAGGACTGCGAGACAGCAACTGGGCGCAGATTTTCCAAAATTTCAAGCCGACGTTAACGAACTCGGTGAACACATCCGACAATTAATCCGACCTAAGGGTCAGCGGCTGCTAACGTAATTCGCTTGTCTCGAATAATGCTGGCATCGGTAATGCGGTGCATCATCGGCCCACCACATCTGTCCATCCCGAATCACTTCTGCCACGCCTTCACTACTGTCAACGGGTACACAGTGCTGCCCATAAACACGTACCATTCTTCGCACTGCTTCCCCTGACGGGAAGCACTCTACGCCTCTTTCCTGTTCTTCTAAATGCTCCATTTCGCTGTTTTCAGCACGACTGTGTATAGTGGATGGTTGAAGCGTGCGTGTGGTCGTTCCGTCATCACGTGGGTTCTGCGCTCTTGCCCCTCCAGCAGTGAGTTCGATGATGATGATGATGATGATGATGATGATGATTTTAGGTGAGAAGCGCTCAACATCATGGTCATCAGTGCTCTGACAGAAAGTCAGCCGGCCGGTGTTGCCGAGCGGTTCTAGGCGGTTTAGTCTGGAACCGCGCGACCGCTACGGTCGCAGGTTCGAATCCTGCCTCGGGCATGGATGTGTGTGATGTCCTTAGATTAGTTATGTTTAAGTAGTTCTAAGTTATAGGGGACTGATGACCTCAGCTGTTAAGTAACATAGTGCTAAGAGCCATTTGACAGAAAGTCAGCATGCCAATATCATGGGTGGAACGAAAGCTGTCCCCACAAAATGTCACCACTCTTGTAACAGTGGAATTCAGTATCGACGGGATGGTGGGTAGAACTCTATCGAGACTGAGAGCTCACGTTGCCAAAATATGCCGACTTGAAAGTGGCACACCACAAACATCACAGAGTGATGGATTCTTTCGCCGGAGGAAGAAGCCATTCATCTGAACTACAGACTCGTATCGCTAACGTAGATTTGCAGTAGGATTGTGGAACGTATACAGTCCTCGAACATCATGAATCACCTCGAAGAAAACGATTCATTGACAAATAGCCAACGCGGATTCAGAAAGTATCGTTCCTTTGATTCAAACGGCTCTGAGCACTATGGGGCTTAACATCTGGGGCCATCAGTCCCCTAGACTTAGTACTTAAACCTAACTAACCTAAGGACATCGCACACAACCATGCCCAAGGCAGGATTCGAAGCTGCGACCGTAGCGGTCGCGCGGTTCCAAACTGAAGCGCCTAGAACCGCTCGGCCACACTGGCCGGCTTGGAAAATCATTTAGATAAGATATCTGTTTGGCGGAAAAAGTGGCTATTGACACTAAACAATAAAAAGTATGAGGTCATTCGAATGAAGTCTAAAAAGAATCCGCTAAATTTCAGTAACTCGACAAATCACACAAATCCAAGGCTGTTAATTCAAATAAATGCAATTACGAATAAATTAAATTGTAGCGATGGCATATATAAAGTTGTAGGGAGAGCAAACCAATAATAGCAATTTATTGGTAGAAATTAGCAAATTTAACAAATCTACGTAAGAGATAGCTTGCATTTCGCTTGTCCGCCCTCTTCTGGAGTATTACTGGGCAGTGTGGGATCCGTATCGGAAAGGACTGACAGAGGACACTGAAAAATTTCAAAGAAAGGCAGCTTGTTTTGGACTACCGTGAAGCAGGGGAGAGAGTGCCATGGATACGATACACGAATTGCAGTGGCAGTCATTAAACCAAATGAGTTTATTGCTGAGGGAGGATCTTATCATGGAATTACGATCACCAACTATCCGCTCAGAGATTGAAAATATTTTGTTGGTGCCCACCTACACATGTAGAAATCATCATCATAATGAAATCGGAGAAATCAGAGGTCGAACGCAAAGATTTAAGTGTTAGTTTTTCCCATGCGCTGTTAGCGAGTAGAATGGTAGAGAAGTAGCTTAAAGGTGTTTCGATGAACCCCCTGCCAGGCACTTAATTGTGAATTGCAGAGTAGTCATGTGGCTGTAAATGTAGATGGGGGCGTAGTTAGGGGTGACAGTGTGAAAATGTTGCGCCGCAGCTCTACTACTGCGCGCGTTGGTGTCCCAGTGGTGACTCGGCGGCGCACTCCGACACGGTTCGCGCTGTCGCCCCTGTGAGAAGCCCAACGCAGCGGTCTCGAGCAGCCTGGCTCGTGTGCCGCCGGCATACGCAAGCCGTTCGCTACGCAAGCGAGCGGCCGCCAGCACGGCCCTGCGCGGCCCGCCCACGCATTTGCACGCAGCGTCCGCCAGCGACGCACGCGGCTCGCACGTCCGGCGCGCCGCCTTTGATCCTGCGACGCAGATAGCGGCCGCCTCACAGGGGCCGCCGCCTCCGCCAGTTTGCGGGCTCTGTCCACTCCACACCACACCACACCGTGGCCGCACATTCGGCGAGCAGCGCGGAGGTGCGCCTTACCGCCTGGCCATTCAGACCAGAAGGCAACGGCCTTGCCGCAGTGAATACACCGGTTCCCGCGAGATCACCGAAGTTAAGCGCTGTCGGGCGTCGTCGGGACTTGGATGGGTGACCATCCAGGCCGCCATGCGCTGTTGCCATTTTTCGGGGTGCACTCAGCCTCGTGATGCCAATTGAGGAGCTACTCGACCGAATGGTAGCGGCTTCGGTCAAGAATACCATCATAACGACCGGGAGAGCGGTGTGCTGACCCCACGCCCCTCCTATCCGCATCCTCCTCATGAGGATAACACGGCGGTCGGATGGTCCCTGTAGGCCACTCGTGGTCTGACGATGGAGTGCATTCCGACCAGAGCCATCGGCACACGGGACGAGGTAGCTAATGTTGACGTGGCACTCTGCGCGTTTTGTGACGTCACTTTCTGCTATTTCTAGGCGCAAGAGGAAGACAGGCCGTGGTGCGTACATCACATCACGTGACACTGCAGGTCCTACGAGAATTACGAGGAGAATCTCCTCTATAAAAATCACTATGGATTCCGCAAATAGAGACCCTGCGAAAGTCAGCTCGCTCTCTTCGTCCACGGTTTCCACGGCTGCGGGGGCCATGGCGCTCAGGTTGACGCCGTGTTTCTTGATTTCAGGAACGCATTTGTCACCGTCCCGCACTGCCGTTTAATGAAAAATTACGAGCTTATCGAGTATCATAGCAGATTTGCGACTAGAGTCAAGACTTCCTTGCAAACACGTCGCTCTTAACGACATCGGCAGATGTAAAGGTAATTTCAGGAGTACCCCAAGGAATTGTGATAGGACCGTTACAACATATATAAATGATCTAGTAAAAAGCGTCGGATGCTCTTTAAGGCTGTTCTCAGATCATGCGGTTGTGTATAACAAAGTAGCAACGCCAGAAGACAGTAAAAATTTACAGAATGACCTCCATAGAATTGATGAATTGGCAGTTGACCTTCAACGTAAATAAATATAACATACTGCGCATACATAGTAGAAGAAATCCACTACTGTACAGCTACACTATTGATGACAAACCACTGGAAACAGTATCTCCCATAAAAATCTAGCAGTTACTATCCAGAGCGACCTTAAGTGGAATGACCATACAAAACAAATAGTGGGGAAAGCAGATGCCAGACTCAGACGTATAAGAAGACTCTTCATATGGTTCAAATGGCTCTAAGCACTAAACATCTGAGGTCATCAGTCCCCTACACTTAGAACTACTTAAATCTAACTAACCTAAGGACATCACGCACATCCATGCCCGAGGCAGGATTCGAACCTGCGACCGTAGCAGCAGCGTGGTTCCGGACTGAAGAGCCTACAACCGCTCGGCCACAGCGGCCGGCGGAAGACTCTTCAGGAAATGTAATTCATCCACGAAGGTTCGACCGATTCTTGAATATTGTTTATCTATCTTCGATCCCTACCACATAGAACTGACAGAAGAGATACAGAAGATCCAACGAAGAGCAGCACGTTTCGTCATGGGATCGTTTATTTGGCAAGAGAGTGTTACGCAGGTGCTCAACAAACTGTAGTGGCAAACGTTACAAGAGAGGCGTTGTGCAGCACGGAGATGTTTACTATTGAAATCTCGAGACAGCACTTTCCGGAAAGAGTCGGACAACTTATTACTTCCTCCCATCCCTGCATACGTCTGGTATAATGACCATGAGAGGAAACTTCGAGAAATCAGAGCCAGTACAGAGGCTTGCCGACAATAATCCTTCCCACGCGCTATTAGGGTATGGAATATAGTTCGAGGGCGCGGTTAGTGGTGCAAAAAGTACCCACTGTCACACTTCATCAAGTGGACTGCGGAGTACGATGTAGATGTGGGGAACTCTTCCACATATCGTGTACACGCGTGCCGTCTAATAGGCCACGACCCACGGCAACAGCCACCTTATTGTCTCTGCAGTGCTGTATCAATTCGTATGTAATGTGTTTGTTGCTAGTTTCTAACTGTAGGGGGTTGGTATTAAAACAGGATTCTTCGCAATTCGATATGCTTATAATAATCCAATATATAGAAGCAACACAAATTTTACCAGTAAGTATTAAACTTTTTTTAAAGGTTTAATTTGAAATCCAAAAAGTTTAGCACTGGTGCTGTGACAAATTGATGCGCCAATTTTACACCGAGTTACTAACGAAAAGTGAGGAAATCTGTTACATCCTGGACTAAACACAATCGCAAAACAACTGTTATTCACAATATGGGTATCGGACGTTTCCGTAAAGTACTCGAAATGGTCGGCGGAGGAAAGTGTTAGCCCTGAATTTACTGAGAATTAGTCGCTGTTCCCACTGAGGCGATACTACGTGTGACACGATACGACACGCAGTGCCACTCGTGATACGACGCAGAAGTCACCCACATTGCTGCAGTGCGCATTGAAGTACGTGAAACATGGTAACGGGTTCACACTGAGCGGGCAGCAACATGAAACAGACACGAATTTCTTCTACTATATCGCACGGGGCACAAGAAGTGCTGGTTGCTTCACGCAACTTTGTCGTGCGACACATATTTCGTGTCATCAGATGTGCATCGAAACAAAAATTCTTCTGTGCAAATGAAGCGAAGCTATATCAGTCTCCCTACTTAGTTTCTTTTTGAGTAAAAAATTCATGTTCCCTCCGCTTTGCAAAAAATGGTTCAAATGGCCAAAGCCTGCGCATTGTCGTACAAAATGATGGGTGGGTTGCGCAGAAAGTGTCGCCGCTTCTTTCGCAAAGCTGGTCGAAGGTGATGCTCCAAAAACGAACAGTAGTACTGTGCATTGACGGTCTGCCTTGGAGGAACAAAAAAATAGCTCTGAGCACTATGGGACTTAACATCTGAGGTCATCAGACCCCTAGACTTAGAACTACTTAAACCTAACTAACCTAAGGACATCACACACATCCATGCCCGAGGCAGGATTCGAACCTGCGACCATGTCAGCCGCGTGGTTCCGGACTGAAGCGCCTAGAACCGGTCGGCCACAACGGCCGGCGAATCATGATCCAACAAGTAGCTATATGTTTGAAGGCGCATTGAGGTCTGTTGCAGCATCTGCTCTGAACTCTATGTATGTATATCGTGAAATATGTACCTTCACCGGAAGTGTGTTTAAAATATTAGAACTGATCGCTGTTACTGAATGTAATGCGCATTTTTTACACCTCCAAGTTGTGTGGCTATTTCTGTCCTAAAACAGGTTTTTACTCTTAACTGTTTGTTACTCTTCATTTATATTGTCCGACCAATAACTGTTCGATAAACAAGCTGTTCAGATGGTTCAAATGTCTCTGAGCACTATGCGACTTAACTTCTGAGATCATCAGTCGCCTAGAACTTAGAACTAATTAAACCTGACTAACCTAAGGACATCACACACATCCATGCCCAAGTCAGGATTCGAAACTGCGACCGCAGCGGTCGCTCGGCTCCAGAGTGTAGCGCCTAGAACCGTACGGCCACTCCGGCCGGCCTATAAAAGCTGTAGTTTTATGATGTGTCGTACAATAAATAGTACATACTACGCTTTATTGGACATTTATAATTTCGGAAATAAAAAATTACACCTAGACTTGGATTTAAACTTTTTAAGTCGAGTTTTCTAACTGTTCAGCATACGTTCTCTGTCGTGAATTATTACTATTATTACTATTATTACCAATAACCCTCTAGGACAATGAAACCCCGGAACTTTTAACATTTGGATTTTCAGTAAGTTGGTGGTTGCAGGATTTTCGTGGCTTGCCACTCAAGATTTACTCAAAGTCCCGGGTGAACCGAGTGGAGACCATTTGGACGCCTTCTTCCGAAGGCTGGTATTCTGGAGTTGAGGTGTTCCTAGGCTGTTAGAGTAAATCTTCGTGAGGAGGGACTCATTCATGTTTAGAAACTTGCAGACAAAGATTTCAGGGAGGCGCCCTTCGATGGAGGTGAACTGGAGAGATGAACGAAAAAAGATTGTTATAGTCTAGGTTACAATGTTGCCAATATTGCGTTTCTACGATGGTCGTTTTTTCCATAAAATATGAACAAGACGAAATTTCATTGGCTCAAGTACGCAACTTTCGCTTTGCACAGACGGTCCGTACAAGGGGAACAAAACTGTTCAAAGAGAAGCGGAAGTAGATGAAGATGAGATGGCAAATGCAATAATGCTGAAAGAATTTGACACAACACTGAAAGACGTAAGTCGAATCATGGCCCGTGGAGTAGATGACACTCCTTCACAATTATTCACATCCTTGGAAGAGTCAGTCATAACAAAATTTTCGCACTAGGTATGCAAGATACCCTCGGATTTCTTGAAGAATGTAAGAATCCCAATACCAAAGGGGGAAGACGCTGAAAGGTGGAAATACCATCAGTATAATGAATTTCAAAATAAACACTCGAATAATACACAGAATTATGGGAAAGCTGGTAGATGCTTAATCAGTGCTGCCCCTACAACTTGTCTTAGATTGACGAAACGAAAACCTGAGCTTATAGCATTTGTAGATTTGGAGGTATCTATGAGAATGTTCACTGGACTACACTCGAAATTTCGAAGATAGCAGCGATAAAATACATGGAGCGAAATGCTGTCTACAATTTTTACTGGTAACATATCGCTTTTATAAGAATCTAAAGACATGAGAGGGAACCAGTAGTTGAAAATGGAGTGAGACAGGGTTGTAGCCGGTCCCCGATGTTATCCAATTAGTATATTGCACGAGCTGTGAAGGAATCCAAGGAGAAAATTCGAAAGCGAATTAAGGGGAGACGTTCATGAAATTGAAGTTGAATGTCAATTTTCACTTTATTTTTTACTTATTAGTAGAACTCATGGACAATATGTTCCCAAAGGTTCAATGATCAAATCGAATTCGAAGGGCCTGAAAAATAATTAAATGTTTGACCCGATCTTCCTGCCACGCTCACTTTTTGATGCAAAACTTCCATACTGCTTTGGCGATTAACGATTCCTTAGATTACTTTCAAGCAAACCTGCACCGGATACGTCTAGAAGGCTGTAATATATACCCTGGTATTATAGATTATCTATGACTCTGTTCTGTATCTCCTAGGCTCTAAATTCACTCAAACCAAACTATGCCCTAAAACCACATTTTCATCTGCTGCAATTGTCAGAATTGTAACTTGTGATGCAGTTCTTGTATCTAGTGATGGGAAAGTAAGGAGGATGAAGATATTATAGAGAATGAGCTTCAAGATAGGAAATTTCACTCAAGACATTTTGAGAAAAATAGATTTACAGCGCCTCTCAGCAGCTGAAAAGTCAGTTGAAGACGTGGTAAAGGAAAGAATGCAAAAAACAAGAAACCTTGAAGGGAAAGAGAACCTTGAAGGGAAAGAGAACCTTGAATACATATCTGGGACCTTCTAAAGAGGTGACACAAGAAAAAATGTTAGGTTGAATTTTAAGTTGCATCTCCCGGAAATTATGCTTTTTAAACTTTATGTTCCTTGTTCTCAGACTCTATGAAGGCTAGAATTATGACATTTTGTGCACATATTTCTACAAACCCATTAAATTTTGTCTCATGAGTGAATTTTGAAATTCCATGTGTAAGCTGAAGTGTACGGCAAAGCACTTGGAATTTTGCATAAATTTTACATTATACCTACAGAACTATAAATAAAAAATTATAATTCTCCTACTCGATATATTCAAAAAAATCTCAAGAGAGCTTACTATATGCAAACTGATTAAGCAGAAAATTCTGTGGAAGTCTCTGAGTAGAACTGAGGAAAAGGTGCAAACATTATTTTTTGAAAATAAAGTTTTCAAATTCCATAAAAAAGTTAAATGAACATAAACCAAGGAACGTAACAGTAAATGTGTTTATTTCATGTAAGGCACAGTACAAAATTTCAGTGCCGTAACATAAAAATTGTGGATTTCAAATGGTTCAAATGGATCTGAGCACTGTGAGACGTAACTTCTGAGGTCATCAGCCCCTAGAGTTAGAACTACTTAAACCTAACTAACCTAAGGTCATCACACACATCCATGCCCGAAGCAGGATTCGAACCTGCGACCGTAACGGTTGCGCGGTTCCAGACTGTAGCACCTAGAACCGCTCGGCCACTCCGGCCGGCAAATTGTGGATTTCCTGCAATTTTTAAACAGCGTGGGTTTCTCATAAATGTGCCCCTTAAAGATCAAGAAGAAGAAATAAAAACATTTATGGCTTTTTAGAAGTAAATGTGTCGTAAACAAAATGAGCGTTACCTGCGGAGTGCGAGGTCCGGAGTCCGAATACTTATCCGGAACACGGTTCGAATCTGCCAGGAAGTTCCAAAACACTTCACACTTTGCTGCCGATTGAAAGAATCTTTCCAGAGACTGCTCTGTTTTTGCGAAACTGCGTAGTCTAAAGAAGGAGGAGGACATTACTGGCGAGGTGAGGAGGCTGTATCCACATCTGCTGCTACAGATGCAGGTGAACAGTACATTGCAACTAAAGTAATCTGATATACAGATCGGTGGAGTGATGTCCTTTTTCAAATTTATCGAGGCTATGGTGCCGACCCATAAGAATATAATCCCTGTAGTGGAAAGTTAGAGGACAGGTGTCCGACGAAGACTTTGCTGTGTTCCGCGATGGGGATCATGAGAATAAGACAAGATCGGCATACCGAGGGTTACTGACAGTCACGTTTCCCTCTTCTTAAAACCTAACGTTGGTGTGAATTACCCTCCGCCATGCATTCTACAATGTTGTGGAGTATATATGTAGATGAGAGTACAGATGCAGAATGATCTCATACTACAGATGGGGAAGCATGGTAGGTAAGTGGCGTCACTACAACACAGTTAAGTCAGAAAATAATCCGCCAGAAATAAGAAATTTTGCACTGTGGATTGCTTACGGTTATGCAACAGTTCTGGATGGCGGAGGTGGGCTTGCAGCTTACTATGTAAGTGCTCATACTAGTTGTCCAGACTCTTGTTTTCCCTGGGATAAAACTGACTTTGGACTTCACCTTCAAAAAATAAGTGTTTCAAGGTTTATGTAGAGTTGCTTGACGGACTTATTTTCCATTTCATTCTTACATGAAATAGCCTATTTTCTGGAACGACGTTTAAACGTATTTGTATTACCATATGAAGGGCTTATTTCAATAGTGGTACAAGTCCATTTCTGTTCATCTTGAGATACAGAGTCCTAAAGTTAAATGAGCGCTGAAAAATCTGCAGTTGAGATACCAGAAATATTCAAGCATATGGCTCGTTGCTAGAGATGAACCTTTCTTTCTCTTTGTTTGGATAATTAATTTCAGGAGCATTATAGGCAGAAGAGTGGAGGTAATGGACTTGTACCACTATTGAAATAAGCCCTTCATATTTACTGCATTATTACTATTCTGCTTTACACCAGGTTAATTACTAGACACTTTTGTTTAAAATTACTTTTCTCTTCGTACAACGGTTACTTTTACGTTAGTGCAATTCATCTTTTCCAACTACTGGTTCTAGAACAACAGTAAACTATCTAAAAGATCACTTAGCGTAGCCAGACCGACTCTGACGAGTTTCCGTCCTTGCCACGGGGAGGCAGCCATCTACCAGTACTGAAACGCTGCCATTTCATTTGTGTTTTTCATCCCGGTCCCACACCTTAAAACGAGCGAAAACTAATAATTCTACAAATGCAGGCGCTGTTCTTTGTAAACTATATCAAAGTGTCTTGCCTACCTTGAATAACAGTGAGTCTGATAGAAGCACCCATCGCCCTGCTCCGCGGACCAGCGGCAGTGATCATAATTGGCTAGTTTATTCAGGACTGCAAATTGTGCCTAGTCCCTGAGCAGAGTTCTACCACCTCGAATCCATTTCTGTTGCTGCATCTACGTATGTGGGCACACTCAAACGACGTGGTTGGGTGTGCCCTCTATCCAGAACCGTAGGGGACCCTGACCGCCGTCGCCTCCCCCCTCTCCCCCCTCTCCCCCCCCCTTCCCCGACATGTTTGGCTTCGTACTAGATGCAATGGAAATTTTCTAGTATCAAAATTGCTTTCGTAATATTATTCATCCTTGAGCATGACAAAGTCAAGTGAAAGGAGATTCAGGAGTAAAGAAGTTGATAGAAAACAGCACTGGAAAATTCACGAAACTATATGAGGCTTAACTCTTGTAAAGCTGACCACGTGGTGAACAGTTTCATGATATTACTAAACCTGTATCTACGTAAAGATTTCTATGAAACCGAAAATAGATCACCCAAGTTGGTTTGAACTAATTAGCTTCCTTTGACTTCAGTCTCAGTGCCATACTTAGCCATATAAGGAAAAATTTAGTTGTTCCTGGCTACCTCTGCGCTATTTCAGAACAGAACAAGACTAGCTCAAGGTTACTATCTTGGTTCGAAAATACTTCAGCGTTAGTCTTTATATTCCTTATACTGAGATGTTACACAGTGAATCGTCAGAACCTTTTGCCAGACATCAGAATGGGTGTCTTAAGTTGCAACACCTCGTCCCGAAATTCATTAGTGATGTACAGTCCACTATTCGTGCCTGTAGTAGTGACCTCCCAAATTCAGACAGTTTTATAAAAAGTCAGTTCGAGAGATGGAAGAAGAAATGAGAGAATGTTGACCAAACTGACAAGCGGAAGAATGCAGTCGAAACATTACGAAGACTTCATTCCCAAATATTCGAACACTGCCTCAGATATTTGCTGTCGTTCCTGTAGTTGTCACTGAAGTTTTAGCTGCCTGTGTCGACTGGAAACTTGCTTGTGCTCGACAACGAACGAAGAGGGGCTAAATGGACTGGCACACCTGTTCGTTAAGCTATCCCCCAACGTTATAATTGACATTTTCGCTCTATGCCCTCCACGACTTGATCTTACTTTGAAACCTTCTGCTAGCTTCTTTGAAGTTTTTGAGATATTTGGTTTGATACTGCGTACTATGCGAGACTGATATTTTATGTAACACTGCTGTAAATCAAATAAATAATTATCTGGCAGTTTTACAGGAATTTCGGCTGTTAACACATTTGTGGATGATCTAAAGCGAATGGAAGTAACAAATCGATTCTTGTCCACCTGTCTGATCTATTGAAGGTTTAATGGAATCTGTAGTTGTACTAAGATATAGAAAGACACACTAGGTAAAAATTTCCTTTCCACTTCCCCCCCCCCTCTTCCAAAACACAATTATTTGTGTGGTCCTGGACCCGCCCCATTCTCCCTTTCCTTCATTTGCACACTGGGGAACCACTTTTCCCTATCCTGTCGAGATGTGTAAGATAACGCAATGCCCATTTAAAAAGTGAATTAGGCCTCTTGTGGGGTTTAGATTTGGCATTTTAGCCTTTGACGAACACTAGGCAACCAGCTTTAAGTTTTTTCTACCAGTATTTTGACGTCTCAGAGGCGCGTCGTTGTGGAGGAAAGACACCTGGCGGGGTCGCCACAGTGCGTGGGGCCCTCACGCGCCCGCCATTTCCGCCGCCCCCGGTCTGGGCTGGGCTCTGATCAGGCATTCTGCGGTGCTCGCTAACGCTGCCTGTTTAATGGTGCGTCAGCCAGCCGGCATACAGAGCAGAGTCGCCACCTCCGGCTGGGGTACGCTTCAGGACGAAGAAACTCGGAGAGGGCACCTCAGGACAATGGGGAAACTCCGCGGGTACAACCAGGGCACGCTGCCACCCAGGTTGACGTAAGCTCGCCACGCCGACTGGGGTGCCGAGATCTTTGGAGAGACGGGGAATCGCTGAACACTATCATTTCGGTAAGAGTGTTTTTCGACCTGAAGCCGCATGCGTGTTAAAAAAAAAAATATCGTGTGACTAGGGCCTCCCGTCGGGCCGACCGTTCACCAGGTTCAAGTCTTTCGATTTGAAGCCACTTCGGCGACTTGCTCGTCGATGGGGATGAAATGATGATGACTAGGACAACACAACAACCAGTCCCTGAGCGAAGAAAATCTCCCAGCGGGGAATCGAAACCGGGTCCTTAGGAATTACATTCTGTCGCGTTGACCACTTTTTTTAGTAGACTGTCAAATATCATTGTAAATTTAATAAATTCCATCTGATTACACGTGTTTTTCCCATTATATCAATTGCAATATAAATAGTGAAGAAAATGACTTAGTTGAACTCGATCAAGCGATCTAGTGGCTTGAACGCCAACCACTTACAAAAAAAAAAAAAAAAAAAAAAAAAAAAAAAAAAAAATGCTCCGTATTGTTCGCCGAATTTGTACAGGGCGGACGTCCGGTGACACCTGTTCAGTGGTTTCGTTCATCCGTTCGCTCAGTTATTTTATTAGAAAGAAATCTAACGCTCTGACCGAACACACTTTTTTTTTTTTTTTTTTTTTTTTTTTTTTTTTGTCGACTACACCGGCCAGTGTTTGGTCGTTTACTAGCGCAGAGTTATGAATATTATATTATTTGTGATAATAACAGTTTGTAGACTGCCAAATAACACTGTAAATTTAATAAAAGTTCGTCCGATTATACATATTTTTCCCATTATAGCAATTGTAATATAAATGGTAAAGAAAATTACTGTGTTAGAACTTAAAAAAAAAAAAAAATGATGAACGGGACTCGATTCGTCGATCCAGCGATTACGGGGCTTGAACGCTAACCACTTTTTTTTTTGGAAACCAAATTAGGCAGTACACAAACACTAAATGAAATGCATCCTCGGAAAAAAAAAAGATAAAAAAAAATCATTTTAAAACAAATCACAAATTTAATGGAACAGGGATGTTGTTTTTTTATTTCTTTATTTATTTATTTTAAAAGGAACATGTAGATCATTTCATCGTATAGTATGTGCATTACATATTGAGTGGTGAGAGAAGCGTGAGGTTCATTATCAGCTGACCACTCAGCTACTGGGGACGGACGCATGCGTGTTGAAGTTGTCAAACGGAAGAGGCTGACTGATAGAGACGAGTGTCATGCCTTGTCTATGACAGGCAGTGTCGAAATAGTACATGGTGCTGTCACTGAACGCAAATCCATATCAACTAGTTTCTCTGAAACAGCACAGCGGAGGTATCTGCATGCTTACGCGCATTTGAATCGAGTAGCTCTAGAAAGGCAATTGCTCACGTGGTGCTTAAAACTGCACATCGAAAATGGGCCAAACAACACAGACGCTGGAAATAATAAACTAGAGGATTTTGCCATGGTCAGATGGAGTCACCATTTCGCTTCTGGTCAAAAAATACAAAGCGTCGGAAGCACAGGCGGTCCAGTGAGGCGCTACGCTCTCCGTGTGTGTGTGTGTGTGTGTGTGTGTGTGTGTGTGTGTGTGTGTGTGTGTGTGTATGTGTGTGTGGGGGGGGGGGATTCTAACAGGCCAGAGCAGGTTCTGTGGTGTTTTGGTGTTGATAGCACTATGACTTGGGCCCTACACATTCAGATTATCGTGAACTCGAAACAGTATGTAAATGTTCATGTATTCGCGGCGCAATAATTCCTTACATTGTGGTAATGTAACCAAAAATGGTTCAAATGGCTCTGAGCACTATGGGACTTAACATCTGAGGCCATCAGTCCCCTAGAACTTTGAACTACTTAAATCTAACTAACCAAACGAAATCACACACATCCATGCCCGAGGCAGGATTCGAACCTGCAACCGTAGCGGTCGCACGGTTCCAGACTGTAGCGCCTAGAACCGCTCGGCCACCCCGGCCGGGGGTAATGTAATCGCATGAAGTCTATTTCATAATTATTATCATCACTTCCTTTCAATGATCAGGCTACTACCTCTTCCGAACTCACAAACAAAGTCATTCCCATCTTCTCTGAGATCCTTCAATAACTCTTTAACCAGTCGGCTTGCAGTCCAGGCTCTTTTGGGGAACTCTGTGACCTGACATTTTCATGAGGTGTTGTCTCTATACATTTGAATTTTTTAATTCATTTTGAAAATAGTTAACTCTGTTCTGGTATCTTAATTCCTAATCACTTCTCTTCTTGTGCAGCCGTACGTGCTTCTCAGGAAACTCACTTCTGCCGTTTGTATCTTTTGAACCCACCTTTCACTCCCATAGGATAATGCAGGAGCCTCCATCACTTTACAGAATTTCATGGCTATCTCTATTTGTATTTTATGTCGCAATGTTCTGATTATGGTACCACAGACAGCTTGGAATTTGTTATTTTATTTTCAGTAAAGGGGTCAAAATCGAAATTTAATTCACAGCCTAAATGAGAGACTAGATTGATTTGTTTTGAAACTGAATTTTCGTGCAGTTTTAGGTACGACTGTATATCTTCCTCGGAATTCGTTTACTTCAGATTTATAATTAGAAACTTTAGAACTGTAATCCTTTCAATTTGCGTTCAGCTGGTAACTGAGCTTTGAAGGTCATTTTCATCTTTTAAATCAAAATGGTATCATCCGCAAACGGTAACATATACAGATACTCATCTTTCCTTTGTTTATTTTTCATTTAGATTTACGAAAAATGAAGTCAATGTGTACCTGAAAAAGAGTAGACGACTGTCCGTAACTTGTCTTAGAACATTGATTATTAATTATGTCTTCATCTTGAGTGTTAACTAGGTTTATTACAATGTGTGTATTTTTGCAAATTCTTTTTACTACCTCTAATGTGTTATAAGGGTATTCACATTCAGACATAATTCTCTACACCCTATGAAGTCCTTTCAAAGTCCGTAAAGGCCATAGGGATTTCTATGCTAAATCCTCAAATTTCTTTCTACAACGTTCTTATTTACAAACACGTTTCTTCTGCACGAAAGAGCGAATCTAAATGAATGTTACTCATAAATAACAGTCCGGTGCTACCATTTACTAGTTTTGCCGGCCGGTGTGGCCATGCGGTTCTAGGCATGCCTCGGGCATGGGTGTGTATGATGGTCTTAGGTTAGTTAGGTTTAAGTAGTTCTAAGTTCTAGGGGACTGATGGCCTCAGATGTTAAGTCCCATAGTGCTCAGAGCCATTTGAACCACTTTTATTTACTAGTTTTGAATATAATTTCTAACCTGTGTTCACAAGACTCGTACTACGCTTGTTTTTACAATCGTTACGTTTTCCTTTCTTAAAGGAAGCCTTCTGACGCATATTTATTTATTATTTGCAACAATCTTTTGTCTTTTTAATTTTATCTATATTTGGCATCTTCAAACGTGACTATATTCAGTTCACTGGAGGTATGCACTAATAAACGCCTTCAGTCACAACTTTTCGTGTTTCATTAAGTACACGATGCATTTCGGATCCTGTGGGTCCATCATCAGGTGTAATTTGTCTTAATACATGGTTTATTACTTCTCCTGGATGAGATGAAACACATATTCCTGTCACGAAAACTTTCAATGTTAGGTTATGAATTTCGTAAGTCAAACACGGAAAATATGTGTGAAATAGTGGAAAAGATGAAGAGTGTAAACTTACCACATAATCCAAGAAAAGAGTTTTTAACGTTTTACTACCAGCAAACGTTCTTTCCTCCGTCGCTTTCGTACACGTCACTTGAGTCACTTCATTCCAGAGGCTCATTTTACACTCATATGTTTGTAAACACTTCATAGATGGTGTTGTCAACGACGAATTTATTCGTAGTGCTGAAGATATAACTATTAAACAATTGACATATACAGGTAACAACTTTATAATAGGTCTTTAAAATTAATGAAATAACTATGGATTGCGAAATCTGTTCTTCATTTAATATAGATTCCGGTTTTTTTATTTTGTGGAGGTTTCAGGGTATAATATTTAGTGAGGCAGCGCCTTTTTCTTCCTTTTTCAGGCCTCTCACTACTTTGGATGCGGACTGCTGTCTAAATCGTGTTCTAAGACGCTCATGAAACGTCACATGGGTTTTTTCTTTCTTGTTCAGGGCTTTCATGACTCTGCATGCGCACTGTTGTGTTCTAGGACACATCATGGCCCTGTCCTATGGTTCTTGGTGTGTTTTGCGCACTATTTGTTTCGCCGCGTTCCTTTTTGCTGTATACTTCCCACCACTTTGATGTCTTTTTTTTCTGTCCAAATGAGCTATCTCTTTATTTATGGCTACTTTAATTTCTGTGTTCCATATTTTCAGTCGCCATCTCCAGGTTTTCCTTTTGGTTCAAATGGCTCTGAGCACTACGGGACTTAACTTCTAAGGTCATCAGTCCCCTAGAACTTATAACTACTTAAACGTAACTAACCTATGGACAGCACACACATCCATGCCCAAGGCAGGATTCGAACCTGCGACCGTAGCAGTCGCGCGGCTCCAGACTGTAGCGCCTAGAACCGCTCAGCCACCCCGGCCAGCCTTTTCCTTTTGCCAAGTAGTTCCGAGGCTGCTTCCATGATGCCGACCTTAACATTATTCCAACATATTTCGATGTCTCTCCTGACTGGTATTGAAAATAAATTTTGTTGTAGTCTGTGCGGATAAAGCTTTCTGATATTACGAGGTGCATTCAAGTTCTAAAGCCTCCGATTTTTTTTCTAATTAACTACTCACCCGAAATGATGAAACTGGCGTTACTTCTCTACGTAATCGCCCTGCAGACGTACACATTTTTCACAACGCTGACGCCATGATTCCATGGCAGCGGCGAAGGCTTCTTTAGGAGTCTGTTTTGACCACTGGAAAATCGCTGGGGCAATAGCAGCACGACTGGTGAATATGCGGCCACCGAGAGTGTCTTTCATTGTTGGAAAAAGCCAAAAGTCACTAGGAGCCAGGTCAGGTGAGTAGGGAGCATGAGGAATCACTTCAAAGTTGTTATCACGCAGAAACTGTTGCGTAACGTTAGCTCGATGTGCGGGTGCGTTGTCTTGGTGGAACAGCACACGCGCAGCCCTTCCCGGACGTTTTTGTTGCAGTGCAGGAAGGAATTTGTTCTTCAAAACATTTTCGTAGGATGCACCTGTTACCGTAGTGCCCTTTGGAACGCAATGGGTAAGGATTACGCCCTCGCTGTCCCAGAACATGGACACCATCATGTTTTCAGCACTGGCAGTTAACCAAAATTTTTTTGGTGGCGTGAATCTGTGTGCTTCCATTGAGCTGACTGGCGCTTTGTTTCTGGATTGCAAAATGGCATCCACGTCTCACCCATTGTCACAACCGACGAAAAGAAAGTCCCATTCATGCTGTCGTTGCGAAGTTGTTTCGGTTTGTTGTCACACGATGTTCTGCCTTCACTAAACTGTCGCACACACGAACGCACTTTCGACACATCCATAACTCCATCACCACATGTCTCCTTCAACTGTCGATGAATTTCAATTGGTTTCACACCACGCAAATTCAGAAAACGAATGACTTCCCGCTGTTCAAGTAAGGAAAACGTCGCCATTTTAAGTATTTAAAACAGTTCTCATTCTCGCCGCTGGCGGTAAAATTCCATCTGTCGTACGGTGCTGCCATCTCTGGGGCGTATTGACAATGAATGCGGCCTCATTTTAAAACAATGCGCATGTTTCTATCTCTTTCCAGTCCGGAGAAAAAAAATCGGAGGCCTTAGAACTTGAATGCACCTCGTATATTCCGACAGCAGATGTACCCTTTGAACAACTGATGATGTGGTTTTATTTGGAGTTGGTTTTCTTCTGTTTTGATGGCAGCATGTCTTCCTGCCTATGTCGCTTCCTCTCTAATGTTGCGTAAGATAATTAATATTATCGTTAATTAGTATATAATCAGACCTTAATCCTCCTGGACTCTTTCGCTCTGTAAAATGTGTAAGTAATTTCAAAATTATTAAAAGACCCAAAGTGGCGTAGGTCCTGTCCTTTATTATTAATAGTCTGTTCTTCAGCTGAAAGAATGAAGTATCAAGTGAGTAATAGAACCGGACGACTGGAATCCGTTGCGTATCCACCAGCCTAGCCGGGCACGCGGAAAGCCTGCCTGACTCTTCCTGGTGGAGCGGAAGTGCGTAGTGCGTAGTGCGGGCGTGCCGGCGCCTCTGGCTTTGCGGCGCCTGCGAAGCGCGCCTATCTGGGGCAGCCATCAGACTGCGTGCGGACCGTACGCGGCAGCGCCGGCGGGCGAGTCCTCGCTTGCGCGCAAAGTGGCTAAGGCCGGTATTACTCTATCAAATTTCTTTGTCAAAGATTTGGTCAAAGGTGTGAGCCAATATTCCGTCAAATATATTTGACAAAGATCTTTGACGTAGCGCTAGGAGGGGTATTACACAGTCATCAAATTTTTCGTCAAAATTCAAGATGGCTGACAACAACTTGTTATTAACCGCAGCAGTTGCACGTACCGCAATTGCATTGTGCGCACGTGCGGAAAAGAAGTGGGGGGGGGGGGGGGGAAAGGAACCATACATACGAGGTTGACAGTCTTAAATTCCTGGGATTACAACTTGATAATAAATTCAGTTGGGAGGAGCACACCACAGAACTGCAGAAACGCCTTAACAAATCTGTATTTGCAATTCGAGTGTTAGGAGGCATAGGCAACATAAAAATGAAAAAGCTTGCATACTTTGCCTACTTTCATTCCATAATGTCATATGGGATAATATTTTGGGGTAAATCTTCAAGTCAATGGAACGAAAAACTAATCTGGGTGAAGCCGTGGGTTTTACGACGACACGATAAAAGCATTCAACAAAACTTGTTACGTGAGCTTACAGTGGAGGGCGTCAAGTCGTACATCAATTACTTAAGAATAGATGAGCATGCATTTCTGTATGTGCTCAGTGAAGTGTATCCTCATATCACAAAGCACAATATTCACTTAAGAACTGCTACATCTGCAGAAGACAGGCTCACTGTAACACTCCGATTCCTTGCTACAGGAGAGGGTTATGTTAGGTTAGGTCAGGTCTCCAATCTTCTTAATCTATTTTTGTATTCAGGGTGCCTCACGTTGTAAAGCGCCTCATCAACTTCATACATCTCTATTAATTTTGTAGTTGTCGGCACACACCAATTGTATTTACCGTAATGTTTATAAAAACACTACAGACGACAGAACGCTGCAGCGATGCTAGCGCTCCATGTGGTAACATGTCACATTGCAATGAACAGAAGACAAGCGATTTCTTTTATCAAATGTACAGCGAAGCCCTAGATTTGATCAAATATTGGACGACATTTGACAAAGTCCCTATTACACCATCAAATATCTTTGACAAAGATATTGGACAAAGAAAATTGATAGTGTAATACCGGCCTAATCGCTGAACAGTGCGTAACCGCTTTCAGCAGAACGTAGTAGTCAAGTACTGGAATCCTCCTTCTCACATAAACAGCGTAATCACGGAGAGGCACTGGATACAAATGACTGAGGAAATAGAGATGAACAGAGCGTTTCGTTGCAGGTTCAGTTAAGAAGCGTGAAAATTTCAAGGCGATGCACAGCCAACTCTAGCGACACACGCTACAAGAGATGCGTTCTCCATCAAGACATGCATTACCGTACTAGCAGTGTAGATTCCTAGAAGAGTGAACCAGTCAGTTTCTTCGTCCTTGATATATCTCGCGAAAAAGCCATGGGGACAAAATTAGAGAGATTCAGGCCCACACGGAGCCTTGCCAACAATCGATCGTCCCACGGACTATTCGCGACTGGATTAGGAAAAGGAGGAATTGACACTAATGCATATATTATTCTCCTCGACACACCGTACTGCAGCTTGCAGAGTATAGATGTTGCAGTGTAATGTTGTTGCATTAATTTGTTCTGAAAGCGGTGCTGATATTCAAGACAATAAAAGCGGGTTACAAGCTGTGAGATATCTGGGGAAGTTAACCTTGCATTTACTGAGTAACTGTTTCACCAGGTACCCAGTCTAGTTTACCAAATTCTCAACCAGACTAACATTGAAACTTCCTGGCAGATTAAAACTGTGTGCCCGACCGAGACTCCAACTCGGGACCTTTGCCTTTCGCGGGCAAGTGCTCTACCAACTGAGCTACCGAAGCACTTGCCCGCGAAAGGCAAACTTCCCGAGTTCGAGTCTCGGTCGGGCACACAGTTTTAATCTGCCAGGAAGTTTCATATCAGCGCACACTCCGCTGCAGAGTGAAAATCTCATTCTGGAAACATCCCCCAGGCTGTGGCTAAGCCATGTCTCCGCAATATCCTTTCTTTCAGGAGTGCTAGTTCTGCAAGGTTCGCAGGAGAGCTTCTGTAAAGTTTGGAAGGTAGGAGACGAGGTTCTGGCAGAAGTAAAGCTGTGAGTACCGGGCGTGAGTCGTGCATCGGTAGCTCAGATGGTAGAGCACTTGCCCACGAAAGGCAAAGGTCCCGAGTTCAAGTCTCGGGCGGGCACACGGTTTTAATCTTCCAGGAAGTTTCATATCAGCGCACACTACGCTGCAGAGTGAAAATCTCGTTCTGCAGACTAACATTAATTATAAGCTTTTAACAGTCATCTTACGACAACCGGTGATATATATATAAAAATAGAATTTAAATAAAAAGAAATAAATCAGTTTATATTTGGAAATTTATTTTAACATTGATCATTGAAATTTCAGCATATTATACTTGATTCATAACTAATCTGGTGCCTTATTTAGGATTGTGAAAATGTGAGTTTGTAATCTTACGGAACACATCAAATATGGAGCCAAGATTGGGAGACTGCATACAACACTGCATTCATAAAATGACACACGAAGAACGTTGAAACATACGCAAGAGGAAATTAACCACAACCAACCGATTCAATATTCACCCAAAGAAGTTACGTTCGCAGCGCAATCCTGTCCGTCATGAAATTACCACACACTGGTATACTAAATTCATACTAACTCTTCTCTGCGAAATCTTGCCAAAAAGAATAGCTGAGGGCTACTTTGATGATTACGCTACACGCTTCACGTGGTCAACTTTGTTTACACAATGAGTGTAACTCCACAACAATTTTGATAATTAAAATAAATTACATCGAAACGCAATTTACTAAAGAAAAACCTCGAACTGGTTACTACCGTCTTACTATTAACCTGATGGGTCAAACAATTGTATAAGCACGTGGTACTGGTCTCACAAAGAACACCCCACATGGGTTGAACATAAAGAAAAGTTGCTATGTTGAAAAATATTGTCAAGACGAGACGTTATAATCTCACACACATTCGCATTTAAGATTGATGATCTTAGAGTTACAGATCATCCACGTGGTTCCACTTTGCTCACAAAGTAATGACTAAGCAACTACTGAAAGATATTCTGAACTTCACACTCGAAATACACTGCGTTGCAATTTAAGATAACATATTTTAGAGCTAAACCTGATATAAAGGTGATTAAATTTTCAGTTAGGCTGAACTTAAGAAATCCATTGTCCTACGGACTTAGCAGAGATGCGCTTAGCCGGAGATCTTACCACTTCAGACTCTCGCTGCGGACAGACTGCCCTGCGCTCCTACCGAGTGTGCTTATCAGATACAAACGGAAGTGACCAGAGAGGCAGCTTCCTATACCAACATGACAAGGGACAGACAGGACCATACTAACCATAGAAACCTCTCTGCTTTTAGAAAGTGTAGCTACCTGTTCCGACATTGGTCCTACTGTTCTCTAGCAGAAAGGCTTGTCTGTTACCATCAAGCATGGAACTAGAAATACATTTGCTCATTCATCCTCTCACACAGAAGGGAAGGGGGATGACAGTATCTTCTCATATACAGTATATAAAAGAAAGCGGATGTAGGTTCCGTATGAGACTGTATGACATTAATTACATATAAACTGTGTTTTAAAGTGTAGTAGTGTGACAGATCGTTCTTGTTTATGTGTAAAAGTAACACGTTTCACTGCTCAGTCTCCTCCCAGATAGCCAGAAACACCACAGTAAATTTAGAAGAGGAATTTATGCCGTAAATGACAACAGATTTAAAAAATTAACATGAAAGGAATCCAACAGAGACCTTTCAGCAGAAGAAGCTGAGTAGCTCCGTGGCGTAGTGGTTATGATGCTAAACTGCTGCAGGGAGGTCGTGAGTTCAAAACTCACCTGGACTGTACAATTTTAATTTCTATATACAGTTCGAGTACATTCTAGAAGTATCCACAAATGTCAAGAATCATTGTACTGGAATGTTCTGTAGCTGTGTGTATACTGTATGTGTTCTGGCCGGAGGCAGTTCGCTCCACGCTCTTGTATGTGCAAGTGCTGAATAAACCTTCGTTAAGTGAAGTTAGTGTTCGTTATTCATCTAATTACACCTTCTCCTACCTGACAATTAGCTGCAGTCAGCCATTAAATGACTACATGACATGTACGCGCAGGTGCCAATACGAACAACTATCAGCTGTAAAAGGGAATGACGACACTGCAAATTCGTCCCCGACCGTCATTCACGTACACAGCCGATGATTGTTCGTATTCGCATCAGCGAATACATTTCACGGTTTCATAACGCAGAGAGCCTGTTCCATCGGAATGCATCCGCGTGTGAAGGAACTTAACAACACAGGCACGGCAGTATCGTATCGCATCTGATACCACTCTAACTATTCCTCTGTAGCACCGCACATTAAATATTTCTGCTTTGTACATCTGCACTGTTTATCAAGTGTAATGCTCGTAAGTAGACTAAAACATCCGAAATCAGTTCACTACTGGATCGACAGTCAAAACAATAAAGTTTTACGCTGTATTTGTCCAAAGCGATTTGAAACTCAAGTGTAACGTGAATCTAGGCTTGGGGAACGCAGGTGCTTCACTGAGACTTAACGGGCAAAAATTTAAGGAAAAGAAAACTGAGGATTTGTTAGATGACGATCAGTTTGGCTTTAGGAAAGGTAAAGATACCAGAGATGCCTTTCTGATGTTGCGGCTGACAATTGAAGTAAGACGAAAGAAAAACCAAGACACGTTCATAGGATTTGTCGACATGTAAAAAGCGTTCGACAATGTAAAAAGGTGCAAGATGTTCGAAATTCTGAGAAAAATTGGGGTAAGCTAAAGGGAGATGCGTGTAATATACAATATGTACAACGGCGAAGAGGGAATAATAAGAGTGGACGACGAAGAACGAAGAGCTCAGATGAAAAAGGGTAAGACAGGGATGTAGTTTTTCGCCCCTACTCTTCAATAAGTGTATCGAAGAAGCAATGATCAGGAGTGAGATTAAAATTCAAGGGGAAAGAATATCAATGATACGATTCGCTGATGACATTGCTATCCAGAGCGAAAGTATACAATAATTACATGATCTACTGAATGGAATGAACAGCTTAATGGCAGGCCGCTGTGGCCGAGCGGTTCTAGGCGCTTCAGTTCGGAACCGCGCGCGACCGCTACGGTCGCAGGTTCGAATCCTGCCTCGGGCATGAATGTGTGTGATGTCCTTAGGTTAGCAAGGTTTAAGTAGTTCTAAGTCTAGGGGACTAATGACCTTCGATGTTAAGTTCCATAGTGCTTAGAGCCATTTCGACAGCTTAATGAATACAAAACATGAATTGAGAATAAATCGAAGAAAGACGAAAGTAATAAGAAGTAGCAGAAATGAGGACAGTGAGGAACTTAACACCAGGACTGTCGTTGTTGTTGTTGTTGTTGTTGTTGTTGTGGTCTTCAGTCCTGAGACTGGTTTGATGCAGCTCTCCATGCTACTCTATCCTGTGCAAGCTTCTTCATCTCTCAGTACCTACTGCAGCCTACATCCTTCTGAATCTGCTTAGTGTACACATCTCTTGGTCTCCCTCTACGATTTTTACCCTCCACGCTGCCCTCCAATACTAAATTAGTGATCCCTCGATGTCTCAGAACATGTCCTACCAACCGATCTCCTCTTCTAGTCAAGTTGTGCCACAAACTTCTCTTCTCCCCAATCCTATTGAATACCTCCTCATTAGTTATGTGATCTACCCATCTGATCTTCTGCATTCTTCTGTAGCACCACATTCTCTTCTTGTCCAAACTAGTTATCGTCCATGTTTCACTTCCATACATGGCTACACTCCATACGAATACTTTCAGAAACGACTTCCTAACACTTAAATCAATACTCGATGTTAACAAGTTTTTCTTCTTCAGAAACGCTTTCCTTGCCATTGCCAGTCTACATTTTATATCCTCTCTACTTTGACCATCATCAGTTATTTTGCTCCCCAAATAGCAGAACTCCTTTAATACTTTAGGTGTCTCATTTCCTAATCTAATTCCCTCAGCATCACCCGACTTAATTCTACTACATTCCATTATCCTCGTTTTGCTTTTGTTGATGTTCATCTTATATCCTCCTTTCAAGACACTGTCCATTCCGTTCAACTACTCTTCCAAGTCCTTTGCTGTCTCTGACAGAATTACAATGTCATCGGCGAACCTCAAAGTTTTTGTTTCTTCTCCATGGATTTTAATACTTACTATGAACTTTTCTTTTGTTTCCTTTATTGCTTGCTCAATATACAGATTGAATAACATTGGGGAGAGGCTACAACCCTGTCTCACTCCTTCACAACCACTGCTTCCCTTTCATACCCCTCGACTCCTATAACTGCCATCTGCTCTGTGTACAAATTATAAATAGCCTTTCGCTCCCTGTATTTTACCCCTGCCACCTTCAAAATTTGAAATAGAGTATTCCAATCAACGTTGTCAAAAGCTTTCTCTAAGTCTACAAATGCTAGAAACGTAGGTTTGCCTTTCCTTAATCTAGCTTCTAAGATAATTTGTAGGGTCAGTATAGCCTCACGTGTTCCAACATTTCTACGGAATCCAAACTGATCTTCCCCGAAGTCGGCTTCTATCAGTTTTTCCATTCGTCTGTAAAGAATTCGCGTTAGTATTTTCCAGCTGTGACTTATTAAACTGATAGTTCGGTAATTTTCACATCTGTCAACACCTGCTTTCTTTGGGATTGGAATGATGGTCACGAAATAGATGGAGTTCAGGAATTCTGCAACCTAGACAGCAAAACAACCAATGACGGACGGAGCAAGAAGGACATCAAAAGCAGACTAGCAGTAGTCAAAAAAGGACATTCCTGGCCAAACGAAGTCTACTAGTATCAAACATAGGTCTTAATTTGAGAGAGAAATTTCTGAGAAAGTGCGTTTGAAACACAGTATTGTATGACAGTGAAACGTGGGGGATGGGAAAACCGGATTTGAGGTGAGGTGTTACAGAACAATGTTGAAAATTATGTGGAGGTTCAAATGGTTCAAATGGCTCTAAGAACTATGGGACTTAACCTCTGAGATCATCAGTCCCCTAGACTACTTAAACCTAACCAACCTAAGGACATCAGACACACCAATGCCGAGGCAGGATTCGAACCTGTTACCGTAGCAGCAGCGCGGTTCCGGACTCAAGCGCCTAGAACCTCTCGGCCACAAAGGCCGTTTATAGCGTAAGGAATGAGAAACAGAGTAGCAGAGGGAAGGAATATATAGAAAGGCTAATAAAATGGTAGGACATCTGTTAAGACACCAGGGAATGACTGCCATGGCATTACAGGAAGCTGTAGAGGGCAAAAACTGCAGAGGAAGACAGGGAGATATTCGGATACAGGCAGTAAATAATTGAGTCCGTAGGTTGCAAGTGCTACTCTGACACCAAGAGGTTGGCACAGAAGAGGAATTCGTGGTGGGACCAGTCAGAAGACTGATGACACAAAAAATTATCCGTCGAAGGAGGTAGTTGGCAAGTTCCTCGATTGAACAGTTACTGAAAATTGCTCGTTACTTCGTGACTCTTAACAGCTGGAATTAACACAACAGACGGCGATTATCCAAGAAGATTTGCACGGAACATCACGGGTTTGTTTACTCATCGCACGAGCGTCGGAGAATCACCCAGTGATAGGAGCTTTTACGGGAAGGTCCTGCTCGTCGTCGAGATCCTTATTCACACGCAAAAATTCGTTACCACACGTTGGAAAATATTACGAGAAAGATATCAGTACGTCCATCTTACGTCACGCTCAACCGTCACCACGTATACAGCACGACACCCATCATTTTGCTACGCCTGAGCCAGTTTGAGAGGTAGGTTGTCTTTCAGATAGGAGGCATAGATGTAAATGAAGTACGGGACGTTGTGAAGTATGTTAGTACCGTTTCAATATATGATCGAAAGTATCCGGACGCCCATTAATGGACTCTAACACGGTGTGTGCCCAGTCTTCGCCTTATGAAACTTTGAAATCTCCTGAAACACTTTCAATGAGGTGTCTGTCTGTGGTGGAATGCAGGCCATTCTTCCTCAAGACGCGTACGAGAGAAGGTAGTGTGATGATGGACGCTGGGGCACGCTGAGAATTTGACGTCATAACTCATCCAGAAGTGTTACGTGCGATTCAGGTCGGGACTCGTAGCAGGCCAGTCCCTTTCAGGAATGTTACTGTTCGCAAACCACTGCTCACACAGGTAGTTTCCTGACAGGGTCTATTGGCATGCTGACAGTCACAGTCTCCGAACTGCTCCTCTGCAGTACACAGTACATAATGCTATAAAATATGTTCGTACCTCTCTGCATCTAGCATCTTCATCTATATGCCGACGACATACAACTGTACTTAACTGCAAGCCCCAAGAACGTTGCTGACGGAGTAGCGAGTATGAACGCAGATCTTTGCTCTGTTTCTCGATGGGCACAGAACCTAGGTCTGAAACTAAACCCCAAGAAATCCCAGGTCATTCTTATATCTCATCCAAAGTTAATCAGCCGGTACTTTCGCGAAACAGTCCCTCAAATACTCCTCAATGGTACCCAACTACCATACCAAAAAACAATAAAAGACCTTGGAATAATCTTGGATGAACAGCTAAACTGGGAAGAACAAAGTCACAGCTTGCCAGAAATCGCTCTCCTCGCTCCATGCAATCCAAAAATTTAGAAAAATATTTCCAACCCATGTTAAATAAAATTTAGTCCAAACACTAGTCTTGCGTAATCTTTACTACTGTGATGTAGTTCAACACGACACAAATAGTGAAAATTCGAGATGCCTCGAGCTAGTGATGAATGTTTGCGTAAGATACGTGTAAAATATAGATTGTATAATCATATCAGTCCTTCATACTCCCAGCTAGGTGGGATACGCCCACATAAGGTACGCGATCTCCACCCGATGTGCTTACTTCATCGATTTCTTAGTCACTGGTGCCCCCAATACTTATCTTCTCACATTAAATACCTATCGTCATTCCACAACCGCAATACCAGATTGGATACGTCTAGCATCTTGGCCGTACCTTTACATAACACAAAATCTTTCTCCGTGTCATTCTCCTTCTCAGCCATACGATTATGGAACGCGCTCCCCTGTGGTCAGCGTCTTATCCAGAACCACTCCACATTCAAGAAGGAATTCAAAACTTACATATTAGGGACGGTATAGCCATCATCGTTATGCCCCTCTCATCTCTTTCTTTCTCCTCTCCATCATAGCTTCGAATTTTACCATTCTATTTCTCTTCCTCTAACCTAGCTCCCTCTTGTAAATCTCTTTCACCCCATTCTATTGTCTTATGTCTCTGCTCGATGTGAATAACTCACAAGCTGCAAGAACATAACGAGAAAAGTCCCAACTAGCAGTAGGACTGACATTTGTAAAAGAAAAATATGTTTACTTCCATATACATAGTTATTATTATTATTATCATTATTATTATTGATCGTTATAATTATTTTTTGATTGTTATAATTATCCTGGTAGTACTGTTTTTTCTTTAACATTAATAGCCGGCCGAAGTGGCCGTGCGGTTAAAGGCGCTGCAGTCTGGAACCGCAAGACCGCTACGGTCGCAGGTTCGAATCCTGCCTCGGGCATGGGTGTTTGTGATGTCCTTAGGTTAGTTAGGTTTAACTAGTTCTAAGTTCTAGGGGACTAATGACCTCAGCAGTTGAGTCCCATAGTGCTCAGAACCATTTGAACCATTTTTTTTTAACATTAATACTGTATAACACGTGGTTGTTCATAATGTTCTGTACAAACTGAAATTCGTTCAATCTGAGTATGCCTGGTTAGGTGTAAGAGAGGGCCTGAATGCCATAATCTTGCCAGGTAAAATAAATGCATAAATAAATAAATAAATAATAAAGGGACCTCACGCTAACCCGAGAAACTCCACCTCCTCCACACTGAACTGTGACCACCACACATGATGGCGGGTAACGTTGTCCAGAAATATGTGGGTTCTGAGGAACTGCTCAACGACTGTAAGCCATTTTTTCGTGTCCCTCACTCCGTCACTGTGTGGCACTTTGGAACTCACAAGTGATTCTTTCCGCTTATTTCACGCATTTGCTTACAACCACCCTGCGCGATCCTTGACAGCATCTATTGATCTTGATTTAACTGTGGTTGTTCCTTCGCATTTCCACTTCACAATATGAGTAGCGACAGGCGACTTGGACAGCTTTAAAACAGTTGAACTATCCTGATGGATTCATTGCCAGTATCCAGTCCGAGCTGGATGTCACAGAGCTCTTGTGACCTCCTCGTTCTGCTGTTACTGCGTCTCTACTGACAGTACAACGAACGAACGAACCGGGCTTCAACAGGGGCCCCCGACCCCTGGTTGGCGGAGTCCTAGTAGGCTTCACCTACTTTGCCTCCAAGTCTTCTTTCTTGTTGTATGGTTTATTCTTCTCTTTTAATTTTTGTCTTCTCGTTTCCCTTCTCAGGTTGATATCGTTTCTCGTTGCCTGCTGTGCAGACAACTGGGTGGGCCCATGGCAGGCCGACTTCGCTGCTCCCGGCGCGGACGGCGTAGGGAGCACCTTACTTCGACGGCTGTTGAACAGCCGCCGGTGAGGCCGACATCACTGCTTCAGCAACTGTCCTCTGTAGTGTGTCGGCAAGGTGTGTTACCTTGTCGATTGCCGCAGAGTGTGCGGAGACTGCTGCAGCCAGCCCTCCTTCAGGCGCTGCTGTCGTGGCGCCCTGGCTGGTTGCAGCCGGGTGACGTGTTGCCACGCCTTTCGCCTCCCGTCGATGTGGCATCTTCTTCCCCTGGACGAGGTCGGCGCGCAGGTCTTGTGGTGTACGCTCGAGCGCACGTCTTCCAGCGCGGATGCGCCGGCTTCTGTTGCCCGCTGCAGTGGGGACGGAGGTGGCAGCATTGGCTGCCGGCGTCGGTCTTGTGTTTGCCGGCCACCTCGCAGGTTTTGCGCCTGGGCGCGGACGGCGGAGGGAGCGGTCGGCAGTCTTCGTTGCCTGCTGCCCGTTTTGGCGGCTTTGTAAACTTGGCAGCCGCGGTAGCTCGCCACGTGTGGGCCGCTGCAGCTCGCACACTTGGGCGCGTGCGACCGCGGTAGCGGACACAGTCTGCTGGCGTGGGCCCCGGCACACATCACGCACTTCTCGGGGAAGGAGCAGTGGTGAGCCGCGTGCCGCACCCCCTGGCAGCGGAAGCATTGCACCAGGCCCCTCTTCTGCTTGAGGTTTTCGACGGTGACCGGTGTCTTAGCCACCCTCTTCAGCTGGTAGAGCCGCCTGTCTTCTGGTGTATCGGTGGCGATCACCAGAAGTGACGGCGACTCTTTGTGAGTGACGTGCGACTTCACGCGCGTCACGTTGCGCACGCGTAAGTCAAGCTCCGCCAATTCTTCTTGCAGCAGCTCGGGTTGAGCCGCCATGGCAAGTCCTTTGACGACTATCTTCAGCAGTCGTTCGGGGACGGCGGCGTGTGTATACCAGTGAAGGCCCTGGTTTGACGCCTCGCACGTCACCCGGATGTAGTCCTCCGTTTTTGCGACCTGTAGCTGCTCAAGGTTCCCTGCTGCAGCTCGCAAGGTGAAGTCGGCAGTCGTCCAATGCCTCACGAGCTGCAGGAAACTCTTGTAGTCCTTTGCCACCTCGAAGTCTATGGGCGGCGGCCTCCAGTGTGACCGTCCGGTGGTGAGGACGGCTTCTTCATCATCATCTTCATTCGAGCGACCTGGATGGGCAGCGGCCGTGCGCGCCGACTGCTCGGATATAGGCTGCTCTGTCTTCTCTCCGTCCGCAAGTGCCCCATAACGGTTTGCGGTCGATGTGGGTGGCGGTGAAGGCGTCGTCCTTGGTCTGGCCGCACGTCTCGACGTACGCTCGTCCAGGTCGCTCGAGCACCGTTGTCATCTCGTAGGGCGCGTCGTCTGCCCTCGTTTGTTGAGACAGCGAGCTGCCTCTACTTCTCGAGCGCCTTTTTGGCGCCGGTAGTTGCTCTTGTGGGTGCCCTTTTGCGCCGCTCGCCCGCTGGGCGTTGCAGCGCACTGGTATTCATTCTTCGCACCATCTCGTCGGAGGGAACTGCGTGATGCACTATAATATCATCTTTCCAGAGAAGTCGTCCATCTCGTAATCCGTGGACGGTGGCCGGGTCGTTCTTGGCGGCGGGTCAGACGGGGCCGCCGGGAAAGCAGGCTCCTCTGGACGGCGGTCTGCCACGCCAACATCACCAGTCGTCGTAGTTGGGGGGCCGGATGAGGCCGTCGACCGAGCGGGCTCGGCCGAACGGCGATCCGCCAATCCCATTGCTCTGCTGAGCGAACCTCGGAACACCGGACGTGCCCACGACATCACTGCTCACTGCCGGAGCAACGTCTGAGGATACAGTACAATAGTTACCGCTTCCTTTTATACCGGCAGGTTCGCCTCCAGTTACATCTAGTGGTGAATTTCGCATTACATAAGGGTGGTCGGCTACTTTTGATCCGACAGTTTATAGGTGGCACAGTATGCTGGGGGCGGCGGTGTTGGTGTCGGGAGGTGTGGGCTGGAACTCTCGTCTTTCACTGTCAGCTGGACATTCGCATTCCGGCAGCGGTCTCCGCGGTGCTAGAAAGTAGCTAACGGCAGCGCAGCGCAGCGGCCTGCGTGGCTGTCGGTCACCTCTGGGCATTGTCAACCAGCGCAGGCGGAGATGCCGCTTTGAGCAGCTGCGATAGCCGCCGGGACAATAGCGGTGACGCGAAAACCACGACGCGCGCCGGCTGCGTTTGGCGGCTGCCGCCCGCGCGTGTGTGAATGTATGACACGCGAGCAGCCGTTCTACTTGGGCTGCCAGCGCTGGTGTTGGTGTCTCCGTTTATATAACGGCTCTCGGAAAATTATACATGCAGGGTCTTGGATGACTTGTTCGATAACAGAGTTGTGCATACATGGAAGTTATAATCTTCGAAAATGATTGATGTTTCGACCCCTCTGCTGGGATCTTCCTTAGGATCTTCTGGTGTCCAGTACTGCTAGAGTGTTCTAGAGAGAGCTATATGACACAAATAATGTTTAGTACGTTACATCAAGCTTTATTTTATGTACCCACGTCCCTCAAAACAAGGTATCGCTTATTAACGTTGCCTCAGTCATTCCGATAGTTGTATCTATTTTACAAATGATCGACGTTTCGACCCCCCTGCTGGGATCTTCCTCAGGAACTTCTGGTGTCCACTACTGCTAGAGTGTTCTACACACCTGAAGATCCTGAGGAATATCACAGCAGAGGGGTCGAAGCGTCAATCATTTTAGAAGAAACATGACCCAGCCTAATAACCAAGAAGATTTTAACTTGAGTGACAACGGCTACGAAAGCCTGCAGACTTACATACTGTACATACATCTTCGTACTTTCGTTGATTAGAGCCAGACCAAACACGGTGTCAAAAAAAATGAATTTTACATTCCTCTTGAAATACGTAACCATACTGGCATGTACACTGACCTCGAAACAATCGCGGTGACGGCGCGGTAGCGAGGAGACAAGGTAGTGATGGACGCTCCGTTGCGAATGAACTCAACGCCGTGTGATGCCAAGGGACAAACGTAGGCATGGATGCTGCATAAGATGCAAGCTACAGCTCAGGGAGAGAACGTGTTTCTGTGCCGCTGGCACGTTCTTTTGAGAGACCTATATGACACAATCTTTAGAACGTTACATTAAGCTACATTTCATACAGGGTGGTCCACTCATCGTGACCGCGCCAAATATATCACGAAATAAGTGTCAAACGAGAAAACTACAAAGAACGAAATTTGTCTAGCTTGAAGGGGGAAACCAGATGGCACTATGGTTGACCCGCTAGATGGCGCTGCCATAGGTCAAACGGATATCAACTGCGCTTTTTAAAATAAGAACCCCAATTTTAAATTACATATTCGTGTAGTACATAAAGAAATATGAATGTTTTAGTTTGACCTCTTTTTTCGCTTTGTGATAGATGGCGCTGTAATAGTCACAAACATATGGCTCACAATTTTAGACGAACAGTAGGTAACAGGTAGGTTTTCTAAATTAAAATACAGTATGTAGGTACGTTTTGACTAGTAGCGGCTCCGGTCAAAGAAAACCATCATAACGACCAGGAGAGCGGTGTGCTGACCACACGCCCCTCCTATCCGCATCCTCACTGAGGATGTCACGGCGGTCGGATGGACCCGATGGGCCACTTGTGGCCTGAAGACGGAGTGCTTTATGTAGGTACGTTTGAACATTTTATTTCGGTTGTTCCAATGAGATACATGTACCTTTGTGAACTTATCGTTTCTGAGAACGCATGCTGTCACAGCGTGATTACCTGTAAATACCACATTAATGCAATAAATGCTCAAAATGATGTCCGTCAACCTCAATTCATTTGGCAACACGTGTAATGACTTTCCTCTCAACAGCGAGTAGTTCGCCTTCCGTAATGTTCGCACAGCCATTGACAATGCGCTGACGCATGTTGTCAGGCGTTGTTGGTGGATCACGATAGCAAATATCCTTCAACTTCCATCACAGAAAGAAATCCAGGGACGTGCGGGCCATGGTATGGTGCTTCGACGACCAATCCACCTGTCATGAAAGATGCTATTCAGTACCGCTTCAACCGCACGCGAGCTATGTGCCGGACATCCATCATGTTGGAAGTACATCGCCATTCTGTCATGCTGTGACATCGGTAGAACATTAGGTAGGAAATCAGCATACATTGCACCATTTAGATTGCCATCGATGAAATGGGGGCCAATTATTCTTCCTCCCATAATGCCGCACCATACAAAAAATGGTTCAAATGGCTCTGAGCACTATGGGACTTAACATCTGAGGTCATCAGTCCCCTAGAACTTAGAACTACTTAAACCTAACCAACCTAAGGACATCACACACATCCATGCCCGAGGCAGGATTCGAACCTGCGACCGTAGCGGTCGCGCGGTTCCAGACTGAAGCGCCTAGAACCGCTCGGCCACACTGGCCGGCCCGCACCATACATTAACCCGCCAAGGTCGCTGATGTTCCACTTGTCGCAGCCTTAGCCATCGTGGATTTTCCGTTGCCCAATAGTGCATATTATGCCGGTTTACGTTACCGCTGTTGGTGAATGACGCTTTGTCGCTAAATAGAAAGCATGCAAAAAATCTGTCATCGTCCCGTAATTTCTCTTTTGACCAGTGGCTGAACTGTACACGACGTTCAAAGTCGTCGCCATGCAATTCCTGGTGCATAGAAAGATGGTACGGATGCAATCGATGTTGATGCAGCATTCTCAACACCGACGTTTTTGAGATTCTAGCGCAATTTGTCTGCTACTGATGTGCGGATTAGCCGCGACAGCAGCTAAAACACCTACTTGGGCATCATCATTTGCTGCAGGTCGCGATTGACGTTTCACATGTGGCTGAACACTTCCTGTTTCCTTAAATAACGTAACTATCCGGCGAACGGTCCAGACACTTGGATGATGTCGTCCAGGATAGCGAACAGCATACATAACACACGCCCTTTAGGCATTTTGATCACAATAGCCATACATCAACACTATATCGACCTTTTCCGCAATTGGTAAACGGTCCATTTTAACAGAGGTAATGTATTACGAAGCAAATACCGTCCGCACTGGCGGAATGTTACGCGATACCACGTATTTATACGTTTGTGACTATCACAAAGCAAAAAAAATGGTCCAGCTAAGACATTCATATTTCTTTACTTACTACACGAATATGTAATAAAACATGGGGGTTCCTATTTAAAAAATGTAGTTGATATCCGTTTGACCTATGGAAGCGCCATCTAGCGGGCCATCCATAGCGCCATCTGGTTTCTCACTTCAAGCTAGGCGAGCTTCGTTCTTTGCAGTTTTTTTCGTTTGACGCTTATTTCGTGAGATATTTCGCCCGGTCACTATCAATGGACCACCCAGTATACCCACGTCCTTCAAAACAATGTATCGCTTATTGGCGTAGCCTTAGTCATTCCATTTACTTGAACTGAATTTTGTTGTTTTTCATAATTACCACGCGAACAGTACCATGCTACGTAAGTGGTGTGACTGAAAGAAAGAATAACCAATAAATGATCATAACAATTTAATTGTTTTTTAGTTATTGATGAAAAACGTAGATAATAATAAATGTAAATTAATTTGGAATGTCGTGATATTACGACACATTTGATCTTTAGGCTACTCGATGATTTCCTACTGGTAAAGGTGTTGGTGTGATATGCAAGTTCTCTGTGCAAACAGCGACTCACTTGTATTTTTCATCTTACGATCTCCTAAAAAATCCGTAATGTTTCTGTCAGTTGTGGCATTTTCTGGTGGTGAACTGGCGTTCCAGTCCACTAATCCTTCTGCACAAAATTGCTTGCTGCTCTCGACATCACCCACACTAAAGAGTATCGGATTTAAATAAACTTCTGATAATGAGTCGCAGTAACACTTGAAACCACAAAAATGGATTATATGCCCAGGATGTAATGAAACATCGAGCAGATTTTACACAGAATGTGACTTATCCTCTCTTTTATCTATCATGTGTTGCAGACTCCTCTAAAAACAAGAAGACTGCATAGGTCACAAGAACAATAGCTGAAATGATCCACGAAACTACCTTTCAATATTACGCGAATGCATGGTTTCCCGGGGATATACACTGATAAACGAGCTTCCAATTGCGTCAAGTGGTTTCAGTCAACGAGCTTTCAGCCGAGTACTCCTCAGTCATTGTCAAGTGGTAATTTTTCTGGTTGTTACTACTGTCGTTATACAGCCGCGCTGCCCTCTGTGACGTCACTGGTCCTCGTCACCAGCGCCATATAAACTAACGTTCGCCGGGCGCGCTTTAACTTTCCGATAGCCGGATCCCACGCTTAAGCCGCCGTCTTTATTGAGGGTGTTGTCACAAATTTTCTTCTCCTTTTATGCCGCTATCGCAGAAACTACTAATCCGTGTAATAACAGACGTCTCGTCGAAACCAATACGATATCCGTTTTCTAGAGCATGCTCCACTACCACTGATTTCTCAGGGTACCGAAGGCGAAAATATCTCATGTGACCTACCCTGAACTGTTCAACACCACGCACAGTGTCTGACATACGACAGTCAACGCCCACACAGTATTTTTTATACTCTTGGCGTTCTCAGGGCTGCATCGTCTTACACAGGCTTCACGAGCTGTCGACTTTTTGCTGGAGCCCTGAACACCGAATCGTCTTTATGCCTCTTGAGCAGCCGGCTGATGCTTCCTATCATTGAACCACAGAACGGCGAAAGTGCAAGTTTCTTCGTGACCTCCTAGTTTTTCACGTCCGTGAGACGAGCCAGACAAAGAATGTGTCGTTGACGTAACGATAAATGCAAGTAGGCTTTCTAGGGGGCGTGACCAGGACGACATCCTCAGAGTGCTCCATAAACGAGTTGGCTGTGACTGGATAATTGCTGGGTCACACCAACAACATCCATGGCAACATCAAGTTCACCAATTAGGTTCCTTTCGGAGTATGCTGATGCATTAGGTCCATGCTTAACAATCATATACAACCGTTCGCACGACGAAAGATCCGTACACAAGGACAGGTCACACCAATATTCAAGAAAGGTAATAGGAGTAATCCACTAAATTACAGGTCCGTATCGTTAACGTCGATATGCAGCAGGATTTTGGAACATATATTGTGTTCGAACATTATGAATTATCTCGAAGGAAACGGTCTATAGACACACAGTCAACATGGGTTTAGAAAACATTGTTCCTGTGAAACACAACTAGCTCTTTATTCACATGAAGTGTTAAATGCTATTAAAGGGGATTTCAGATCGATTCCGTATTTTTGGATTTCCGGAAGGCTTTTGACACTGTACCAGACAAGCGGCTCGTAGTGAAATTGCGTGCTTATGGAATATAGTGTCAGATATGCGACTGGATTTGTGATTTCCTGTCAGAGAGTTCACACTTCGTAGTAATTGACGGAAAGTCGTCGAGAAAATCAGAAGTGATTTCTGGCGTTCCCCGAGGTGGTGTTACAGGCCCTTTGCTGTTCCTTATCTATATAAACGATTTGGGAGACAATCTGAGCAACAGTCTTCGGTTGTTTGCAAATGACGCTGTCGTTCACCGACTAAAAAAGTCATAAGAAGATCAAAACAAACTGAAAACCGATTTCGAAAAGATATCTGAATGAAGCTAAAAGTGTCAGTTGACCCTAAATAACGAAAAGTGTGAGGTCATCCACATGAGTGCTAAAAGGAATTCGTTAAACTTCGGTTACACGACAAATCAGTCCAGTCTAAAAGCTGTAAATTCAACAAAATACCTAGGTATTACAATTACGAACAACTTAAATTGGAAGGAACACACGGAAATTGTTGTGGGGAAGGCTCACCAAAGACTGCGTTTTATTGGCAGGAAACCTAGAAAATGTAACAGACCTACTAGGGAGACTGCCTACACTACGCTTGTCTGTCCTCTTTTAGAATACTGCTGCGCGGTTTGGGATCCTTACGAGATAGGTCTGACGGCGTACATCGAATTGTATTACATTTCACAAAACTGGCATCGTCAACATTCATGAACCGTTGAAAACAAATCGTTAACTTGCACCATGAACACCGCATGAAAAATGCCACGCCACAGTGATCACAAAGGTTCGCACCATCAAGATCGAAGGCGAACTCCTTGGGAGTTACAAAGCGTGTACAACGTTCAGCTAGGTATCCAATCTTAAGAAATGTATATTGATGTAACGTGGAAATAAAACAGATGGATATAATGGCATGCAACCGAATGCAAAACAATCTGTTTTGGAGTTTATCGGGAAACTGGCTATCCTTTAAGGTGTAGCTGCAGACGGTGTGATAATATGTTATGTAGGCACGGAAAAAGAAACATCCACAGGCTGAATTTCTCCTTTGGTTCCATGCCGTATGAATTGCAACGTCACACACTTTCTACGAGTGAGAGTTTGGTCTAAAGGAGTATGATGTTTATGCGCCCACTAGGAAGCAAGAAAAAGTGAACTGTTTTGCTCAGCTACTGGCCAAAAGTAGTGCCCATACGCCCGTTTCCCCTCTCTTACTTGCTGTGACGTAAATATTCCCCATCGTCCTTGCAACATCACGTACACGATAAAGAATCGTAGTGCAGCTGCAAGTTCTCGCAGCACAGTAAATGGCTTCCCAGCCAATTTACCGTCCAGATTATCAGTCGGCATAATTGTATACTAATGCGTGACGGCAATATTGTTGGTTGATCTTGTTATAACTCGCATGGTACCTCCATTTCCTGGATTCGTTTCATACGGATTTCTTCTTCAAATTCCGAATGGTCACAATTGAAAACAAATTCCTTGCTGAACGGTGGGATAAGTCTGTATACCTCATCTGTAAGGTTTCGGGCCGATTGCGCAGTCTGCTGAGGGTCGTCAAGTTGACACTTGATTTGGAATTTCTTCATCTTATGTCTTCCGGTTATGTGGCACTGTTTTAAGTTACGCATCCGCCCACTGCTTCTCGTGAAGTCACTGTAATCTATGTGCCACGCAATCTGATGTGCGTAACGTAATGGGTCACTATCAGACACATTTTGTAAACTGTACCGCGCATCCTTGAAGCGTGCAAACACCAGTTTTGGCAAGTGCACCTTGTCCTCCCTTGAATATCCACAGTTTTTCTTGAGCATTACACGGCAATACTGCTGCAGACTTATTCGAAATCTGTTCATGACTGTTTTTTTACAGTGCTACGGATGACCTTCCACGTGCGTAACTACGTTTAGTAACCGCTAATTGGACAACGATAGTCCTTTGTACACAAGTACTTTTCTCTGCAGATGCGATTTGTGGCTCCCTGTCCGACAAGGATATCTGACTATATGTCTCGACACCTGTTTCAGTATCACTATCATCTGTTAAACACTTATCGTCGTCATTGTCTTTCTCATATACAGGGTGAGTCACCTAACGTTTCCGCTGGATATAGTTCGTAAATCACATCAAATACTAACAAACCGATTCCACAGACCGAACGTGAGGAGAGGGGCTAGTGTAATTGGTTAATACAAACCATAAAAAAATGCACAGAAGTATGTTTTTTAACAAAAACCTACGTTTTTTTAAATGGAACCCCGTTAGTTTTGTTAGCACACGTGGTTTCCGTTTCCAATTACGGAGTGGAATAGAGTGTGTCCCGACATGTCAGGCCAATATTTGTTCAATGTGGTGGCCATCATTTGCTGCACACAATTGTAATCTCTGGCGTAATGAATGTCGTACACGCCGCAGTACATCTGCTGTAATGTCGCCGCAAGCTGCCACAATACGTTGTTTCATATCCTCTGGGGTTGTAGGCACATCACGGTACACATTCTCCTTTAACGTATCCCACAGAAAGAAGTCCAGAGGTGTAAGATCAGGAGAACGGGCTGACCAATTTATGCGTCCTCCACGTCCTATGAAACGCCCGTCGAACGTGTACCTCACCCCTCATGGTAATGTACATGTGCGTCAGTGAAAAAGACCAATAAAAAGGTGTTAGCATGTGGACGTAATGTGCTGTTCCAGTCACTTCTATATCTCAGGTCCATCACCGTTCCCTTTGGATCCCTACGTAACTCGGTGCTCTCCGATACACACGATCGAACAGCGGAGGAGTGGTACTGAAGCGTCAACTTTAGGTTACAATATCTCCGGATGTAATTAACATTTTACAATGCAACAAACGGCACTGATTACGTATTTGTTTATATGTTCAGATGTGCTAACAAAACTAACGGGGTTCCATTTCAAAAAACGTAGGTTTGTGTTAAAAAACATACTTACGTGCATTTTTTTTATGGTTTGTATTAACCAATTACACTAGCCCCTCTCCTCACGTTCGGTCTGTGGAATCGATTTGTCAGTATTTGATGTGGTTTACGAAATATATCCAGCGGTAATGTTAGGTGAGTCACCCTGTATATTGTCCGCACAATCGAGCGTGTACAAGACCACACATTCCACTGACTCATCTTGCAGAAACGCCAACATTTCACCTGTCACATCTCACTGTGCGAAATTGCTTGGGTCCTTTTCTTTCTTTCCTTCGGCAACTGTTGCTTTAGATGTAATGCAATGTTTGTTTTGTGTCGTCACCACCAGCACTGAGGCATTGTTGAGTGATCCTTCGAGTAAGCAGTTCAGCTGCGCCCCATACCCTCATGCTGAGCCCACCATTGGATACCTCCAGTCCCACCAACTGTTGCCATTAGCAGCCAATACTGTGGTTGCATGGTAGACAATACGTGTAGAGTCGAATGCTGTAAACATCATTGGTTTTTTGCGACCTTGGATTCAGGGCATTCCTTATCAAACGCTGAAAACCTGCCGAAGAAAGTGGGTCACATACTGAAAGTATTCCAGGAAAACGGCTGCCACAACCTCCATTTTTTACAATTTCTGAAAACATGTAAGCAGCAAGACGCCGAGTAACGCACGAAGAAGCTTGCGTTTTTACCTTTATGTGGTTTAGTAACAAGGAGGCATAAAAACGATTCGGTCTTTAGAGCTGCAGCAAAAAGTCGACAGCTCATGAGCCGTGTGAAAGACGGTGTAGGCCTCAAAACCCCAGGAGTATATAAAATACCGTGTGGGTGTGAATTGTTTTATGATAGGCAGTGCGTGGTATTGAGCAGTGCACAGTAGGAGACGAGAGAAGTTTCCGCCTTCGGTATCCTGAGAAGTCAGCGGTAGTAGAGCATGATCTACAAAACGGACATCGTATTGCACAGGACTACATCTTTTATTAAACGGATTAATAGTCTCTGCAATAGCGGCACAAAAGAAGTGATAGAGATAAAGATCTGTGACAACACCTTCAATATAAACTCGAACTCGGGACCTTTGCCTTTCGCGGGCACCATTTTCTTCGTTTTAGTTCGTTGCATCTGCTAGGGGCGGACGTCGCGAGACACCCGTTTCAGTTCGTCGTTGATCTATTAACTCAGTTTTTTTATTACGGAGGGCAGGTAACACTCAGACCGAAGACGCCAAGTTACCGTGCGGGTAAAAAATCTGAGCTACCCAAGCACGACTCATGCCTTGTCCTCACAGCTATACTTTCGCCAGTACCTCGTCTCCTGCTTTCCAAACTTCACAGAAGCTCTCCTGCGAACCTCTCATTCTGGAAACATCCCCCAGGCTGTGGCTAAGCCATGTCTCCGCAATGTCCTTTCTTCCAGGAGTGCTAGTTCTGCAAGTTTCGCAGGAGAGCTTCTGTAAAGTTTGGAAGGTGGGAGACTAGGTACTGGCAGAAGTAAAGCTGTGAGGACCGGACGTGAGTCGTGCTTCGGTAGCTTAGATGGCAGAGCACTTGCCCGCGAAAGGCAAAGGTCCCGAGTTCGAGTCTCGGTCGGGCACACAGTTTTAATCTGCCAGGAAGTTTCATATTAAGACGTCATGCATCAAGTGGCATTCTTTTAAGCATCTCAGTGTTTATGGCGGCATATCTCCTGAACTATGGTACGTAGGTGCTTCCTACCACCCACCGTCCCTCTCCGCCCCACATCGATTGTTGCCTGAGTGATATGTGTACAATATTTGATTTTAGTCGGTTCAGTGGTTTAGGAGGAGCTGCAACACACACACACACACACACACACACACACACACACACAAACACACACAGGTTACTGGAGTTTCCACGCAACGCAGGACACAGAGTAGGCGGGGCATCTACTACTTGCCAGAGTCGATATGTTTGGACGACGCGCGCGCTGGCCTCTAGAGTGGGGCCGGCCGCTTTCCCAGCCGCGTCGCCTCTCGTCATGCAGCGCCGTATTCCCGTCGCCTGCCGCCGTCAAGACTCGCATTAGGAATGCCGACGTGGCGCCCGGGGCCTGCCTGCCGCGACGGCCAGGGTCGCGGGTTCGTTGCCCATCGCGATCTCTCTAGCCCGCCGCCGCGGCCGCCAACTCGCCTCGGCGCTATCCAGGGCACGGATGAGAAATTGCCCGCTCTAGAGAACGCTGACGCTGGCGCCAGAGGCACCTGGTGCGTGTCCCGAGTGTACGGGCTCCACCGGGACTCGAACCGGGACTTCGGAATTCGTCTGACGTGTCGGTGCGCATGGGCATTGCCCCTGTGTCTGTGCTGACCTAGGACAAGCTGTCAAGCGTAGCTCCTGCCGCGTTGTGCAGGCCGATCTTTTCTCCACTTAACCAGCACTCAGTACAGTAGATAGCCGATGGTGCACACTGCACACCTTTCTAGCTCTACCAATCTTCCTTCCATTCCCCGCCCCTCCCATGCTGGCTGTTTAAAAATGAGCAATTAAATAATTTGGGGGATACATGCAATGGTATATGCAGATACAATCTCCAAAATGTGTAACTAATGGGAATAGTAGCAAAGAAACAGTGTTCCACAAAGGGGTTTACACTGTTTCAACCTTAATAGCGGAGCAGATATTAACGATAACCTGGGCCAACTGCCATTATATGGTGTTCTCATGACTAGTGCGTGCAACAATTTATTTGTTTTAGTTTTGTTTATTTTCATCAGCCAGGACCTATATGTAAATAACAACATGGTTGAAAACTCGTCTTTGGAGCAAAGAAAGTGGATTTCAATGTGCTATTGGGAATGTGAAAATATGAAAGAAGGGCAGAGACAACGGTCTGCAGAGTTTGGTACTGTGCCATAGTCACGGTTAACAATAACTAAATTACGCGAGGAATATGAGCTGGAAGTAAGTGTGCGTGATCTGAAGAAGGAACGGTGGGGTAGGAAGAAAACTGTAGTGGTCGAAAGAGGGCTGGACGTAGCGTAGTGGTACAAGCTATCAGAAGATCCTCAAAGGAGTCCACAGGGCAAGCTGTGTGTGAATCAGGTGTAAGCAAACAAATCGCTCGCCGCATTTCAAAGGAAACGCTACAGTGTAAGGTTGCTTCACGCGATGAATGAGGACGGTTCGAACAGATGCCTCGACATTTGGAAATGGATTTGTGACAATAAACAGTTGACTGGAGTCATTATTTGGTGGACACGCATTCTGGAGCACGACGGTTCAATCCAACGTCCGGCCATCCTGATGTAGGTTTTCCGTGATTTCCCTAAATCGCTCGAGGCGAATGCCAGGATGGTTCCTTTGAAAGGGCACGGCCGACTTCCTTCCCCGTCCTTCCCTAATCCGATGAGATCGATGACCTCCCTGTCTGGTCTCCTACCCCCATAAACAACAACGTTATTTGATCTGACGAGCCAACGTTTAAATTAAATGGAGCCATCAATCGCCATAACTGTGCGTCTGTCGGACGACTTGCAGGGCCTTTCTTTTTTGAAGGAACAGTGGCAGGTGTAGAGTATCTCACCCCGTTGCAGGAAGGAACTGTACCAGCTGTTCCGAGATGAAGATTTTCAACAACACGGTGCACCATACATTACTACCGGGACGTGCGGCAATTCCTGGATGAAACATTTGTTGAGAGGTGGATCAGCAGACGAGGAAGTGTTGCGTTTCCGTCCATAGCTCCCGACCTAATGCCGTTTGACTTATTTCTGTAACGAACTCTGAAGCACACAGCCACGTACGCGTTATGACATGATTTTGACTGCCTGTGAACCCATTCCAGTAACAATCACAGCCCATGTATGTCGATATGTTCCATAGCGTTGCTAACGTTATGCGGCTGCCGATGGCGAACATGTTCAATGTTTTCAACAGCTAAACTTCGTCAGCAATGTCGTAACCATCTATGTGACTATCTAATTTTTGTTATTTTTGTTCGAGCTATTAAAGTTGAAAAGTGCTGGAGGTCTCTTGTACTGAATTACCCAAAAAAGTACTAACGTGTTGAGATATACACAAATAGACGCAAATCCGACGACGGATTGAGATCAAGGACACCAGCACGTAACAAGAAGTAGCTTACTCAATAATTAGAGCTCAGTTTGCATAATGCATGCTCAAATAACGAAACGGAACAGTTTGGCATTCTGAATGAACTTGATTTAATGGACACTCTAACGAACATTGACATAGCTGGAATCATCCACACTGACGGCAAGACAACGTTGAATTCTTTACGAAATTCGAAGTATCATAATTTTTTGATTGAACAGACACGATGCAAAATCAAACAGTTTGGAATAGACAGCTGGCAGTTACATTTCACACAGATTAAGATTCAATACAGGGGTGTGGGAGTAATGAAGAAGTAGATAATCTAACTTAAAAGCAATGGTTAAGGAATAAATAGAGCAAAGACAATCTCCTGTAGCCAGTATAAACAGAGCTGAACTGACAACTCATACAAGGGGGCGCGTCGTTGTTTAGAAAAAGCTCTCTGTTTTCTAGCAGCCTACATCAAATATACAAAAATCATACATCTTCTTGTTCAAGAAGGACTAGGATACAATTTTTAGATGTATTGTCAGTTTCTTGTTCCCTTAAGCATTATAATGCAGTTCATGAGCTGGATAACTCACAGAGAGAACGATCACATTAAATTTAAGCAAACATTACTACAATTCTGAGGGGAACATTATTTTCATGAATATGATTAGTTTCATGTTAGAGTTAAAGGGTTATCAAAAAGTAAGTAATATTAAAGCGTTCTTGAGATATGTTCGTTTTTAACACGTAACCTCATCTGATTGGTGTACGCACAATACACTGAAGTTCCAAATATCGCGACCACCTGCTTAATACCATGTTGATCCACCTGTGGAAAGCAATACAACAGCGATGCTACGTGGCAGGGATTAGGTAGGTCCTTAGCAGAATTTCGGTGGTATATGTAGCATTAGCTGTGTACGCACAGATCTCGCAATTCGCGTAAGTTTGCGGGCTCAAACCGGCGCCCTATTGCGTTCCAGTTGTGTTACATCGGCTCGAGATCAGTCGAATTGGTGGCCAAGACATTAACGTGTGTTCGCTCCTACTCTCCTCAAACCACTGTACCACTATCCCGGCCTTGTGACGTGGACAGTTATCGTGCTGGAAAATGCCATCGCCGTCTGGGAAGACAGATGCAGGAGGTCCGCAGTAAAGTTCACGTAGTCCACCGCTGTCGTGGTGCCTTAGATTACTACCACAGGTCCCACTGACCTCCAGGTGAATGTCCCCTTCCCACATAGTGTACTACTGCCCCGACTGGTTTGCGTCTGGCAGCCATTCGCCTGGAACAACGCATATCCCGGCACAACCATCAACTTGGCATAACAAGAAACGTGACACATCCGACCAAGTGACACGTTCCACTAAGCCATGGTCCAATCTCGATGATCCTGTGCCACTACAAACGTACGTGGTGCCGACATGCTGCGGAGCCTCATGTTCCACAATGTGCGCTGTACGGCGTGTAACGAAACACCTGTGCCTGCACCAGCATAGGATTCTTTCGTGGGCGATGGAGTTACAAACAGATTTATGTATTTCATGGGTTTCCTAAATCACTAATAGGAAATGAGACGATGTGCCTGCTTACCCACCTCCTATCTGAGCTCGTGCTTCATCACTAATGACCTCATCGTTGACGAGACGTTAAAAACCTAACCTTGCTTTTTTTTTTTGTAACACTATAAGAATTTCATAGCACTGAAATACCTGAGTCAAAACAAGGCCCCGGGAGTAGACAACATTCCATCAGAACTACTGACGGCCTTGGGAGGGCCAGGCCTACCAAAACTCTACCATCTGGTGAGCAAGATCTATGAGACAAGCGAAATACCCTCAGACTTCAAGAAGAATGTAATAATTCCAATCCCAAAGAAAGCAGGTGTTGACACATGTGAAAATTACCGAACTATCAGTTTAATAAGTCTTTACAGACGAATGGAAAAACTGGTAGAAGTCGACCTCGGGGAAGATCAGTTTGGATTCCGTAGAAATGCTGGAACACGTGAGGCAATACTAACCTTACGACTTATCTTAGAAGAAACATTAAGGAAAGGCGAACCTACGTTTCTAGCATTTGTAGACTTAGAGAAAGCTTTTGACAATGTAGAGTGGAACACTCTCTTTCAAATTCTAAAAGTGGCAGGGGTAAAATACAGGGAGCGAAAGGCTATTTACAATTTGTATAGAAACCAGATGGCCAGTTGTAAGAGTCGAGGGACATGAAAGGAAAGCAGTGGTTGGGAAGGGAGTGAGACAGGGTTGTAGCCTTTCCCCGATGTTATTCAATCTGTATATTGAGCAAGCAGTAAAGGAAACAAAAGAAAAATTCGGAGTAGGTATTAAAATCCATGGAGAAGAAATAAAAACTTTGAGGTTCGCCTATGACATTATAATTCTGTCAGACACAGCAAAGGACTTGGAAGAGCAGTTGAACGGAATGGACAGTGTCTTAAAAGGAGGATATAAGATGAACATCAACAAAAGCAAAACGAGGATAATGGAATGTAGTCGAATTAAGTCGGGTGATGCTGAGGGAATTAGATTAGGAAATGAGACACTTAAAGTAGTAAAGGAGTTTTGCTATTTGGGGAGCAAAATTACTGATTATGGTCGAAGTAGAAAGGATATAAAATGTAGACTGGCAATGGCAAGGAAAGCGTTTCTGAAGAAGAAAAAATTGTTAACATCGAGTATAGATTTAAGTGTCAGGAAGTCGTTTCTGAAAGTATTTGAATGGAGTGTAGCCATGTATGGAAGTGAAACATTGACGATAAATAATTTGGACAAGAAGTGAATAGAAGCTTTCGAAATGTGGTACTACAGAAGAATGCTGAAGATTAGATGGGTAGATCACATAACTAATGAGGAGGTATTGAATAGAATTGGGGTGAAGAGGAGTTTGTGGCACAACTTGACAAGAAGAAGGGACCGGTTGCTAGGGCATGTTCTGAAGCACCAAGGGATCACAAATTTAGCATTGGAGGGCAGCGTGGAGGGTAAAAATCGTTGAGGGAGACCTAGAGAATATACTAAGCAGATTCAGAAGGATGTAGATTGCAGTAAGTACTGGGAGATGAAGAAGCTTGAACAGGATAGAGTAAAATGGAGAGCTGCATGAAACCAGTCTCTGAACTGAAGACCACAACAACAACAACATAAGAATTTCATACAATGATGCCGTCTGATAGATATGCAACGAACCCCTATGTCAGTCACTTGGACAAAAAAGTTGGAAGAGGGGAAATGAAGCGGGATTGACGATTTTCCATACGCATAAGTCGCCTACTTTCATTTGAGATGAATTCTTCTTGTGTTAATATTCCATCATTTGTAACAGTTTAACGTTGTTATCGCACTGGTTTATAATGAAGCGACTCCTTCAAGGGTGGGTGATTAAAATACAGAGTTGGGTTGGATTGAGTTGTTTGCGGGAGGAGACCAGACTGCGAGGTCATTGGTCTCATTGGATTAGTGAAGGACGGGAAAGGAAGTCGGTCGTGCCCTTTTAAAGGGACCATCCCAGCATTTGCCTAGAGCGATTTATGGAAATCGCGGGAAACGTAACTCAAGATGGCCGGCCGCGGTATTAAGCCGTCGTCCTTCCGAAAGCGAGTCCAGTGTGCTAGTCACTTCGCCACCTCGCTCGGTTTATAATACAGAATTAATTACTATAAAGAAAATTCGTTTGGTTCGGCAGACGGAGAAATGGTCAATAAGATAAATAGAGAATCAGGCAAAATTAGCAAACATTATTTCTGAAATTCTAACAAACACAATATCTTAATTTTATCAGAGAATTGGGTGGTGGTGGTGGTTTTTGGGGGAAGAGACCAAAACAGCGAGGTCATCGGTCTCATCGGATTAGGGAAGGATGGGGAAGGAAGTCGGTCGTGCCCTTTTAAAGGAACCATCCCAGCATTTGTCTAGAGCGATTTAGTGAAATAAGGAAAACCTAAATCAGGATGGCCGGACGCAGGATTGAACCGTCGTCCTCCCGAATGCGAGTCCATATCAGAGAAGTATCTCTGCCACTGGTCCTCGACTGGGGGATGGTTTATCACGTTGGTAACTCTGGGAACGAAAACAAATGAAATTAAGTTAAACTGCCTGGTATTTGCTGATGATTTTGCAATAGTTTGAGAAAATCTGAGAGAAGCATCAATTCAGATAAATCTGGTCTTAAAATTTCAGGCGAAAAAACGAAATTCATGATAAATAAAAAAAGGCACTCACAGAAATTGATAAGTAACATAGATTGACTGTGTAAAATGAAATACCTTGAACAAAGTATACAACAGAATGGGCGAGAAAATTTTGCATTGGATGTAAGGGTTCAGAAAATGCAGAGAGCGTATGGTTTGACAAAGAATATTTACAACAAGAAATGAATGTCTAGAAAAAATATACCACAGCGGCACAACCAGAATGTTCATATGGATTTGAATGCCTAATGATGAACTATAAGCTGCTGAGAATAGTGATATGTGAAAGAGCAATTATTAGAAAAACAACGGGTGCAATACCGACTAGATATGACTGGAAAATGAGAAGTAGTGAAGAGATTTAGAAAAATATAGGGAAACTATCAGAAGTAATGGCGAAGCGAAAATTAATCGGTTTTGGACACCTCTACCAAACGAATAAGAGCAGGCTAACGAAACAAATGTTCCTCCATTTCTGGAGGAAGAAATCAACAATAGTGGCCATTACAGAAATAAAGAAAGAAATGAAAATAAGATCAAAAAACTGGAAGTAACAGAACTATATCTTTTTAAGAATAAAGTACTAAATTTATAAGATGTTCAAATCAGAAGAAAAGGAAAATGGGAAGATCATGAACAGGAGAAGGAAAGAGGCAACATGGGGAGAAGATGAAGGAGTAGTGGACAAATAGAAAACTACAAAGAAAGAAGAGGAACTGAAATTGTTGCGTGATCCTGTGATCCTAGTTGGTCGATATGAAGATTAAAAATAAAAAAAAAGAACAAAATTAAGTCCTTCAGCATAAAAATGAATTCAGAAACTTCAGTCATTACTTATAGACAGATCTGTGTATGTGTTTTATATGTGATACAAGTGATGCTGAGAGAGAATAAATAGATAATGATGGTAAACAGCATTTAGACATATTTGTGCTTATTTGCAAGTGAATGTGTAGATGTATTAAAAATTACTAATTGTCACCAAGAGGGCGATTTCCGCTGAAATTAAGTCTAATAATGTAGCTCAGTTGAAGACAGCCTTATATCTATGTTGGCTTTTGTACGCAATGGCCGACATGTAACTAGAGGAAGATGGCTGAAAATGCGACAGTTACATAATTCTTATTATGGTCACTCCAATAACCCATGTGGCTAGTTAAATTAAAGTGTATGACCTCCACTTTGCTAAGATCTTTATAAAAGCATCAGCACGCCTAGTACCCTTCACACATGAGCCGTAGCAATAAGATTCACAAATATCTCGTAATAGTAAGAAAAAGGTACATATTTCCTACGTATGACGGTAAAACGATTGTCAAGACCGCTACCAGCAACAAGACTGTGTACCACTCCTCCTCCTTCAGTGCACCAAGCCTAATGAGTATTCAAGACCAACAATTCACAGTTAGCTGTGGACTTCACCACATCATCCTGGCAAGTGACAGAGGATCCTGGGCAGAGGAGAAATTCTAATACATTAGCACTTCTTGTTGAGCGTCAACCAATGACAGGGAGATCCATCTACCACCCAACCTATGGTCTGAAATGACTTGCTAATTTTTGCTTACATTAAATTCTGGTTTTGTCTATTTCTCTGTTATGAACATTAGCTTTAATTGTTGGTGTCTTACAATAATTGCTTCTGTTCTCCGATTTGCTGAGGCCGTATTTGAAGCATGGCCTTTGCTAGCCATTCCCTGAAAGGACCATTCGGTGTCTCTGCTGCACCAACTTCCAGCCATCAGGTGCTCGCCACATCCGTCCAGTTCCGCATAGAAAACAATTCGCACAGAAGTCCTCTATGACTGAGAATCAACAATGGAGTTTAGGATTGGTAGAGTGACAGCTAATGACGGAGCCAAGTGGCAGGTGGCAGGCGAAGGAGAAGCTTGGAAATCTGCGAACGGTTATCGAGGATCTCAGATACACAGGCCCCTGCCTTATTGACAGGCACAGGTGGTTTACAGTCGTGCCCGCGTGATCATCGGCTGCTGGCCTTGATGACAGCCGCCGCGGGGATCGCGTATTCCGCGGAAGGGCGGAGGCGGCGCTTGGGATGCGCGGGGCATCCCCGGTAAGCGTCACGACCTGGCAGGCGTGCCAACCGTGACGCCGGCCAATAACCTACCGCAACGGCGTCCACCGTGGCCGATCACTCGAGCCGCCGACGGGACGTGCCCGCTCGTAAATACCGCCGTCTGGCGCCGGAATGTCAAGGATCGCTCACCGGCCAGCACGGCTCGACACTCGCAGTCTGCCGGCAAGCTAAAGGCGGGGAAATGTGCGACCGCTGTCAAACCTGATGATGCCTCCAGCAGTACTGACGAAGAATGGAACAGCAGTATTAACAATGTCTGGAAAGGTAGGTGCTAGAGGAGACAAGAATAATATACTGTGGAAATCTGTTCACGAAATTCCAGAAATCGATTCTGTGGCTGAATTTCTGAATTTTTTTTTTTTTTTTTACTATCGTACATATCGGTTCTCCAAAGAATTCCACATTTCACATATCAACAGTCGTAGATTCGGGTTCTATTTTTATTTGATTTGGGGGGGGGGGGGGGGAAGGAGACCAGACAGCGTGGTCATCGGTCTCATCGGATTAGGGAAGGATGGGGAAGAAAGTCGGCCGCGCCCTTTCAAAGGAACCATCGCGGCATTTGCCTGGAGCGATTTAGGGAAATCACAGAAAACCTAAATCAGGATGGCCGGACGCGGGATTGAACCGTCGTCTTCCCGAATGCGAGTCCACCTCGCTGCATCATTCGGGTTCTGTTCGATAACAAAAATGAAATGGAGTCCGTAGTGTATCTGCTGCTCTGTGAATGCTGTTTATACATTTACTCATCAAATAGTACAAGCCTTGAACAACAATACATCACCAGTTGGTATTTTTTGTGATCTTTCACAGGCGTGTGACTGTATACATCATGTTAGCCTCTTAGAAAAATCGAGTTTTATGGAATTGATGGGTATTCACCAAGCATGAGCCAACTTTGGTGACCCCAGGAGTGATTCACATACTTAGATTCCCAGGCCGTCTCGTCATGTGACGCTGCAGCAGCGCTCCTAGCGCGTAAAGTCAAAACTATAGCATGTTAATGTTTATTGGATATAACGCCCGATATGAATGGCATCACAGTCCCGGCACGGCAGCGAACTATGCCTCAAAACACAGATTTTCGAGAGTATGGATTAAGAGACCACGCACAAAGAGAGTTGTTGTGGTATTAAACGACACCACGCGCATCATCAGCGGCATAATAAAATCTTCTCCTAACGTATTGCTCCCAACTCTGAGTAACATACGACCACCAGAGATACGGCGAAAACATTCTCTCCTCAGAGAATACAACAAGGTATTTGTTAATGTTAATGTGTGTGAAATCTTATGGGACTTAAGTGCTATGGTCGTCAGTCCCTAAGCTTACACACTACTTAACCCAAACACACACACACCCATGATCGAGGGAGGACTCGAACCTCTTCCGGGACCAGCCGCACAGTCCATGACTGCAGCGCATTACACCGCTCGGCCACAACAAGGCAATTAATAACCCTCAGCTATCCATACATAATGATACAGCTGACCTGGACCGCAGAACTTAAGTCGAGAAGGCCACCGCTACACACTGCTAAACTGTTTACAACATCGCGCTCTGACATCCACAATTTCTAGAAACAACACTGGTGAGAACACTGCCTACCAAAATGCCAAAGCTTCATCAGAAACGAAAAGCCGCCCGGCTTCAGTCACGCAAAGTGTGGACAACTTTATGAACCACATACGCACTGGACACAGAAGAAGTGCTGACGCCCTCTAGAAATGGGGAAAGATACTCCAAACTGCGTATGCGGCGCAGAGAAACAAACAATCCATTAGTTTACTCACACTCAGTATGAAGGGGTGGTGTGTATTTATGTTCTTAGGAGAAGAAAAACTTGTGAGTCAAGAGCGCAATAAAACACTGTATTCTGGATGACCGATTTGGTTAAACTATGTTACTATCATCAGATTTTCGTACAGGTTATTATATGCATCTTGTGTGCATCTGGCTAACGTCTAAGTAGATCTTATGATAATAACATAGTTTACCGAAACCTGCCATCCAGAATACAGTGTTTTATTGCGATTTCGGCTAAGAAGTTTTTCATCTTGTGTGCATCTGGCTAGCCTCTAAGTAGATCTTATGATAATAACATAGTTTACCGAAACCTGCCATCCAGAATACAGTGTTTTATTGCGATGTCGGCTAAGAAGTTTTTCATCTTGTGTGCATCTGGCTAACCTGTTTGTAGATCTGATGATGATAACATAGTTCACCGAAACCTGCCACCCAAAATACAGTGTTTTATTGCGATCTTGGCTAAGAAGTTTTTCATCTTTGAAGCCGCGCGGGGTAGCCGAGCGGTCTTGGGCGCTTTGTCACGGTCCGCGCGGCTCCCCCCGTCGGAGGTTTGAGTCCTCCCTCGGGCATGGGTGTGTGTGTTGTCCTTAGCATCAGTTAATTTAAGTTACATTAAGTAGTGCCTAAGCTTAGGGACCGATGACCTCAGCAGTTTGGTCCCGTAAGCCCTTACCCCAAATATTCATGTCCATCTTCCAAGAAAACAAAGAATCCAGCACACAGTAGAAGAATGCTCAGTTCGAGCTTACAATGGAACCCTCATCGACTTCCTAGCTGGAACAGAGAAGGCTCTCGATTGCATTCAGTGCCTGGATATCAATTTGTAATTAAATGTATAAGAACAGCGAAGTATGCCAAAAATAAGTAATAAATACGTTTATCTGCGCGTTGTGTACAGTTTCTTTGTTTACGACGTTTTACAGTAGCTGGCTTGAAACCTTCAGTTATAAAATTCTGCAATGCCGTTAATAAAGATACAACGCTCACAACTCGTAAATAAATGTAAACGTCTGAACGTGGGATATCAGGCATCCTGAAAAGTCATCATGGGAAAAAAAATGCCTACCAAAGCAACTGACAAGTTCAAAAATGGCTCTGAGCACTATGGGACGTAACGTCTGAGGTCATCAGTCCACTAGAACTTAGAACTACTTAAACCTAACTATCCTAAGGACATCACACACATCCATGCCCGAGGCAGGATTCGAACATGCGATCGTAGCGGTCGCGCGGTTCCAGACCGAAGCGCCTAGAACCGCTCGGCGACATCGGTCGGCTAACTGACAAGTAATTCATTATAAACTTCCCTCAGCTTTAAATGTTGTAGTGATCTAAAGAAAAACAAAATAAGTAATGAGATAGGCAATCCCAGTCGAAAAGCAGTTAGGAGTAACTAAGCAGTTTCTTGGCACAGGCGGGTCATTTGAGCAGGCAGGCCACAATTAGCAAGCATTCTTTTAGGAATTTGTCGAGAAATACTTTTGATCAGTGATTCCGTAGGCATCTGTTGTTTCTGTAATGTTAAATGAATTTCTTTGTTCAATTTAAAAAGTTTAAATCGCTTGAACCTAGCATGTATTGGTTACAGTAGGCAGCCTCGAAAAAAGCTAACAACAGAATGGCGAATTGTCAATACGAGCCCCCACACGCTCAATATGTACTGGTATTACGGAATATACAGGGTGATTTTTTCCACCGTGTACAAACGCTAGGGATTGATCGATGAGAGGATATAGAACAAAAAAGATCTAATGGACTCATGTCCGGAAATGTATGGTTTCCATGCTAGAGACTATTTATTAAGTCATACATTGTTACAGAGACTGCGGTCTAATAAGCGCTGTACCATGCAACCACACTAACAGTATGAGTTGAAAATGGTTTCCACGTGCCTCGATGCATGCGTGTTCGCGCCGTAGCATGTTCTGTCTCACACGTTCACATCGGCCAGGCTGCATCAGAACAGTGTCAAACGCAGCATGAATACGCTGCTCTAGTGTCTGGAATGGGTTCTGCATACACTTTACTTTTTGAGACGGCCCCATAACCAGAAATTGCACGGGTTGATTACAGTCGGACCCGCGGCAGAAATTCAGAAGTTCGTCAGAGAGAGAGAGAGAGAGAGAGAGAGAGAGAGAGAGAGGGTGGGTCACGGGCCTCTCTGACAATATTACTGTCAATACGTCAGCAGACGAGCAGGCCATGCAACTGGACCCCATCGTCCGATCCAATGCCCAGGAAAGACACGATTGAGATGCGTCTGAACGTTAACGGCGAAGTGGGCTTGAGAACCATCATAATCACATTTTCCTCCAAGTCTGGTGTCCGGACATTTCGAGTTCGTGCTTCATGATTTTCGTGCTTCCCGAAGCGACCCTGTCTCAGACAAACGGCGAAACACTGTTGCTAACACTGAACGCTATGGTTGATGTCAGAGGGGACAGGTCTCCTGATACAACCTTGCTGCCCACTACCCGTTGCCATTTGCCTTTCCGCAAGTAAACACTACGTCGGCAAGCTCTCGATTCGAATCCGGAACCATTGTATCACATCTGCTACAAGGTGAGTCGGTTCAAATGGTTCAAATGGCTCTGAGCACTATGGGACTCAACATCTGAGGTCATCAGTCCCCTAGAACGTCGAACTACTTAAACCTAACCATCCAAAGGACATCACACACGGTTCTAGGCGCTTCAGTCTGGAACCGCGCGACTGCTACGGTCGCAGGTTCGAATCTTGCCTCGGGCATGGATGTGTGTGATGTCCTTGGGTTAGTTAGGTTTAAGTAGTTCTGAGTTCTAGGGGACTGATGACCTCAGATGTTAAGTCCCATAGAGCTCAGAGCCATCTGAACCCATTTTTTGACATCACACACATCCATGCCCGAAGCAGGATTCGAACCTGCGACCATAGTGGTCACGTGGTTCCAGACCGAAACGGCTAGAACCGCTCGGCCACACCGACCGGCCAAGGTGAGTCGGCAAGAGAAGTGAACTGGAAACAACGTTACAAATTACTACGGCAGCAGAGGACGCTAGGGCATGACGTATTAGAAACTGTACCACTTTCTAGAAGGAAACCATGCATAATGTAAATGCGGCTGCATGGTACAGCGCGTATTAAGGGGGGTAGGACGCCAAAAGGGCCGACTTGGAGGAGGAGAGGCATCACACGACATTTTAATTTCCACTGTCTATACTTTTTCAAGTAAATTCATAAAACTTTGTCAGCATGACCAGGAAGGATTGAGGACTCTCACTCGTAGCAGTGGAAGTTCAAAAACATAACAAAATAATGTTTTTTACATGTGAAATTTCACCTTTTTTCACTTACTATTGGCTGCACTTCTTGCTATAGGTACACTTTTCTTCATAAGTAAGAAAGACTGTTCGATGAATTTTGCACAGCACACAAACCATACTTACAGGTGTCTGAAACTCTAGAATCTATTTAATTTATGAAAAAATGGATGAGCTGTTACGTTTTAAACTTTATGTTTAGAAAAAATCAAATTTTGTAGTGAGATATCTCAATTTTTACTACAGTTTTCAATAGATTTGGAAAATTCTAGAGTTTCATACACCTTTAAGTATTGTTTGTACGCGAACAAAATTCATCAAAGAATCTCTCTTACTTGTGAAGAAAAATGTACCTATAGCAACAAATGCAGGCAACGGTAAGTGAAAAAAACGATGAAATTTCATATCTAAAAAAAAACTAATTTTGTTATGTTTTTGCACTTCCACTGCTATGAGTGTGAATCCTGAATCCTTCCTGGTCATGCCGACAAAGTTTTATGAATTTATTTGTAAAAGTATAGACAGTAGAAAATAAAATGTCCTGTGGTGCCTCTCTGCACACGTTGCGAAGAACCAGCTGTATTTTGGTCGGCATCAGTGGTGATCCTAAGTATTTGTAGCGTTAACAATACTCGCCCTCAGACGGTTATTACTTTGACGTATTGACATATTGGCTCAGAGGCACGTAACCCTCCCCCCCCCCCTCTCTCTCTCTCTCTCTCTCTCTCTCTCTCTCTCTCTCTCTCTCTCTCCTACAAACTTCTTAATTTCTTCCGCGGGTCCGACTGTGATCAGCCTTGGGACAGCAGGTGAGGTGGTCCGCCCGGCCGCCTACCGCACGGCGGCCGCTGTTGCCGGAGGCCGTGCCTCGCCCCCGCTGCCTCTGCGTCACTTCCGCCGGCCATCCGCGGACCTGCCTGCCTCGCGTGCGCCGCTCGGCGCCGTGCCCCACAGGCTGGACGCTTCCGTAGACGCCGCTTTCGCTGGCGCTCGGCGCTGTTGGCCGCCACCACTAGAGCGGGAGACGTGGCTACGGCGGCAGCAGGTCTCACGTCCTAAGACCGGCAGCGATGGACAAATACGTACTCTGCTCGGCCGCTGATGGCGAATGTTGGAACCACAGTCGCTACCACAGAGAACAGTTTTTGTGTGCCCAGCCTTTTGACTGGAGCCGGCGGCTGTGGCCGAGCGGTTGTAGGCGCTTCAGTCAGGTACCGCGCTGCTGCGACACTCGCAGGTTCGAATCCTCCCTCGGGCATGGATGTACGTGATGTCCTTAGGTTAGTTAGGTAATAAACTACTGGCCATTAAAATTGCTACACCACGAAGATGACGTGTTACAGACGCGAATTTAACCGACAGGAAGAAGATGCTGTGATATGCAAATGAATAGCTTTTCAGAGCGTTCGCACAAGGTTGGCGCCGGTGGCGACACCTGCAACGTGCCGACATGAGGAAAGTTTCCAACCGATTTCTCATACACAAACACCAGTTGACCGGCGTTGTCTGCTGAAACGTTGTGATGCCTCGGTAAGAAGGAGAAATGCGTACCATCACGTTTCCGACTTTGATAAAGGTCGGATTGTAGCCTATCGCGATTGCGGTTTATCGTATCGCGACATTGCTGCCCGCGTTGGTCGAGATCCAGTGACTGTTAGCAGAATATGGAGACGGTGGGTTCACGAGGGTAATACGGAACGCCGTGCTGGATCCCAACGGCCTCGTATCACTAGCAGCCTAGATCACGGGCATTTTATCCGCACGGCTGTAACGGATCGTGCAGCCACGTCTAGATCTCTGAGTCAACAGATGGGGACGTTTCCAAGACGACAACCATCTGCACGAGCAGTTCGACGACGTTTGTATCAGCATGGACCATCAGCTCGGAGACCATGGCTGCGGTTACCCTCGACGCTGCATCACAGACAGGACCGCCTGCGATGGTGTACTCAACGACGGAGCCTCGGTGCACGAATGCGAAAACGTCATTTTTTCGGATGGATCCAGGTTCTGTTTACAGCATCATGATGGTCGCATCCGTGTTTGGCGACATCGCGGTGAACGCACATTGGAAGCATGTATTCGTCATCGCCATACTGGCGTATCACCCGGCGTGATGGTATCGGGTGCCATTGGTTACACGTCTCGGCCCGTTTGACGTCCTACCCCCCTTAAACCTAACTAACCTAAATACATCACACACATCCATGCCCGAGGCAAGATTAGAACCTGCGACCGTAGTTGTCGCGTGGTTTCAGGCTGAAGCGCCTAGAACCGCTCGGCCACAGCTGCCGGCTTGCAAAAATGTGTTTCGCTGATGGCGCATAGTGAAATTAATCGGTTTTCAGTGCGTACGCGTTATCATGGAACAACTGTGAAGCAGACTGGCGCAATATGTAGATGCGACCGCTTTATTACCCCACAACGAAATACCTTAGGTGTCTCTCGAAGCCTTTTCATGGACATTTCGCTGCATAACACACACCAGAAATAAAATCCTAAATACTCTAAACGTAGCCAGTCGATGTACTTTGACTCATAAATAGTTTAGTTCTGTTGATAACCCCCGTTTGGTGAACTTCACAAAACTGCAGCCACAGACGAAAACACGCTGGAGTCCACGATACGGTAGCGAACAACGATCAAAGCTGTGAGAAATGCTTGACGCCACAGGCCAACTCGAAAAAACGGTGAGTTAACTGTTACTTGAAAATTAACTGTGAAGAACTTTATCGAAGAAGGGTGCCGCATTTGTTGGATGCTGACCAATGGTAAAGGCGTAAATAAATACCTCACTATCATTTGGATCCTCCTGAATATAATCCATGTCATTTCATGCTCGATATGTCACTCTGTTTGAGAGACGTCGATTTCTCGCCTTACGTAGGGTAATAAATCGCGACCAAAACAGTTAACGTCCGCAGCTCGTGGTCGTGCGGTAGCTTTCTCACTTCCCGCGCCCGGGTTCCCGGGTTCGATTCCCGGCGGGGTGAGGGATTTTCTCTGCCTCGTGATGACTGGGTGTTGTGTCCTTAGATTAGTTAGGTTTAGGTAGTTCTAAGTTCTAGGGGACTGATGACCACAGATGTTAAGTCCCATAGTGCTCAGAGCCAAAACAGTTAACAGAAGGCGTTGGCCTTCTACTGAAAAAAGGCTTTCACGTGCCAAAATGGTTACTGCCAGCACATTAGGGGGATTCGTTTATGGATTATTCTTGTTAACAACCCTGCGAAGGGAAGTTTTATATTCCAAAAGGAACAAAAATACAAAGCCTACATATGCAGTATGGCAGCGTGAAAATCGAAGGTTTTAGAGTGAAAGTTTTTGGAGCATGGAACCTGTTCACTAGAGTTGGCACTCTCTGACTTGACTCTATTCTGATACCTAAACATCTATGTTGCTGTAGCACTTTTTGGCTCGAATGAAAATATTATGACGCCTGTATACGGATGTTTCTCAAACTTTCGCGAAGCGCACTTCAGTGATGGTATCTGAACAACGGAAAAAGTTAATAAAAATCACCAACGCGAAGCCCAACAATGTCAAGAAATAAAGCTATTTTCGATTGCAATGCCGCCAAGTTTTCTATTTCCGTCACATAACTGAACGGTACCGGTTGCCAGTGAAGGGACATAGGCAGTAGTCTCAAAATGCAGCGAACTTACAGAACTACGCCTATGTCAAAATTTTAAGTGAGCTCAGAAGAAAGCAGATAAATTGGAGGTGTATCACACAAAACACGGAATTCGAATTATTCTGCAACCAAATTTCTAGAACATATTTGTTGTTGTGTGAAATCTTATGGAACTTAACTGCTAAGGTCATCAGTCCCGAAGCTTACACACTGCTTAACCTAAATTATCGTAAGGACAAACACACACACAACCCATGCCCGAGGGAGGACTCGAAACATATTTGTTATTCTGCAGTTTGTTAACAAGTTCAAAACCACCACTGCCATCAACCACACTCATCACAAATGGTTAGAATTTTTTTGTTTATAACAACTGGTTTTCTTATTCGAACCTCATACACCTTTGCCGATGACACTGTGATTGCGTCACGGACGGGAAAGGCCTTGGAAGATCTCTTGAATGATAATGATAGTGGCTTGAATAGGGGTCGTAAGATAAACATAAACAGAAGTAAAAAATGGTTCAAATGGCTCTGAGCAGTATGGGGCTTAACTGCTGAGGTCATAAGTCCCCTAGAACTCAGAACTACTTAAACCTAACTAACCTAAGGACAACACACACATCCATGCCCGAGGCAGGATTCGAATCTGCGACCGTAGCGATCGCGCGGTTCCAGACTGAAGCGCCAGAAACGCTCGGCCACCGGCGGCCGGCTAAACAGAAGTAAGACGAGGATAAAGGAGTGTAGTCGAATGATGAGGGACCTGTGGGAAGTAATATATGTGGTCTGCTATTTCTACAATAAAGTGAAGGACGATACTGTAAGTAGAGGATGTGGGTTATAGAATGGCAATAGTAGGAAAAGTTATCCTGAAATACACTCCTGGTAATTGAAATAAGAACACCGTGAATTCATTGTCCCGGGAAGGGGAAACTTTATTGACACATTCCTGGGGTCAGATACATCACATGATCACACTGACAGAACCACAGGCACGTAGACACAGGCAACAGAGCATGCACAATGTCGGCACTAGTACAGTGTATATCCACCTTTCGCAGCAATGCAGGCTGCTATTCTCCCATGGAGACGATCGTAGAGATGCTGGATGTAGTCCTGTGGAACGGCTTCCCATGCCATTTCCACCTGGCGCCTCAGTTGGACCAGCGTTCGTGCTGGACGTGCAGACCGCGTGAGACGACGCTTCATCCAGTCCCAAACATGCTCAATGGGGGACAGATCCGGAGATCTTGCTGGCCAGGGTAGTTGACTTACACCTTCTAGAGCACGTTGGGTGGCACGGGATACATGCGGACGTGCATTGTCCTGTTGGAACAGCAAGTTCCCTTGCCGGTCTAGGAATGGTAGAACGATGGGTTCGATGACGGTTTGGATGTACCGTGCACTATTCAGTGTCCCCTCGACGATCACCAGTGGTGTACGGCCAGTGTAGGAGATCGCTCCCCACACCATGATGCCGGGTGTTGGCCCTGTGTGCCTCGGTCGTATGCAGTCCTGATTGTGGCGCTCACCTGCACGGCGCCAAACACGCATACGACCATCATTGGCACCAAGGCAGAAGCGACTCTCATCGCTGAAGACGACACGTCTCCATTCGTCCCTCCATTCACGCCTGTCGCGACACCACTGGAGGCGGGCTGCACGATGTTGGGGCGTGAGCGGAAGACGGCCTCACGGTGTGCGGGACCGTAGCCCAGCTTCATGGAGACGGTTGCGAATGGTCCTCGCCGATACCCCAGGAGCAACAGTGTCCCTAATTTGCTGGGAAGTGGCGGTGCGGTCCCCTACGGCACTGCGTAGGATCCTACGGTCTTGGCGTGCATCCGTGCGTCGCTGCGGTCCGGTCCCAGGTCGACGGGCACGTGCACCTTCCGCCGACCACTGGCGACAACATCGATGTACTGAGGAGACCTGACGCCCCACGTGTTGAGCAATTCGGCGGTACGTCCACCCGGCCTCCCGCATGCCCACTATACGCCCTCGCTCAAAGTCCGTCAACTGCACATAAGGTTCACGTCCACGCTGTCGCGGCATGCTACCAGTGTTAAAGACTGCGATGGAGCTCCGTATGCCACGGCAAACTGGCTGACACTGACGGCGGCGGTGCACAAATGCTGCGCAGCTAGCGCCATTCGACGGCCAACACCGCGGTTCCTGGTGTGTCCGCTGTGCCGTGCGTGTGATCATTGCTTGTACAGCCCTCTCGCAGTGTCCGGAGCAAGTATGGTGGGTCTGACACACCGGTGTCAATGTGTTCTTTTTTCCATTTCCAGGAGTGTAGAAAAATATGGCAACATCTCACACTTGAGCGCTAAGAACAAGTAACAGTTTGTTGTGTGTCCTTATATGAATCTGAAACGTAGACTGGGAATGATACAGACAAGAAGGTAACAGAAGCTTCGGAAATGTGCTGTTACAAAAGAGGTGGGGTGGAAGAATGGATAGGTGACAACAGTTTCGTCGTAGAACTTGAGTAGAAGGAGTAGACTGACATAAAACATCCTGAGGCATTAGAGATGTGTGTCTGTGAGGAGGCAGGGAGGACAAACATTGCAGCAGCAGACGAATACCTGAGTACTGCGAGCAGGTTCAAGTAGATGTAACGTGCAGTGTTATCCACAGCTGAGAAGGCCACAGACGACAAGAATATAGCAGCCAGTTGTATGTTTGTTAGATGTCCCACAAATCATTTGAACGATTCTTATATCGAAATGGTGTGGAACGAATCAATTTATAAGACATGAATACATGATTAGCGTTTTCATTAACGAACACATTATTACTTTCTGTCCTGCTCATGCAACTATACTTTTTTATTAAACTTCCTGGCAGATTAAAACTGTGTGCCCGACCGAGACTCGAACGCGAAAGGCAAAGGTCCCGAGTTCGAGTCTCGGTCGGGCACACAGTTTTAATCTGCCAGGAAGTTTCATATCAGCGCACACTAATCTCATTCTGGAAACATCCCCCAGGCTGTGGCTAAGCCATGTCTCCGCTATATCCTTTCTTTCAGGAGTGCTAGTTCTGCAAGGCTCGCAGGAGAGCTTCTGTAAAGTTTGGAAGGTAGGAGACGAGGTACTGGCAGAAGTACAGCTGTGAGTACCGGGCGTGAGTCGTGCTTCGGTAGCTCAGTTGGTAGAGCACTTGCCCGCGAAAGGCAAAGGTCCCGAGTTCGAGTCTCGGTCGGGCACACAGTTTTAATCTGCCAGGAAGTTTCATATCAGCGCACACTCCGCTGCAGAGTGAAAGTCTCATTCTGGATACTTTTTTATGTTGCGGCTACAAGATTTCAAGTTGAAATTCGTCAATGGAATAGTAGGACTTGGATAAGAGAAATCATTTATATTTAATCTTGCTTCTTTACCTGTCAGACATTTTATGTCATTGGACAAATGACGAAAAATATTTGTAGCTGGATATTGAACTCCTTTCTAAGCCACTTATAGCTTTAACAATGGGTAATAAAGGTCATGTGAACCATGATTTGCTCTAAGGCGGAATAGTACATGCTATTCTAAAAACATTTTCATGAATTAGTTTAACATCTTAACTGTCAGTGATCTGATGAGGTTCGAGCGGTCTAACTATATTAAACCGTACATTTTAATGGTATTGATATTTCTACAACAGTATCCGTAAAACTCTTCACTGGCATATACACAGTGTCGGTAGCTTCTGTCCGAACCGTTTATCAATACTTTTACTGTCTTTGCACCTTTCGTAACGTATTCATTCGTCACGATACACGTTTAGTTTTATTCAGCTATAACAGTCAATTCTAGGGTTTTATCGCCTGTTTCTTGCTTACAATATGGATGTGATGTCTGAATACATATTTGAGTTGAAGACTTCTGTTTCGTACTGGTACTGTCAATAAAAAGTAATAGAAAATGGAAGACCATTAATGGGAAACAACGAAACACAGCAACACTGACAACGAAGTCTGTTACTAAAACAATATTTTTCAGAAGACCAACATTACGGACCGTGGACCGTGGCAGAGTGGAAGGGAGGAATGGGAAGGACTGTTTCACCGCTTGCCGCCGGACATCTCGCAGGCATTCTGCTGTAGATACCTAGATACGAAGGTACTTTCACGGAGCACACTGGCGTGGAGAGCTGAATCGGACTAGTAATTGATCTACCGAAACAACAACAACACCTAATCTACGCACAAACGATAACGCAAGCTTGATCGCTGTGTCTGAACTCGAATCAACGACATCTGCGCAGTGCAGCGGGGCAGGTTGCTCGGATCTACCGGTAACTAAACTGAAGTCGACCGTTCGCCATCCCCACCACAGTGCTCCAGGCGCTGTCCCCCCCCCCCCTCCCCACCTCCCCACACCATCCATCCACCCATCTCCCTCCCTGTATCTATCTATCTATCTAAATAATTATCTATCTATTATCTCGTGTTCCCCTTCTTGTGCATTTCCTCCTCGACCCCCCACTCTCTGTCATCTCTTCGTTGTCACTCACACCCTAATGAAGGTTGCTGGTTCTTACCCCTATAGTATTTCTTTCCAGGTGGTGATTAATATGAGTACCAAGTTTGGTTCAAATCCATCTAGGAGTTTAGGATTTGTTTTTTTTTTTATCCACAGGTTTGTGCGCATACGCACATGCCGCATATATTTGACATATATCTCGGATATTTATACATGTATTTCAGCTGTATCTCTTGCGAATTTCGCCATGCAGTTTCATTTTCACACAACTTAATCTGTATGACGTCATATATCCTAAACCTTCTGTCGTACAGTAATATTTTGCTAGTAGATTCAGCGGCGTATGTGGATAGTCTCCGCGAATTTTGTTGCACAGAAGTAATAAATTTGAAGGTCATGCTTCATGCGGCAGTTTTAGTGCATGAACCACGAAAATACAGTAAGCGATAAACTTTCTTCGTTTCATGATTTTGTGGGGGTTTTCAGCGACAAAAACCTTCCCAAAGGTTTGAAATTATGTGAAAAGTTTCTTGGAAGTCACTAAACGCCACATTCTCACCTACAAGATTAATGAAATCTGGGTTTTCGCTCGTGTTAGGCTACATTTCTTTTTCATTCCCACCCAGAACATTTGTCTTTCCACAGACAAAGTGATATGTAACTTCCTGGCAGTACTAAAACTGTGTGCCGGACCGAGACTCGAACTCGGGACCTTTGTCTTTCGCGGACAAGTGCTCTACCATCTGAGCTACCGAAGCACGACTCACGCCCGTCTTCACAGCTTCAATTCTGCCAGTATCTCGTCTCCTACCTTCCAAACTTCACAGTAAGGTCTCCTGAGAACCTTTCCGAACTAGCACTCCTGGAAGAAAGGATATTGCGGCGTGGGGTATGTTTCCAGAATGAGATTTTCACTCTGCAGCGGAGTGTGTGCTGAGGCAGATTAAAACCGTGTGCCTGACCGAGATTCGAACGAGGGACCTTTGCCTTTCGCGGGCAAGTGCATCTGAGCTACCCAAGCACGACTCTTGAAAGTGATATGTGTATAAAGTTTGGTGGAAATCGGTGCAATGGTTTAGGGAGACAACAAATGTACGTTTTTGTAACATGTACCGAGCCCAAAATGAGATCAGAAAAACAACGAGCAACGCTCAAGACGAAACAAAGTGGAACACAAGCAGCACTGTGCGTCTGTTATCGTTATTGACTACTGGCGTTATCAGTGTGGTAAACGGGTTAGTACAGGTCCGTCTTCCACCGGTATCTCACAAAACGGTAGTTCAAATCTGTCCCCCATATCCCCACAACTACACTATTGGCCATTAAGACTGGTACACCACGAAGACGACGTGCTACAGACGCGAAATTTAACCGACAGGAAAGATGCTGTGATATGTAAATGATTAGCTTTACAGAGCATTCACACAAGATTGGCGCCAGTGACGACACCTACAACGTGCAGACATGAGGAAAGTTTCCAACCGATTTCTCGTACACAAAACCACAGTTGTCCGGCGTTGCCTGGTGAAACGTTGTTGTGATGCCTCGTGTAAGGAGGAGAAATGCGTACCATCATGTTTCCGACTTTGATAAAGGTCGGATTGTGGCCTATCGCGATTGCGGTTTATCGTATCACGACATTGCTGCCCGCGTTGGTCGAGATCCAGTGACTGTTAGCAGAATATGGAGACGGTGGGTTCACGAGGGTAATACGGAACGCCGTGCTGGATCCCAAAGGCCTCGTATCACTAGCAGTCGAGATGACAGGCATCTTATCCGCATGGTTATAACGGATCGTGCAGCCACGTCTCGATCCCTGAGTCAACGGATGGGGACGTCTGCAAGACGACAACCATCTGCACGAACAGTTCGACGACGTTTGCAGCAGCATGGACTATCAGCTCGGAGACCATGGCTGTGGTTACCCTCGACGCTGCATCACAGACAGGAGCGCGTGCGATGGTGTACTCAACGACGAACCTGGGTGCACGAATGACAAAATGTCATTTTTCGGATGAATCCATGTTCTGTTTACAGCATATGATGGTCGCATCCGCGTTTGGCGACATCGCGGTGAACGCACATTGGTAGCGTGTATTCGTCATCTCCATACTGGCGTATCACCCGGCTTGATGGTATGGCGTGCCATTGGTTACACGTCTCGGTCACCTCTTGTTCGCATTGACGGCACTTTGAACAGTGGACGCTACATTTCAGATGTGTTACGACCCGTGGCTCTACCCTTCATTCGATTCCAACGAAACCCTACATTTCAACACGATAATACACGACTGCATGTTGCAGTTCCTATACGGTCCTTTCTGCATACAGAAAATGTTCGACTGCTGCCCTGGCCAGCATATTCTCCAGATCTCTCACCAATTGAAAACGTCTGGTCAATGTTGGCCGAGCAACTGGCTCGTCACAATACGCCAGTCACTACTCTCGATGAAATGTGGTATCGTGTTGAAGCTGCATGGGCAGCTGTACCTGTAGACGCCATCCAAGCTCTGTTTGACTCAATGCCCAGGCGTACCAAAGCCGTTATTATGGCCAGAGGTGGTTGTTCTGGGTACTGATTTCTCAGGATCTATGCACCCAAATTGCGTGAATATGTAATCAAATGTCAGTTCTAGGATAATAAATTTGTCCAATGAATACCCGTTTATCATCTGGATTTCTTCTTGGTGTAGCAATTTTAATGGCCGGTAGTGCATTCAACGTTGAAATGCCTGCATAATAACCATGAGAGAGAGAGAGAGAGAGAGAGAGAGAGAACCATTGCCAGCGCCCCTCAGGTTTCCTCCCTCCCGCCTGGTGTGGTGATAGGCTACACAGCAGGGCCCCTCGGCCGTATCCGCTCGCCGAGATGAGCGGCAGCGCGCGGCGATCAGCGAGTCGGGCCACGCTGCCGCGGCTCCCTACTACAGCGGCTGCCATCTGATGTCCCTGGGACGCCCTGGACGTGAGGCCCATTAGCGCCGCCACGTCCGGCGACCCCGCCACCGAGCGAAACCCCATCCCGCGTCACCTCAGCTCACAAGCTTTCCTCGGCCTTGGCCTCCTGCCACACACCTACTGAGCCGCGCTGTCGCCGGCAGTAAAAAACACGGATGCTTCTGCGTGACTGGAACCGTGTCGGCGACCACGCAGTGCTCCAACTTAAACACTCTCGTGCCTGTTCAAACACATAGGCGTAAAAAAGAAGTCGCAACCCCGAAACATAATTGATGTGGAGTATGAAATTTCTGGGGTTCATTGTCTAGGTAACATGCACTACTGGCCATTAAAATTGCTACACCAAGAAGAAATGCACATGATAAACGGGTATTTATTGCACAAATATATTATACTAGAACTGACTTGTGATTACATTTTCACGCAGTTTGGGTGCATAGATCCTGAGAAATCAGTACCCAGAACAACCACCTCTGGCCATAATAACGGCTTTGATACGCCTGGGCATTGAGTCAAATAGAGCTTATATGGCGAGTACAGGTACAGCTGCCCATGCAGCTTCAACACGATACCACAGTTCATCAAGAGTAGTGACTGGCGTATTGTGACGAGCCAGTTGCTCGGCCAACATTGACCAGACGTTTTCAGTTGGTGAGAGATCTGGAGAGTGTGCTGGCCAGGGCAGCAGTCGAACATTTTCTGTATGCAGAAAGGCCCGTATAGGAACTGCAACATGCGGTCGTGTATTATAGTGTTGAAAAGTAGGGTTTCGCAGGGATCGAATGAAGGGTAGAGTCACGGGTCGTAAGACATCTCAAATGTAATGTCCACTGTTCAAAGTGCCGCCAATGCAAACAACAGGTGACCGAGACGTGTAACCAATGGCCCCCTATACCATCACGCCGGGTGATATGCCTGTATGGTGATGACGAATACACACTTCCAATGTCCGTTCACCGCGATGTCGCCATACACGGATGCGGCCATCATGATGCTGTAAACACAACCTGGATTCATCCGAAAAAAAGACGTTTTGCCATTCGTGCACCCATGTTCGTCGTTGAGTACACCATCGCAGGTGCTCCTGTCTGTGATGCAGCGTCAAGCGTCACCGCAGCCATGGTCTCCGAGCTGATAGTCCATGCTGCTGTAAACGTCGTCGAACTGTTCGTGCAGATGGTTGTCGTCTTGCAAACGTCCCCATCTGTTGACTCAGGGATCGAGACGTGGCTGCACGATCCGTTACAGCCATGCGGATAAGATGCCTCTCATCTCGACTGCTAGTGATACAAGGCCGTTGGGATCCAGCACGGCGTTCCGTATTACCCTCCTGAACCCACCGATTCCATATTCTGCTGACAGTCATTGGATCTCGACCAACGCGAGCAGCAATGTCGCGATACGATAAACCGCAATCGCGATAGGCAACAATCCGACCTTTATCAAAGACGGGAACGTGATGGTACGCATTTCTCCTCCTTACACGAGGCATCACAACAACGTTTCACGAGGCAACGCCGTCAACTGCTTTTTGTGTATGAGAAATCAGTTGGAAACTTTCCTCATGTCAGCACGTTGTAGGTGTCACCGCTGGCGCCAACCTTGTGTGAATTCTCTGAAAAGCTAATGATTTGCATATCACAGCATCTTCTTCCTGTCGGTTAAATTTCGCGTTTCCATATATCCCATATGCACTCGACTGGAGATAGATCTGGTGATCGAGCAGGCCAAAGCGCCGTGTTGACCCTCTGTACTGCAACAGCGTTATGTGGACGAGCGTTATCCTGTTGGAAAACACCTCCTGGAATGGTGTTCACAAATGGAAGCACAGCCAGTCGAATCGCTAGACAGACATAGAGATTTGCAGTCAGCGTTCGTGAAATAAGCACGAAACTGCTCCTGCTGTCATACGAAATCGCACCTCATACCACAAGTCCAGGTGTAGGTACAGTGTAGCACGCAGACAGATACCCTGCAGGCCCTCAACTGCCCAACTCCTAATCAACAAACCGCCACAACTGGCACCGAGGCATCAGAAAACACAACAGACCTCCACCCTGCCCTCCAATGGGCTCTCGCTGACCGACGGCGGTAGTTTGGGGTCAGTGGAATGCGCTCTTCAGGGCGTCTGGCTCGGAGCTGCTTCTCAAACTGCTGCTGCAGGTGCAGTACGGTGCTCCAGAGCCATTCTCGGAACACGCGCTATGATCTCCCCTCTCGGTAGTGCCATGTCGCCGTTCGGAACGCAGTCTTCTTGGGACCGTACATTCTCGCGATCAGCGCTGCAAACAATCATGTACAGTGGCCACTTCCCTGCCAAGTGTTTCTGCAATATCGCAGAAAGAGTATCCAGCTTCTCGTAGCTCTGTTACACGACCTCTTCCAAACTCACTGAGCTGTTGATAATGGCGTCTTTGTCGCCTTAAAGGCGTTCTTGACTAAGACAAATTTATCGTCCACTGTACCGTGTATTTGAAGTTAACATGATATGCGTCCTGATAGTGACACTAATAACGCCACTCTTATGCGACTGGCGCGAAATCTGAACAGATGTCATCTTTCAAATGTAGAAACAGGTTTAGCAACTTTCGTTTATGTAGCATAATTTGTTCACGGTGCTGTTTCTCTTTACCGTCAGTGCCAGTTATGGCAACGCTGCCGAGTGACATCGTCTGCCTCGCCGATATTTCGACAGGAGCACACCCTGTCATTTTCAAGATGAAACTGGTACAATTAAGCGCCCTCCGACAGAATTTTAAACCTCGGTTTTCAGAGCATTTCCTGAAAAATAACACACACGCAAGCTAAACACTAGAAAAGTCAAATGTGAGTTTCCTTATCGATCAGTCGTGCACCGTGTGAGAGATGACAATACCGAGATCGCACCAAAGTCTAGGGCCTTTTTGATTTTGACAATAACCATTTCCAACAGGACTGGTCGTATTTTTCGGAAATGTTGCGTGAAATTTGTTTCTCACCATCATTTAACAATAGGGTCATTTTGGATTCCGTAGAGGTTGATCTTGATTTGCATAAACAAGGTGTCTACCGTATTCTTTGCACTTGTGACATGTCATACACTATGTGAACAAAAGTATCCGGACATCCCTAAAAACATACATTTTTCATATTAGGTTCACTGTGCTGCCACTTACTGCCAGGTACTCGATATCAGCGTCCTCAGTACTCATTAGACGTCGTGAGAGAGCAGTATGTGGCGCTTCTCCGAACTCACGGACTTCGAACGTGGTCAGGTGATTTGTTGTCACTTGTGTCATACGTCTGCACGCAACATTTCCACACTCCTAAACATCCCTATGTCCACTATTTCCGATGTGATAGCGAAGTGGAAACCTGGAGGGACACGTACAACACAAAAGTGTACAGGCCGAACTCGTCTGTTGACTGACAGGGACCTCAACTATTGAAGAGAGTCGTAATGTGTAATAGGCAGACATCTATCCAGATCATCTCACAGGAATACCAAACTGCATGAGGACCCACTGCAAGGACTATGACAATTTGCCGGAAGGTCTGAAAAGTTGGATTTCATGGTCGAGCGGCTGTTCATAAGCCACGCATCACGCCGGTAAATGCCAAACGACGCCTCACTAGATCTAAGGAACGTCAACATCGTACGACTGAACAATGGGAGATCGTTGTGTGGAGTGGCGAATCACGGTACACAATGTGGCGATCTGATGGCAAGGTGTGGGTATGACGAAGCCCGATGAACGCCATCAGCCAGCGTGTGTAATGTCAACAGTATAATTCGGAGGCGGTGATGATAAGATGTGGTCGTGCTTTTTATGGAGGGGGCTTGCACCCCTTGTTGTTTTGTGTGACAATATCACAGCACAGTGCTATATTGATGTTTTAAGGACCTTCTTGCTTCCTGCTGTTGAAGAGCAATTCGGGTATGCTAATTGCATCTTTCAACACAATGGAGCAGCTGTTCATAATACACGAGCTGTGGAAGATTACACAATAACATCCTTGTAATGGACTGGCCTGCACAGAGGCCTGAATTCTATAGAACACCTTTGGGATGTTTTGGAACACTTACTTCGTGCCAGGCCTTACCGACCGACATCGATACCTCTCCTCAGTGCAGCACTCCGTGAAGAATGGGCTGACATTCCCCAAGAAACCTTCCAGCCCCTGATTGAACGTATGCCTGCCAGGCTGGAAGCTGTCATCAGGGCTAAGGGTGGGCCAACACCAGATAGAATTTCAGCAGCCACGAACTTGTAAGTCATTTTCAGCCAGGTGTTCGGATGCTTTTGATCACATAGTGTACATAGATCAGACTAAAGGTTGTGGAGGACCAGTGTACTGAACATAAGCGGCATACAGGCTTACAACAGCCGAGAAAATCTGTTCTTGCAGAACATTGCCACCGCACCAGTCATCCTATGGAATACAACAATGCGGAGGTTCTAGCTTGCATTTCCACGTACTATGGTAGTGTTATTAAGTTAGCAGTTGGAATTATATCAGAAATACCTTATAAATAGGGATGGAGGTTTTTGCTTAAAAGCCGGCCGGTGTGGCCGAGCGGTTATAGGCGCTTCAGTCTGGAGCCGCGCGACCGCTACGGTCGCAGGTTCGAATCCTGCCTCGGGCATGGATGTGTGTGATGTCCTTAGGTTAGTTAGGTTTAAGTAGTTCTAAGTTCTAGGGGCCTGATGACCTCAGATGTTAAGTCCCATAGTACTCAGAGCCATTTTAACCATTTTTTGCTTAAACTCAGCGTAGATGTCTGCTCTCTCCCTTGTCAAAAAAAGAGAGAAACAGACTTCATGGTACCCTACCCGTTATTTGTTAATTTTCATCATCGATAACTTATGACGTCTGTCATCTTTCGGTGTATGGTGTTTATAGTGAGTGAGTGAGTGAGTGTGTGTGTGTGTGTGTGTGTGTGTGTGTGTGTGTGTGAGAGAGAGAGAGAGAGAGAGAGAGAGAGAGAGAGAGAGAGAGAGAGAGAGGGGGGGACATGGTCCGGGGGGAGAGGCGACGTGATGAAAACATTGTCGCAGGCAAGCAGGTAAGACTTACATTAACAACGTTGAAAACGAGTGACAAAAGGCGCACTACTCTGACCTAGGTAAGAGGGACAGTCATGAAGATTATATTGGACGTGAAGAAATAAATTTACGTAATTAATTTTTTGTTTTGTTTGGAGTCCTGGTGCACATTGGAATCACCACTCCGCAATACAGTAGCGTGCCGGTAGAGGAATGAAATCAAAATGGGGCAGCCCATTGCTTAACATATTAGTCGACATCTTTATCACTCCGCAGTTCACATCAATTTCACACTGTTTCTGTACCGCAGCGTTCTAGATTAGCACGTGAGATAAACGAGCAGCTAAATCTTTCCCTGCGAGTTTCGATTTCTCTTATTTTATTACGATGATAATTTTTCCCTTTGTAGGTGGGAGTCAATAAAATGTTTTCGCATTCCGAGGAGTGACTAACTAAGTGATTGAAATTTCGTGAAAAGGTATCGCCGCAACGACAAACGCCATTCTTTTAAGTACTATTCCAATTAGCTTAACATAGTCATGACCCGTGGTCTAGGGGTAGCGTCTTTGATTCATAATCAAAAACGTCTTCGGTCTCGGGTTCGATCCCCGCCACTGACTAAATTTTGATAAATAATCAGCATTGGCGGCCGAAGACTTCCGGCATAACAAAGTCAGCCTCATTCTGCCAACGGCCTTGTCAAAGAGGGCGGAGGAGCGGATAGAGGTTCAGGGCACTCTCTTGTCCTAGGGGTGGGAAATTGCCCCTAAAGGCGGAAGAATCAGCAATGATCAACGACATGAGGATGCAGAAGGCAATGGAAACCACTGCATTAAAGACATGTAACGTGTATCCACAGGACATGTGGCCTGTAATTGAAGAAGTGTCATGATGATCTCCATTGGCAAAAGATTCCGGAATAGTCCCCCATTCGGATCTCTAGGAGGGGACTGCCAAGGGGGAGGTTACCATGAGAAGAACATTGAATAATCAACGAAAGAATAACGTTCTACGAGTAGGGGCGTGGAATGTCAGAAGCTTGAACGTGGTAGGGAAACTAGAAAATCTGAAAAGGGAAATGCGAAGGCTCAATCTAGGTATAGTAGGGGTCAGTGAAGTGAAGTGGAAAGAAGACCAGGATTTCTGGTCAGATGAGTATCGGGTAATATCAACAGCAGCAGAAAATGGTATAACAGGTGTAGGATTCGTTATGAATAGGAAGGTAGGGCAGAGGGTGTGTTACTGTGAACAGTTCAGTGACCGGGTTGTTCTAATCAGAATCGACAGCAGACCAACACCGACAACGATAGTTCAGGTATACATGCCGACGTCACAAGCTGAAGATGAACAGATAGAGAAACTGTATGAGGATATTGAAAGGGTAATGCAGTATGTAAAGGGGGACGAAAATCTAATAGTCATGGGCGACTGGAATGCAGTTGTAGGGGAAGGAGTAGAAGAAAAGGTTACAGGAGAGTATGGGCTTGGGACAAGGAATGAAAGAGGAGAAAGACGAATTGAGTTCTGTAACAAGTTTCAGCTAGTAATAGCGAATACCCTGTTCAAGAATCACAAGAGGAGGAGGTATACTTGGAGAAGGCCGTGAGATACGGGAAGGTTTCAATTAGATTACATCATGGTCAGACAGAGATACCGAAATCAGATACTGGATTGTAAGGCGTACCCAGGAGCAGATATAGACTCAGACCACGATATAGTAGTGATGAAGAGTAGGCTGAAGTTCAAGACATTAGTCAGGAAGAATCAATGCGCAAAGAAGTGGGATACGGAAGTACTAAGGAATGACGAGATACGTTTGAAGTTCTCTAACGCTATATATACAGCAATAAGGAATAGCGCAGTAGGCAGTACAGTTGAAGAGGAATGGAAATCTCTAAAAAGGGCCATCACAGAAGTTGGGAAGGAAAACATAGGTACAAAGAAGGTAGCTGCGAAGAAACCATGGGTAACAGAAGAAATACTTCAGTTGATTGATGAAAAGATATGATGGTCGGAAGGACAGACTCAGCATACAGGAAAGTCAAAACAACCTTTGGTGACATTAAAAGCAACGGTGGTAACATTAAGAGTGCAACGGGAATTCCACTGTTAAATGCAGAGGAGAGAGCAGATAGGTGGAAAGAATACATTGAAAGCCTCTATGAGGGTGAAGATTTGTCTGATGTGATAGAAGAAGAAACAGGAGTCGATTTAGAAGAGATAGGGGATCCAGTATTAGAATCGGAATTTTGAAAGAGCTGTGGAGGACTTACGGTCAAATAAGGCAGAAGGGATAGATAACATTCCATCAGATTTTCTAAAATCATTGGGGGAAGTGGCAACAAAACGACTATCCACGTTGGTGTGTAGAATATATGAGTCTGGCGACATACCATCTGACTTTCGGAAAAGCATCATCCACACAATTCCGAAGACGGCAAGAGCTGACAAGTGCGAGAATTATCGCACAATCAACTGAACAGCTCATGCATCGAAGCTGCTTACAAGAATAATATACAGAGGAATGGAAAAGAAAATTGAGAATGCGCTAGGTGACGATCAGTTTGGCTTTAGGAAAAGAAAATGGACGAGAGAGGCAATTCTGACGTTACGGCTAATAATGGAAGCAAGGCTAAAGAAAAATCAAGACACTTTCATAGGATTTGTCGACCTGGAAAAAGCGTTTGACAATATAAAATGGTGCAAGCTGTTCGAGATTCTGAAAAAAGTAGGGGTAAGCTATAGGGAGAGACGGGTCATATACAATATGTACAACAACCAAGAGGGAATAATAAGAGTGGACGATCAAGAACGAAGTGCTCGTATTAAGAAGGGTGTAAGACAAGTCTGTAGCCTTTCGCCCCTACTCTTCAATCTGTACATCGAGGAAGCAATGATGGAAATAAAAGAACGGTTCAGGAGTGGAATTAAAATACAAGGTGAAAGGATATCAATGATACGATTCGCTGATGACATTGCTATCCTGAGTGAAAGTGAAGAAGAATTAAATGATCTGCTGAACGGAATGAACAGTCTAATGAGTACACAGTATGGTTTGAGAGTAAATCGGAGAAAGACGAAGGTAATGAGAAGTAGTAGAAATGAGAACAGCGAGAAACTTATCAGGATTGATGGTCACAAAGTCAATGAAGTTAAGGAATTCTGCTACCTAGGCAGTAAAATAACCAATGACGGACGGAGCGAGGAGGACATCAAAAGCAGACTCGCTATGGCAAAAAAGGCATTTCTGGCCAAGAGAAGTCTACTAATATCAAATACCGGCCTTAATTTGAGGAAGAAATTTCTGAGGATGTACGTCTGGAGTACAGCATTGTATGGTAGTGAAACATGGACTGTGGGAAAACCGGAACAGAAGAGAATCGAAGCAATTGAGATGTGGTGCTATAGACGAATGTTGAAAATTAGGTGGACTGATAAGGTAAGGAATGAGGAGGTTCTACGCAGAATCGGAGAGGAAAGGAATATGTGGAAAACACTGATAAGGAGAAAGGACAGGATGATGGGACATCTGCTAAGACATGAGGGAATGACTTCGATGGTGCTAGAGGGAGCTGTAGAGGGCAAAAACTGTAGATGAAGTCAGAGATTGGAATACGTCAAGCAAATAATTGAGGACGTAGGTTGCAAGTGCTACTCTGAGATGAAGAGGCTAGCACAGGAAAGGAATTCGTGGCGGGCCGCATCAAACCAGTCAGTAGACTGATAACAAAAAAAAAAAAACCATCTCTCCCCAGCATTGTGATGACAGAAAATCAATTGTCCTCCTTTGAACTCTTTTCGATGTCCTCCGTCAGCCCCACCTAGTAAGGATTCCATAAAGCGAAAAATACTCCCGAAGAGGACGGTCAAGTGTATCGATTGTTCAATTGTGTGTGAAATCTTATGGGACTTAACTGCTAAAGTCATCAGTCCTTATGCTTACACACTACCTAACCTAAATTATCATAGGGACACACAAAAACACACACACACACACACACACACACACACACACACACACACACACACACACACACACACACGCCCGAGGGAGAACTCGAACCTCCGCCGGAACCGGTCAAGTGTAACGTAGGTGGTCTCTCTAATGGATTTGTCGTATCTTGTGTTCTGAAAATAAAACGCAGGTCTATGTTTCGCCTTACCCGCGCTTTTTAATGTTAAGATTGAAATTTAAATTTTTTGTAATTGTAATCCCTACGTATTTAGTTTAGTTGATGGCCTTTAAATTTATGCGATTTATTGTGTAACTGAAATTTAACGGATTCCTTTTTCTATCCATGTGGATAACCTCACACATTTTATTTCATGAGTCAGTCACCACTTTTCGTACCATACAGATATCTTGTCGATATTACTCAGCAATTGATTTCGATTTTCTGACGAATTTGCGACAAACGGTCTGTAAATGTAGAAATACGGGATTAGTTTGAGATCCGTTACCGATGGCCCTCGCTGCTTCGTGTGAATAAAGAGCCAGTTTTACTTCACAAGAAAGGTATTTTCTGTATCAATGTTGACTACAATGTGAAGTACCACGCAGCGATTGGTTTTCGGCAGCAGCGCATGTATTGCTTTGTGTCGGAGTAATGCAACCGGATAAAGAAGTGCGCGCATTCTCTAGCACATCATTTACATTTATATTTTATACAGCACTAGCCACATTCGCACACTTTTCGTTATTTACTTTCTCCTTACTTCGATTTTCAGGGCTGGATTTTGAGAGGGGGCTGAGATTTGTCAAGTGTCTTACTTCGGCGTATTGGTCATTACGATATAGTGAACTGTTGTTAGCGAATTTGTCTGTTGTCACTCACCTATCCTGAACTCTTGGAATTTCATATAGGGGCTGGTTTGCCTCGGAAGTTCCCTAATTTTGTTATAGGCATCACAATGTATGGGGACTTGGTTAGATGTTAACGTATAACACAGAGCGTTGTTACTATCTTCCTCGTCGAACTTTCACAGGTAAACTTCATACGGATAGTGTCTCGATAAGTTATGTACCATGCTGTGCCTGGACTTAGTTTACATGCTCAAGGGTCAGGTGATCGCGAATATTCGGGTAAAGTTAGTACACCCTTTGACCCGCTTCACTGTTGTCCAAGTCGTTCTGCGATGCATTCACAACCCAGTCCAGTGGATTTGTCTTGAATGCTACTGTTGGTGTTGGACTTGTTAGACTCTCCCGCCGGAGGTTCGAGTCCTCCCTTGAGCATGGTGAATGTGTTGTTCTTAGCATAAGTTAGTTTAAGTTAGTTTTGTAGTGTGTAAGACTAGGGACCGATGACCTCAACAGTTTGGCCCCATTGGACTTCACAGACATTTGAACATTTGAACTTGTTAGGCAATTTGATTTCCTAGTAGGAGGCCGCACAATTTTTATCCTAATGTCTATTGGATAGAATAAGAGGATCAACGACTTGTAAATTGCGTATCATACAACTACCACTTTTAAATTCAGCATGATATTTTGCTTGATTAATTTTTTTTATGTGAATGGTGACAAATTAAGTGAATGACTTATACATAACGAATAGAAGGCTTTCGCGTGAAATAAATTTAATAAATTTGCTGATTTTCGTTTTCAGTTTCTCTGTCCTCTAGTCTGAGGCGGCCAGCCACAATTTCTTCTCTGATACCAATATTTTCACCTCGGAGTAGTATCTACTCCCTGCATCCTCAATTGTATATTCCAGTCTCCGTCTTCCCTTACAGTTCTTACCCTCTACAGCTCCCTCCATGGACATTATTTCCTCATGTATTAAAACATATCCTATCATCTTGTCTGCTCTTGTCAGTGTTTTCCACATATTTCTTCCGTCACCAATTCTGCAGAGAAGCACCCCATTCCTTGATTATACGTCCACCAAATTTTGAGCATTCTTCTATGGCATCACGTTTCTAACGGTTCGATTCTCTACTTTTCCTGCTTTCCAACAGTCCATGATTCACTCGCTTGCAATGGTGTGCACCCACAAATTACTTTCTCAAATTAACTTGGATGTCTGATACTTTTCGGTCAGAAATGCACCTTTGCTTGTGATAGGCTGCCTTTTATGTCATTTTTACATCTTCCGTCGTGTGTTATATTGCTTCCAAGGTAGCAGAATGCCTTCTCTCTGTCTACTTAGTGCTCCCCAAATTTGATGTGCAGTTTACCTTTAATACAATTTCTCCAACTTCTCATTACTTTCGTTTTTCTTTGGTTTAGTCTCATTCCATAATTTTTCCTCATACTGTTCATCTCATTCAACAAGTCGTACAGTTCTTCATTTTCACTGAGAATAGCAATCACTAATTTATTTCACTCTAAATTTTAAGTCAATTCCTGCAACCGTCTTTTGTTTCTGTCATTGCTTCTTTGATGTACAGACTAGACAGTAAGGGGAAAATGGTTGTTTGGGGAAGGAGACCAGACAGCGTGGTCATCGGTCTCATCGGATTAGGGAAGGATGGGGAAGGACGTCGGCCGTGCCCTTTCAGAGGAACCATCTCGGCATTTGCCTGGAGTGATTTAGGGAAATCACGGAAAACCCAAATCAGGATGGACGGACGCGGGATTGAACCGTCGTCCTCCCGAGTAAGGGGAAAAGATTCAAACCCAGTCTTATACCATTTATTATAGGAACACTCCGTTTTTCGTCTTCTATTCTTATATATGGCATATTACTTGCCTTTCTACTCTCGTTTCTCCATCTTGGTTTTTGTATTTTAAATAATCAGTCTACTAACTGGCTTGACACGGTCCGCCACGAATTCTTCTTCTGTCCTCCGCTTTTCATCTCAGATAATCACTTGCGACCTGTGTCATTGATTTTTTGCTGGATTTTTTTCCAATCCCTGCTTTCCCTTACAGTTTTTTTCATCTACAGCTTCCTCTTGTACGATGGAAGTTATCCTGGTGTCTTAACAGATGTCCTGTTATCCCCTCCCTTCGTCTTGTCAGTGTTTTCCATGTATTCCTTTCCTGTCCCATTCTGCACACAACCTCCTCATACCTGACCTTATCATTCGACCTAATTTTCAACATTCTTCTGTAGCACCATATGACAAATTCTTCTATTCTTTTCTGTTTCGATATCCCCACAGTCCGTTCCCCGCCATACAGTGCTGTGCTCCAAATGCACGTTCGCAGAAATTTATTCCTCAAATTGAGGCCTACGTTTGATACTAGTACCCTTTCCTTATCAAGATTTCCCTTTCTGCCAGTGCTGGTCTGAACTTTATACCCACCTTGCCCTTTCCGTCATGGTTCAAATGGCTCTGAGCACTATGGGACTCAACTGCTGAGGTCATTAGTCCCCTAGAACTTAGAACTAGTTAAACCTAACTAACCTAAGGACATCACAAACATCCATGCCCGAGGCAGGATTCGAACCTGCGACCGTAGCGGTCTTGCGGTTCCAGACTGCAGCGCCTTTAACCGCACGGCCACTTCGGCCGGCCTTTCCGTCATGGATTATTTTGCTGCCTTAATAGCAGTGTTTCTTAACTTTATCAACATCGTGATCACCATTCATGACATTAAGTTTCCCGTTGTTCTCACATCTGATACTTCTTATTTCTTCCATCGGTCTTCGATTTACTCTCAATCCATATTCTGTACCCGTTAGACTGTTCATTCCACTCATCACATCCTGTAACTTTTCTTCACTTTCACTGAGGACAGCTATGTCGTCAGCTAATCTTATCATTGACCTTCTTTCACCCTGACTTTTAATTCCCCTCTCGAACCTTCCTTTAATTTCCGTCATTGCTCCATCGATGTACAGACTGAACAGTAGGAGCGAAAGACTACATCCCTACATCCTTTTAAATCCGAGCGCTTCATGCTTCTTCTTTCACTGATACTGCTCCCTCTTGATTCTTCTTACCAGGCTTTCCCTATCGCTTACTACTGTTATTGTATACTGTATAGTGTATTACGCGTCTTTGCTTATAGCGTACACCCATTTTTGTGAGAATTTCTAATATCTTGCAGGATTTTAAGTTCTCGAAATTCTCGACAAGTACGACGTATTGTTGACTAAATTCTATATGAAATTACAATGAAATGAATACCCCTAGCTGTTTACAGCCGTTTATATAAGTCAACGGGGACAGTTGAAAATGTGTGCCCCGACTGGGACTCGAACCTGGGACCTCCTGTTTACATGTCAGACGCTCTATCCATCTGAGCCACCGAGGACACAGAGAATAGTGCGACTGCGGGGACTTATCTCTGGTACGCCTCCCGTGAGACCCACATTCGCAGCTTATTTTCTCGCACTGTATTCATAGTGCCCCCGCCCATTATACTCATTACTCGCGGTTTTACTGCCGACCCCCGTAAGAGTTCGGGCACTGTTTGTACATCCACACAGAAGAAGATGGTCAAATGGCCGCTGAACGTTAATTGTATATATATATGAAGATGGTATCTGTTCTCTCGGACATGTCCGGAAGAACAGATACTATCTTCATACATATATATATATATATATATATATATATATATATATATATATATATATACACAGGGTGAGTCACCTAACATTACCGCTGGATATATTTCGTAAACCACATCAGATACTGACGAATCGATTCCACAGACCGAACGTGAGGAGTTGGGCTCATGTAATTGGTTAATACCAACCATAAGAAAATGCACGGATGTATGTTTTTTAACACAAACCTACGTTTTTTTAAATGGAACCCCGTTAGTTTTGTTAGCACATCTGAACATATAAACAAATACGTAATCAGTGCCGTTTGTTGCATTGTAAAATGTTAATTACATCCGGAGATATTGTAACCTAAAGTTGACGCTTGAGTACCACTACTCGGCTGTTCGATCGTGTGTATCGGAGAGCACCGAATTACGTAGGGATCCAAAGGGAACGGTGGTGGACCTTAGGTACAGAAGAGACTGGAAGAGCACATTACGTCCACATGCTAACACCTTTTTATTGGTCTTCTTCACTGACGCACATGAGGGGTGCGGTACCCGTTCGACGGGCGTTTCATAGGACGTGGAGGACGCATAAATTGGCCAGCCCGTTCTCCTGATCTTACACCTCTGGACTTCTTTCTGTGGGGTACGTTAAAGGAGAATGTATACCATGATGTGCCTACAAGCCCAGAGGATATGAAACAACGTATTGTGGCAGCCTGCGGCGACATTACACCAGATGTACTGCGGCGTGTACGACATTCATTACGCCAGAGATTGCAATTGTGTGCAGCAAATGATGGCCACCACATTGAACATCTATTGGCCTGACATGTCGGGACACACTCTTTTCCACCCCGTAATTGAAAACGGAAACCACGTGTGTACGTGTACCTCACCCCTCATGGTAAAGTACATGTGCGTCAGTGAAAAAGACCAATAAAAAGGTGTTAGCATGTGGACGTAATGTGCTCTTCCAGTCTCTTCTGTACCTAAGGTCCACCACCGTTCCCTTTGGATCCCTACGTAATTCGGTGCTCTCCGATACACACAATCGAACAGCGGAGGAGTGGTACTCAAGCGTCAACTTTAGGTTAGAATATCTCCGGATGTAATTAACATTTTACAATGCAACAAACGGCACTGATTACGTATTTGTTTATATGTTCAGATGTGCTAACAAAACTAACGGGGTTCCATTTAAAAAAAAGTAGGTTTGTTTTAAAAAACATACTTCTGTGCATTTTTGTATGGTTTGTAGTAAACAATTACACTAGCCCCTCTCCTCACGTTCGGTCTGTGGAATCGATTCGTCAGTATTTGATGTGGTTTACGAAATATATCCAGCGGTAACGTTAGGTGACTCACCCTATATATATATATATATATATATGCCATTCACCTCTGAGGGACCGCTAATCACCGTCAAAAGGCGCTCCGTTCTCAACGCACTGTGCTGAGAACTCGTGAAATGACTTCTGTGACGAGTCTGCTCGATTTCTGCAGCCTGCTGCGACGGTGTACAGATACGCCGGCGTGTACAGCCAGGCCACTGCACTCCACGCCCGCCGACACGGCCCGGCCGCTCTGACATTCCCCCGCGCTGACATTTGCCGGTCCCCGCCGTTGCCGATGCTGGTGGCATTTCTGACATTCCAAATGTTGCGACGCGCCCGGCAGCTGCCAACTGTTGTCTAACCGGGTCGCAACAGGAGCCGCCGACGTCCGCGCTCGCTGTGAGCCACGCAGCCCCCATTGAGAAGTCAGCGGGAGACAAAATGTACACTACCTGTTCGAAAGTGTCCGCCCCCGTAGCGGAGTGTTGAACGCGGCTCACTGTCTCGCGGGGAACCCGCGCTCGATTCCCGGTATTACCAGAGATTTTTTCCTTGGTAGGCCGCCTGGAACGGGGACTCCCGCGCCTCGTTAGGCCAACTGACGAGGCAGCTTGTATTAGCACCTCGAAGGCCAAGACACCCGACAGCGACCGGGAGCTGACCGCATTCCCCTCCACACATCGAGTGACGCCTTTGGCGGAGTGTGACACGGTGGTCGGTCGGGCTCAATTGGCCCACTTCACTAGAACGTGCATGTGCCCTACCTGTTCAAAAGTACCAGAGACCTCTATATAATGCGGAAATGACCACTAGGTGGCACGAAAGACGGAGCTACTAGTACAACAAGAGGCGGGAAATACTGTTTTGGCTGTACAGAAATGATGAAAGCAGAATGGGTCGATCAGGATAGCTCACTGACTTAGAACGTGGACTAGTCACTCACAAATAATAATGCCATCAGAGACATTACAGTCTCTGTAAAGCTGCTCTGCTCGACAACTGGTGACGTGACTGTGAACTGAAAACGTGAGCGAACAACCAGCGGACCTCAGGTACTGCCAGGTAGGGACCATAGAAAACTGCAAAGGGTGTCTGTACCTCACGAGTGATTCCTTTCACTCATTTCGTTTACAAAGTGCTACTAGCAGTGCGGCTATCACAATGAACGTGCGCGGGCAGGGAAAGCAGTGAAGAAGAATAGTGCACAGTTGTCGAGCAGCTACACAATGGTCGAGCTCATAAGCTACACATTCCTGTAACCAGTGCTAAGCTACGCTGGAGACGGCGTAAACAGCGACGGCACTGTACAGTAGACGAATAAAAGAGCGATTTGGATTAATCAAGGTGTACGCTGTGACTGTCCAATGGAATGGTTCGCGTTTGGTGAATTCCTAGATAGTAAAACTTCTTGGCAGATTAAAACTGTGTGCCGGACCGAGACTCGAACTCGGGACCTTTGCCTCCTAGTGTTGCTTGTTATCCTGTGTAGAGTTAACACAGAAGTAGACATGACAATGATGATGATGAATGATTTGTGGGGGCGCTCAACTAAGCAGTCATCAGCGCCCGTACACATTCCCAATCTGTACACTGTCCAGTCTAGCCTCTTTAGCGAATGATGGAATGATGAGGACAACACAAACACCCCGAGCAGAGAAAATCCTCAACCTGGCAGGGAATACAACCCGGGACCCGTGATCCAGAGGTAGGAACGGTAGCCACTAGGCTACGAGCTACGGACCCGAAGTACAGAGGAGGTAGTGTTAAGCTACAGGGTTATTTTTCGTGCTTAGGGTGTGATCCATTTACAGCGCTTAAGAAAACTGTTAGATTTTACACACTTTTCCAATAGGATGGTTGTATTAGTATGACAACGCACCCTGTCATAAAGTAACATATGTGAGGCAGCACTTTGTGGACGGTAACATACCCGATATGGACAGGTCTGCCAATAACCACACCTGAACCAAATGGAACATCTTTGGGACCTCGCTACAGATAGCAACGTCCAGCTAGCTTCTCTGGTTTCGGTTCTTGAGGAAAAATGGGCTGCACCTCATTGTAATTGTCCCCAGCAGAGCTGACGCCATCAGAAAAGTGAATGGAGGACACATCACATATTAACGTCCACTAATAGTTGTCTGGACGCTTTTGTTCAGATGATGTATTTTTGTCGATCGGCAAACACTCATCCGCGCTACTGTCGGGCCACTAAATCACGCGACCTTTACGAGGTGCAACAATAAACTAACAAGACTGATTTTCTTTGCAAGATGTGGCAACCTTGCAGGCTTGCATAGGCACAATATCTTTGAATTTGGTCTATAAGCTACTTCTAGTCCAAGTGGCACATCGATGCAACTGTTCAGCCGTGAGTTGTGCTGTAATAAGTTAACACATGTTTGTGTCTCTCGTCACGGAAATGGAACCACATAATATTGTGCAACGGTATGCCATCTCTTTTTGCGTTAACTTCATGAAAACGCGACCACAACTTACGGTAAGCTGCAGAAGGCTTTTGGAGAGGAGATTATGTTAAGAGCTCAAGTTTTTCGTTGGCATAAAATGTTTAGTAAGGCAGAACGAATGTTGAAGATTGCAGTGGAGGACCATCATGGACGGATGTCAACTTGGCCAGGGTGCGTGAACTCGTACGATCTGATCGATAATTATCCGTGAAAATGATTGCAGAGGAACTGAACATCAATCGAGAAACGGTTCGTCTTATAATAACTGAAGATCTCGGTATGAGAAAGATTTATGCGAAAATGGTCCCCAAAAATCTCGCACCACAACAACGAGAAACACGAAAAAATGTGGCAGCCGATCTGTTAGAGCAAACGGAAATCAGTCCAGAATTGTTGAGCCGTGTTATCACTGGTTATGCAAGTTGGTTATTTCGGTACGATCTCGAGACAAAACACCAGAGTTCGCAGTTGTGCTCAAACGGATCACCCAGACCCAAAAAAAGCTCGCATGTCAAAGTCAAAAGTGAATTGCATGCTTGTGTGGTTCTTTGATTCCAAGGGAATTGTTCATAAAGAGTGGGTGCCTCCTCGACAAACAGTTAACCAATATTACTACAAAGAAATTTTAGAAAGACTTTCTTAAAAGAGTTTTTCGTGTCCATGCCAACATTGCTGATAATTGGATTCTGCATCACGATAATGCGCCATCCCATACTGTTCCGTCAGTATAGAAATTTTTTACCCCAAAACAAATTTCAGTACTACCACAGCACACCCTATTCACCAGATATCGCTCCGTGGGACTTTTTTCTATTTCCAAGAGTCTAAACGACGGTCAAGGGATACCATTTTCAAACAAAATGTTCAAACAGCTGTAACGAGGGTCTTGGAGGATATTACAGAAGATGTGTTCCAGAAATGTTACCATCAGTGGTAGAAACGCTGGAAAAAGTGTGGGCAATCAGAATGGTACTGCTTTGAAGGAGACAACGAAAAACTTGATTAAAACGGTAAGCAACATTTTTTTCCACATCAGTTCATTACTTTATTGCCACACTTCATAAGTGTTAAAAAAGTGTTCGAGTGGTTGGAACGCAACACTCAACGTCACCGGAATTTGGTAGCTGGTTGGTTGGTTTTTGGGGGAGGAGACCAGACAGCGAGGTCATCGGTCTCATCGGATTACGGGCGGATGGGGAAGGAAGTCGGCCGTGCCCTTTCAAAGGAACCATCCCGGCATTTGCCTGCACCGATATAGGGAAATCGCGGAAAACCTAAATCAGGATGGCCGGACGCGGGATTGAACCGTCGCCCTCCCGAATGCGAGGCCAGTGTGCTAACCACTGCGCCACCTCGCTCGGTCCTTTGGTAGCTCTATAGGATGTTTCCATTAATGCGTAGCTTGAGGCTATGGGACATGCCCGAAGGAACTTGGTCGGCTGCGGTGGCCGAGCGGTTCTAGGCACTTCAGTCCGGAACCGCGTGACTGCTACGGTCGCAGGTTCGAATCCTGCCTCGGGCATGGATGTGTGTGATGTCCTTAGGTTAGTTAGGTTTAAGTAATTCTAAGTTCCAGGGGACTGATGACCTCAGATGTTGAGTCCCATAGTGCTCAGAGCCATTTGAACCATTTTTTGAAGGAACTTGTGGCCTCTCCTACTCGTCGTGTTGGCCCCAAAAGGCTAGATGTCTGCTTGATGTCTCCTAGTCGTGAATATTTTTGTTTGGTGTATTTAAAGTACTGAACCGAACTGCACGACCGACCGCGTGTGTGCTGTGAGTCGAGAAGCTCAGACGGACAGTCCAGTGGAGGTCGGCCGGGCTTTGGGTCTCCCGCGAGAGGAGAGCCGCCCGGCTGCTTAGACATGCGCCCACGCACGCATTCCCGCACGTGCGTGTAAGCGCGGGTCCCGCGCGTCACGCAGGCAGGCGGGCTGGCTCACGCGGCGCCGCCGCTGCGTACACGCACAGTAGCCGCGCCTGCGTGACGCCGCGCCTCCCGAGATTTACCGCCGGCCGCTCGTTTTCTCCAGATGCTATCAGCTGGACCCGTCCAGCCGCCGTCCCGGGATTGACGGATGGTGGCGCCCGACTTCACCCCGTCTGTAGCCGCCGCCGCCGCTACTACAACCGCGTACAGGAGTAGTCCCATCCTCTGAACAAGGGTCGTGTTCAGCAACACAGATCACAGCGAGGCGAGTCGGCCTCAGTACTGCCTGGACTATGCAGTAGACGACTACACGATATCTCACAATCTCACTACAAACTTCAAGCGGTCGCAAGTCACACCAGATAAAGTTCCTGGTATAGAAGCACGTAACTTTGTATCTACCAAAATCTGACACTCAGTTTGTCAGTTATGTTCCATTCACATAACGCATCTAATAACGACGCAGGTCGCTCTGATATTCAGCCTACATACAGGCTAGCCAAAATAGAACTGGTCCGTATAAACACACACACACACACACACACACACATTATATATATATATATATATAGGGTGATCGCCTTGCTTGACACCCCTCATGATGCGGAATTCTTGAGTTGATTCGCCGATGTTAACATAAGCTGAAGAATTCTCGTAGATTTTCCTGAGCACTTCAATGTATGCTGCTCCCACTCCTTGCTCACTCAAAGCTTGGAGGACAGCTACATGGCTAACGGAGTCAAATGCCTTTTCAAAGTCAGCAAAGGCAATGCAGAGAGGCAGTTGGTATTCATTCGCTCTGCTTATCACTTCACTAACGGTCAGAATGTGGTCAATAGTGCAAAAATTGCTCCGGAATCCTGCTTGTTCTATAGGTTGGGCTGAGTCTAGTGTGGAACTAATTCAGTTTAACAAGATCTTTGTGAAAATTTTGTACAAAATTGAGAGCAAGCTGATAGGACGGTAGTTTTTAATATTGTGAATACTTCCTTTCTTGTGCATCAAAATAATCTTAGCCTTGTTCCACGATAATGGGATTGAAGCGTAGTGCAGGCAGGAAGTAAATACTTTTGCCAAGTGATTTATTGTTACCTCTCCTGCCAGTTTGAGGATGTCAACGCTGAGCTCATCATCACCGCATCATGAGGGGTGTCAAGCAAGGCGTTCCCATCTCCCCAAAACTGTTCTCTGCTGTACTGGAAATGGCTATGTCAAAGCTGAGCTGGGAAGGTAAGGGAATTAGAATTAATGGAAGAAGGCTTACCAACTTGAGATTTGCTGATGATATTGCCTTACTGGCCAAAGACTTCGCAGAGCTCCAAAACTTAGTTAAAGATCTTGCATCGGAATGTCAGCTGGTTGGCTTGAACATGAACCTTTCCAAAACAATAGTAATATCTAACAAATGGGTCCCAGCTGGAGATGTGAAAGCCAAGGACAGTCTACTAGGAGGTCAGTGAATATGTCTACCTTGGTCAGATTATAAATATGAAGGGAGACATAAGGCCAGAAATCTATCGACGCATCAAGCTTGGCTGGCAAGCATTTGGGAAGAATTCAAAAGTATTCAGATCAAAAATGCCAGTAAATCTGAAGAAAGCAGTATTTGATCAATGCATTCTTCCTGTGACGACGTATGGCTGCGAGACATGGACACTGAACTCATTTACAAAAGGGAAACAGGACAGCACAGAGAGCCATGGAGAGATCAATGCTGGGCTATACAAAAAAGGACAGGAAAAGGGCAGATGACATCTGGTCTGTGACGAAGGTTAATGACGTCTTAGAGAGAGTAGGCTCCTTGAAATGGCAGTGGGCTGGCCACGTCGCAAGAAGAGAAGACAATAGATGGACGAAGCTAGTACTGGGGTGGAGTCCGAGAGAGCACCGGAGGCCTAGAGGAAGACCACCAGACAGATGGGACAAAGACATCAAGAAGATCGCTGGTAACACCTGGCAGAGAACTGCCCAAGACCGTCCCACTTGGAGAAGACTTCTGAAAGCCTACCTGAATCCACGACTCGAAGAGGCCACATCATCTAATGATTGAATTGGCTGATGATCATGATGATGACAGGGTGTTACAAAAAGGTACGGCCAAACTTTCAGGAAACATTCCTCACACACAAAAAAAGAAAATATCTTATGTGGACATGTGCCCGGAAACGCTTACTTTCCATGTTAGAGCTCATTTTATTACTTCTCTTCAAATCACATTAATCATGGAATGGAAACACACAGCAACAGAACGTACCAGCGTAACTTCAAACAATTTGTTACAGGAAATGTTCAAAATGTCCTCCGTTAGCGAGGATACAAGCATCCACCCTCCGTCGCACGGAATCCCTGATGCGCTGATGCAGCCCTGGAGAATGGCGTATTGTATCACAGCCGTCCACAATACGAGCACGAAGAGTCTCTACATTTGATACCGGCGTTGCGTGGACAAGAGCTTTCAAATGCCCCCCATAAATGAAAGTCAAGAGGGTTGAGGTCAGGAGAGCGTGGAGGCCATGGAATTGGTCCGCCTCTACCAATCTACCAATCCATCGGTCACCGAATCTGTTATTGAGAAGCGTACGAACACTTTGACTGAAATGTGAAGGAGCTCCATCGTGCATGAACCACTTGTTGTGTCGTACTTGTAAAGGCACATGTTCTAGCATCACAGGTAGAGTATCCCGTATTAAATCATGATACGTACTCCATTGAGCGTAGGTTGACGAAATTAAAATAAGCTCTAACATGGAAATTAAGCGTTTCCGGACAAATGTCCACATAACATCTTTTTTTTATTTGTGCGTGAGGAATGTTTCCTGAAAGTTTGGCCGTACCTTTTCGTAACACCCTGTATATAAAACAAAGAAGTAAGGAAAGATCTTGAAAGAAACAACATCAAAGAATCAGAAATAGCAGAAAGAAACCGTTTTAAAAACAAAATACTAAATTTGGAAGGCTTTCAAAGCAGAAGAAATAAAAAATCGGGAATAACATGGACAGAAGAAAGGAAGAGACCTCATGGGGAGAAAATGAGGGAATACTGGGAAAATAGGAAACAACAACAAAGGAAGAAGAGGAACTGAAGTTGTTAGCGTGATCCTAGTTGGTCAATACGATTGTAAACAAAAAGTACGCATCACGAAGGAAGTATTCGAACGTAACGGAAATCAGTAGATATGAAGTACATGTACAGAAAAACGAATAATTACACTTTCAGAAAAAATTGGATGATTCATCTCTTCAACAGAAAGAGCTGCACAAATGGAGCATGTAAACAACGCTTTGGTCCACCTCTGGCCCTGATGAAAATTATTCGGCTTGGCATTGACACACAGTTCTCGGGTCAACTTCTGAGAGGCATCGTACCAAATTTAGGCGAATCGGTGGGTTAGATCGACAAAATCCCGAGCTGGTTGGAGGGCCCTGTACATCATGTTCCAAACGTCCTCAATTGGGGAAACATCCGGCGACCTCACTAACCAAGGTAGGGTTTGGCAAGCACGAAGACAGGCGGTAGAAACTCTAGACGTGTGCGGGTGGCCATTATCTTGCTAAAAAGTAAGACCAGGATGGCATCCCACGAACAGCAACAAAACGGGCCGTAGAGTATCGTCGGCGTACTGCTGTGTTTTAAGAAAAGCAAAGCGGTCTTGCTATGAAACGAAATGGCAACTGCAGACCATCACCCCTGGCCGTCGGCCGTATGGCGAGCGACAGCCTTATTTATTCCCTCGCTTTCAAAAATGTTAAAAGTTCACGGTTCTGTTAGTAAAATGTAAGTTAGCTATTTTTTTCTTTTTTGCTTGTCGTTAGGTCTGAAGATGGTTTCTTTGTCAACTGAAACCGGTCATCCCATTTTTTGGTTTTATAATGTGCGCCATATAGACAATAAAAAAGTTAACATATGTATTGAACCTTTGCCATAAAATTATGACTTTCAATGAATAGATTATAACAGCATTTTAAAATTTTGAATTCGGTCAATAATGAAGCGAAACCTGTGAATAGATTACATTTCGTTCAAAGCATTGATTGATTGATTGGTTTTAACAGGAGAGCTAAAACAGCTTCGGTCTAACCCACCACTGGCCGCACCGAAACCAGGTTTATTGTGCGGTATCGCTCCCTGTATATCTAGTAAAGCCAACCAGTGCCCTTAAATAGTGCAAGGAGTCCCTCTACCAGTTTTTTGTCGGACACAATTTCTTCAGGGCTGGTTGTCCAGAAGATTATGTATCTTTTACTCTCCAATGCCATGCATCCAAAGATTAGGAGTGATGTAGTTTCTTCACCCTCATCACAGATCCTACATTTAGATTCAAATGGCTCTGACTATGGGACTTAACATCTGAGGTCATCAGTCCCCTAGAACTTAGAACTACTTAAACCTAACTAACCTAAGGACCGAGGCAGGATTCGAACCTGCGACCGTAGCAGTCCCGCGGTTCCAGACTGTAGCGCCTAGAATCGATCGGCCACACCGGCCGGCCCTACATTTAGGGCCCTCTTCCATTATACCCATTGTTTGTAGGTGTTTTTTGTTACCATGGCCGGTCATCAGTCCAGTCATGAGTTTGATCTCTTTCCTGTTCAACCCCAGGATTACAGAGCTACTTTTAAAACATGGCTTGGCCATCATTACCTTACCATGTTTTTGTTTATGGAACTTGGTCCAATATACTACGTGCTGTTTCCTAATCCAGTTCCGTAGTTCTTAATTGATCATAGCCTTGGTGACCGTCAAGACAGGTTCAGGTCCAATAAATAGAGCTGTTGCCCCCGTCCTAGCCAATCTATCGGCTTGTTCGTCGCCACAGGTCCCTGAGTGGCCAGGGACCCACGCTAGCTACACCCTTTTGCTTCCCCCTAGCTCCACCAGAGCCCCGTGGAGATCTGCAACAATCTTAGATCTTATTGCAGGAGCTGCCAATTATAGGGCTGCCTGGCGGTCTGAATAGATGTAGATGCTACGGTCATTGTAGCACCTACCCATATTCACCTCCACACATGCCCTGATTGCAGCAATTTACGCTTGGAATACAGAGACCAGTTTCCCTAGAGAGATGCTGCTCTCCAGTCTTGGCTGAACCCCGTAAAACCCTGCCCCAATGCCTTGATCTGTTTTCGACCGATCGGTGAACCAAAAGATGTCCCCCATACGGTGTCGAACTGTTTTCTCCCACTGCTCTCTACTTCCAATTATTATGTTGTAAGGCTTGTCGAAGCAGTTGGGAGTTACTATACAGTCGGCGGGCATTTCCCCAGCCATACCTGTATTTACCTCACTCACTGTGTTAGTGTTTGATTCTGGATATCCGAATGAGACCCAGTTTTGGCCAGTTTTAAGTCTGTATGCCCCAGCTGCTGCCTCCATCTTAACCCAAAGGTGAAGTGGAGGCATATCCAGCATGGCTTCCATTCCAGCGGTTGGTGTGCTGCTAATTTCGCCCGTTATGGCTATGCGGGCCAATCTCTGCAAGTCAGCAAGCTCTTTAGCAGCAACCCGCTGTTCTACCTCCTTCCACCACACTATGGCCCCAAAGGAAATCCTAGGTCTAACCACTGTGGTGTATATCCAGTGCATACCCCTGGGGCTTAGGCCCCAGTATTTCCCGTAAATGGCACCACAGCAGTCTTCTTAGGATTAACTCTCAGATCCTGCTTAATGCACCATTTTTGCACAATGTCCAACCCTCCTTGTGCCATATTCCTGACTGTGTCAGTGAATCTGCCAAATATTACTATGACAAGGTCATCTGCGTACCCTTGGCAGAAGCATTGTCTGGATTTAGTTCCTCAATGAGTTCGTTCACCACTAGATTCCACAATAGAGGAGACAAAACTCCTCCTTGTGGGCAGCCTCGAGTGGTCTTAATTACCATCTTTTTATTCATCATGGTAGCCTCTACCTTCCTTCCACTAAGCATGGCTCTGGTCCACGTACATATAGTGGTCCCCAGGTCATGCAGCTCTAATGCCCTTACCATGGAATCGAAGGTCGTGTTACTAAAGGCCCCCTCGATATCCAGGAAGATGCAGAGGGCTATTTCTTGGAAGTGAAGTGCTTTCTCCACCTTCCCGACGAGTTGCTGGAGAGCTGTTTCACATGATTTACTTGGTTGGTATGCGTGTTGGTTCAGGTGTACAGGGACCCTACCTAGCCTCCTCTCCCCAACGTATACATTAACCAGTTTTTCCAATGATTTGAGAATGAAGGAAGACAGACTGATTGGTCTCATATCCTTGGCCTTGGTATGATCAGTTCTGCCTGGCATTGGAATGAAGACAATCTTCACTGCCCTCCAAACACTGGGAATGACTCCTACTGCTAAGCTAACCCTAAACAGCCTGCATAGGATTCTTATAAAATGGTTCAAATGGCTCTGAGAACTATGGGACTTAACTACTTTGGTCATCAGTCCCCTAGAACTTAGAACTACTTAAACCTAACTAACCTAAGGACATCACACACATCCATGCCCGAGGCAGGATTCGAACCTGCGAACGTAGCAGTCGCGCGGTTCCGGACTGCGCGCCTAGAACCGCTAGACCACCGCGGCCGGCTAGGATTCTTATAAGCTTTCCTCCTGCCCGTTGCAGGAGAGCTGGAAAAATTCCATCTGGGCCAGGTGACTTGAACGGCTGGAATGTTCCCATCGCCCACAGGATTTTGTTGAAGTTCACAACACTCCTTGGCCGATTCCCAGTCCTCTCTTCGAGTGTCTGAGAACCGTTATCTCTCTGGGGTCACATACTGGTCCGTGTTATCCGGCAGAGCATACTAAGGAAAGTGAGTTTTGAGGAGCAAGTCCAGCGCCTCATGTGCTGTCTTTATATATTCTCCGTCCTTCCTCAACGTACCTCCTGGATAAGTTGGTACCCTAGTGAGAATCTTGTGAAGTCTGGCTTGTACAGCCGTGTCTTCCACTTCCTCACAGAATCCCTTGCAGGATGCCTCCTGTTCTTGTCTTATTTCAAGATTTTAACTTACAAGTTCAAAGCATACTCGAGAAGAATTCCAGCACCTCTGTAAACAGATTCCTCTGCGCCTCATTGCAGGCAATCATAACCGCAGCACTTTGTTGAGAAGGACATGTTTCCATTTAGCGTCATCAAAGCATCACTGATTCGAACAATCTACTCGACCGTGGTCGCAATTCGTGTGATCTATACCATATTCTTTATATGCAACCAAAGAATAAATAAGATCTCGGTCATTTTAAAGTGGTGTGACTGCGCCGGAAGGTAGATTATTTTAATGGCTATCAATCACTGTGCGTGTGTAGCCTCCTGAAATGTTGTTCCTACAATTGTTTGAATATGTCTTTTATATCATAAACAGTCACAGTTTCCAAGCTACAAAGTAACAAGGACGACCTAAGATCATGTCAAAGTAACAAATTTTACGTTTTGTTTCCATTTGAAAACGATAAAAAGACTGCATGTGGCATCTGGCTCAGTAAGACGTTCTAAAAATTACGTAGAAACAAATCAGAGTTTATTAAAGGCATAAAAAGACAGACAACATTTGAAAATTATACAATTCTACGTGCATTCCAAACTATCTACTACGTACTCAGCAAATGAGGAGGCGTAGTATTTATACATATTTTCATATTTTCCGTTCCACGTTGCACGTTCTACTTTTACGTAAATACACGGAAACAGATAAACACTACTTGAAAATAAAGCACTCACTTCCACACGCAACATTTTCATCGTTATGCAGCTATTCAGCACCACTTTAGTCTGTAAAATAATTAAAAAGAAAAGATAATGTTCACACTAGCCTTCTATCAGTGCAGCAGCTGTTTCTCTCGTGACGTGTGGCGTAGAGGATGTGACGTGGGTGATGATGGCTAATCTCCAAGGAAACTCACCTGTAACGCAAAACAAAACGAAGTCATTAGAAACAGTAATAGTTATGTTGCACATTTAAAATGACGCGAAATGCGAGAATTAAAAATGAAGGTTCATTATACGTTGAAAAATAGGGAAAGAAAAAAAGAAAAAAATTGTATGGAAGCAGCCAGAAAACACGACCGACATCAATGTGACTTCGGATGTGTAAATGATCAGAATTGCTGTTCTAAGTGAGGAACGAGCGCGGTCGTGCGGTGGTTAGCACCCTGGACTCACATTCGGGAGAACAACGGTTCAAACCCGTGTCTGGCCATCCTGATTTAGGTTTTCCGTGATTTCCCTAAAATCGCTTCAGGCACGGCCGCTTTCCTTCTCCATCCTTTCCTGATCCGAGCTTGTGCTCCGTCTCTAAGTGACCAGTAGAACGGCCAGCAGACCGCGTTACTGTTACCATTTTTGGTGTTGTTACCAGACCTGGTGGGTTAAGCGACTGAAAGGAGCGCGAACAGCGTCAGACGTTGAGTGATCGCTGTGAAGGTCACGGATATGCCACGTACTGGTGTGAGGCGTCGTTATCAGCATCTGACAGAGTTCGAAGGTGGTCTCATTGTGTGTCTTCATTTGACCGGATGATCGAATAGTGCAATATCCAGATCTGTAGGGCATTCGGGCGCGACAGAAGCGAGATGTCGGACTACCTGGGAACAAGAGCAGGTTCCAATCGACCACGCCTTACCATCACAAGGGAGAACCGCCGTCCTGTGAACTAAGCACATCGTAAACCATTCACATCTGGACTCCATGCAACATTCTGTGTCATTCCGCACTGTTGGCCGGAGAAAGGTAGCCGACAGACGATCGAATTACCTGAATAATGAAGACAAAACCAGCGGCTGTGTTTGAATCTAAGTCGTCGGTTCTTTTGAAAACATGCTTCCAGTTTCGACATCACATGGTCTCATCTTCAGGCCCCGAACATAGCCTGCAATCCACAACAGTTTTCATGTGCAAAGAACGGAATCGTATGCACCAAAATTGATTGGATTCCGCACCTTCCGTGGCAATAACAAACCCAGCATGGTGAGACTACAAATCAGTTGTCTTCTGACCGTCCTACGCTTGTTATTGCCACGAAAGGTTCAGAATCCAGTTAATTTTGGTGCACACGATTCTATTCATTGCGCATGAAAACGGTTGTGGATGGCAGGCTACGTTCGGGGCATGAGAATGACACCATTTGGTGAAGAAACTGGAAGCAAGTTTTAAAAAGAACAGACCACGCTAGATTCAAATATTGCCGCTGGTTTTTTCATCATGATTCAAGTGCTACATGTCCGACTGCAGTCCCACTTGATGGATTACAGAGACTATTGGTTGTTTTGGGGAAGCAGACCAGACATCGAGGTCATCGGTCTCATCGGATTAGGGAAGGATGGGGAAGGAAGTCGGCCGTGCCTTTTCAGAGGAACCATCCCGGCATTTACCTGGAGTGATTTAGGGAAATCACGGAAAACCTAAATCAGGATAGCCGGACGCGGGATTGAACCGTCGTCCTCCCGAATGCGAGTCCAGTGTCTAACCACTGCGCCACCTCGCTCGGTACAGAGACTATTGAATTAGCGTTCCATGCGTAGGCTGCCATTAACACCACGTAGCAAATGACAGCGTTTGGAGTGCTGTTGCGACCGGGAAGTACGGAATAATGGTGAATGGCGTCGCAGTGCATTAGGCTGCGTATCGTGGTTCTGTACCACACTGGAGGACCATTGTCGGGGCGTGTGGTAGCGACGTGGGGACAGATCCTATTCTTGAAAATTTCTCGGGTATTCAGCCGGGTAGCGTCGTCCGAAAGGCGCGATATTTCGGCAAGACGACGACTTCTTGCCATCTTCAGGCGATCTTGGTGTCAGACACCAACAAGTCATCTTGCCGAAATATCGCGCCTTTCGGACGACGCTACCCGGCTGAATACCCGAGAAATTTTCAAGATTCCCGTACGCTGGGAAAACCTCAGATCACACAGATCCTATTCTTCCAGTGTGTTACTACTTGTGTCACGGAATGAAGGGCTAGCGCGTATGACTTCAGGTCTCGGCTGGTCGTTGGTAGTGGAGGGCTGGGGCAATTAACTGACGAGACCGAGCTGAGTACGATTTATTAACAGAAACGTCCCTTAGATGCAGCTACAGTAGTGCTCTGGGCTGGCTATGGGGCTGCTGGCTTCGCGGTTGCAAGATCATCGTCAGCTTAGGGGGACACGCTGCGCACCACGGTTTCTCCAGTCATAAGCACGAATCTAAACCTGCAACTGCGACACGTATAAGGCAGCGACCCACTGACAGTGTTCCTAGAGCCTTTAGCCCCAATGAACAGTAGTTATTCATACAGCGATACAGGCAGATTATAAAAGTAAAAAAAAAAAAAAAATAGTCGTGTGACTAGGGCCTCCCGTCGGGTAGACCGTTCGCCGGGTGCAAGTCTTTCGATTTGACGCCACTTCGGTGACCTGCGCGTCGATGGGCATGAAATGATGATGATTAGAACAACACAACACCAAGTTCCTGAGAGGAAAAAATCTCCGACTCAGCCGGGAATCGAACCTGGGCGGCCCGCATCTCGTGGTCGCGCGGTAGCGTTCTCGCTTCCCACGCCCGGGTTCGCGGGTTCGATTCCCGGCGGGGTCAGGGATTTTCTCTGCCTCGTGACGACTGGGTGTTGTGTGATGTCCTTAGGTTAGTTAGGTTTAAATAGTTCTAAGTTCTAGGGGACTGATGACCATAGATGTTAAGTCCCATAGTGCTCAGAGCCATTTGAACAAATTTTTTGAACCTGGGCCCTTATGATTGACATTCTCTAGCGCTGACCACTCAGCTACCGGAGGCGGACACTATAGAAGTACTGCAGATAGTTAAAACTGAATTCAGATATCAAAAGCAATTTCGTATCTCGTAATCTCTCAATACCTTCGATAAAAATTATTTAAAACATCCGTCCTTACAGACTGATTAAAATTACTGTTTAAAGTATATAAATCATTAATAAAAATTTTAATCGGAAAACATTAATTAATTTAAACTAATAACAAATAAAATCTGAGTTTCATTACTTCTGCCCCGTAGACAGGAACCATTGCTAATGCACATAAAACAAATACAACAGACATTCGCACTCCTTGCACATGAAACACTACCAACCACACTCGTACAACACAATTACTCATACCCACTGCAACGGTTTATCATGCAGCACTGCGCTTTAACTCGTTACTCCCCAAACATCACACCCCAAACAAATCGGGCGGTGGTATTTGATAGCTGTGCGCAACTTACGATAAAGTTATGCCAAAAAATTCTTTCTTAACAGCCTTCCTTCTGATTTAAATAGCCTTAAACCAAAAAATTGAACACAGGAACTTAAATTACCATGATGCACCACTTCTAAGTATACAGATGTGACCCTCTGATACCATTTTTTTTAAAGAATCTGATTACATACTGATCAGCTGTGAAACGCCACATTGTTATACCGCGCCTTAACGCCTCGCTTTTACTTAGAATCACGCGGGACACCACTATCACCCTAAACGTTTGATCCCTGTAACCCTTACGGCATATTACATCTTAGCCAATGTTATGATTACAGAGATTTTCACTGCATTGCCCACGTGGGGCCAGAAGCAGACGTTCAATAATTTGGCGAAAGTGGATAGCCCTCTGCACAGACGAGACACATTGGGAATATGTGAGTAGCTTATTGTCACATGAGGGTGTAAAGTACCACTGCCGGCCCTTACCGCAGTGAGCTAAATAGAAAAAAGTGTCACGAAAACGATGGAACAGCTGAAGGCGCCACACTTCGCGACACCACCTTGCATCAGACTGAAACAACGCTACCTTTGTTCCGCGTCCGCAGCCCGTGGTCGTGCGGAAGCGTTCTCGCTTCCCGCGCCCGGGTTCGATTCCCGGCGGGGTCGGGGATTTTCTCTGCCTCGTGATGACTGGGTGTTGTGTGATGTCTTTAGGTTAGTTAGGTTTAAGTAGTTCTAAGTTCTTGGGGACTGATGACCATAGATGTTAAGTCCCATAGTGCTCAGAGCCATTTGAACCATTTTTGTTCCGCGCCGGTCGATGCTGCACAAAACCCGTAGCACTCAGCACTGTACGTTCTGTAATGCCGCCTGTCCAGCAGTTTACACAGTGCACAACTTTGGCTGCGGTTATAAAGTGAGACCGATCCCGAGTCTACATCAAAAGTAGACTCTCGGAAACATGGTGAAATTGAAGGCTTCAATAACGAATCACAGTGCAGTAAATGCATCTATAAGCATCACGCAGTAGCACCTTAGAAGGCGTGCGCCGACAGTTCATACCGACTACTACAACGACGTTAAGAACTCCGACCGAAAAACAGTATAAATCACCAGTCAACAGGAGCATTAAAAAAAAAAAAACTTCTTTCAACTCGTAATGTCCACTCTTGCACTATCGATACCACAGGCATAATAGAACAATTCCTTTTCACGGACAGTTCAAAGAACTATGTGGAGCCCGCTGTGACTACCGCCGGCCAACGCTGTGTTCCCAAAAGAAATGCATTTAACACTCCATGCTGCGCTGCCGTATAATCGTTCACCACACCGGCTGCTAACCAACAGGAGATGTTACGATAAGTAATTCCCAATGACAACTGCCGCTATTTGCTTGCCCCCAGCATCCGCTGACAACGTAGAGGCGACTTACAGGCCAGCGCCACCCAAGTTTGCCGTCGGGTGGACGGGTGCGCGAATTCAAACGATGAACATCCGGCCGCGCGGGATTAGCCGAGCGGTCTAAGGCGCTGCAGTCATGGACTGTGCGGCTAGTCCCGGCAGAGGTTCGAGTCCTCCCTCGGACATGGGTGTGTGTGTTTGTTCTTAGGATAATTTAGGTTAAGTAGTGTGTAAGCTTAGGGACTGATGACCTTAGTAGTTAAGTCCCATAAGATTTCACATACATTTGAATATTTTTTTTTTATGAACATTCAGCACAGTAGCCATTGAGGGAAATCTGACGGAACAATGCTACGTCGGGATTACCGTGTGTCCTCACGTGTTAGTTATTATGCGAGATAATCGTGGAACCAATTTTCAAAGCACAATGCTCGTCCACGTATTTCAGGTGTCTCTAGAAACTGTCTACGTGATGCCGAGGTATCCCTGTGACCACCGAGATCCTCGATTTATCCACACTAGGACACCTGTGCGAGCAGCTCCTCGGACGTCAACTCCGTCCCACAGCCAGTATCCAAGATATGGAGCACCAGTCACGACAGCTGTGCCCAGTGGAAGTCAGGGAAGGATACGACGGCTGTATGAGAGTCCTCCCAACAGAAGCAGTGCACGCATTAAGGCCAGAGGGGGGTGCTACGTCATAGTGCCAAGTGGGATCATACTACCAGGTACGTGGTAAATTTGGCTCGATATTTTTAATCACTGAAATAACATCACATACCGTCTCAACCTTTGATATTTCATTTCATTTCCTCCTCCCCTTCTGGATTCTCCACTCTTTTTTGTCTGGCGATGTATTTCAGCCAGACTAGGAAGGTACTCCGTATTATTGTAGCTTTATTAGTAGTTGACGATCTGGTACCGTGCCGAACGCCTTTCGGAAACAGAGAAAGTAGGTATGAAAGAGCTGTGAATCACGTGACTGGATTTTCTGAAAGCGTGCTGTGAGACATGGTTGTTTTCGTCCAGTGTCGACATGATGTCAACACTTGCGTTATCCACTAAGATGCAGCTACTGACGGACGCTGGGGATATTGGTTTATAATTAAATGAATTTTATCCATAGTGGATGCTGTCGAACTCCGTGACTGTTCCTTTATGGGGCTGTAGAAAAATATCCGCTACCAGTCACAATAAAAGATTGTTTATTCGCCACACGACCGGTTTCGGGTTTGCGCCCATCTTCAGGTGTTTATACATTCAAGTACATGTTTGTACTGTTGGAGATCACTGTATAAATACAAAAAATTATTTGGTAGTGACTATACAGATACAAGTGGGACAATTGTAAGTGGTAAGGCAGCATTTGACGAAAATATATCTGTACTTACAAAAAGATGAAGCACCATTATCACAGTTATGCTGTGGTGATAGTTTTGCCACTTAGTTACACACTTATGGTCATTTTCACGTCCATATATCAATTTTACCAAGTATAGCTCCATATTACACTATTATGATGTGCACTCGTGAAATACACTATGTTTACATACAAACATGTGGGCTGTGGTCAAAGAACTTAGATGTAGCAGATGTAAAGATGTTGCTCACACAGAAGCTTGTAGGTTCTGGTCAAAGAACTTAGCCACAGGAAATGCAAAGGTGTTGCATATATAGACTGTGACGTCTCTTGACACACATTATGAAAATTTTTTGATTCACATTTTTGACGGAAAACTTAGATCTAGGAAGTACAATGTTGTTATATATATGAAATTACTCAAAGCTATTACAAATTAAAAAATGACAGCTAGAACTGTTTTGAGCCACACTGTTATCAGAGAACTTAGATCTAGGAGGTACAATAATGTCACACATATGACATTTTTGAAAGCTATTACACATTATAGAATGCCAGTTACAGCTTGTGTTTACAATATGACTATTACAGATTGTGACTATTACAGATTATGATAATGACCCTTGGACTGTTGTATGACTGCTACATCGATTTTGCATAGAACATAACTTTGTTATTATATCAGAGGATAATTATTTTCTGTTTTTGAATATTTCATGAAATATGTGAAGATAGGATTTGTTTGCAAGTTCCAGTTGTTCGTTCAGAACAAGGTCTGGTGTGTTAGAGCTGTGGATATAAATTTCTAGCTCTCCAAGCAGATTCATTTTCTTTTCTTTGTTCACAGTGTTTAGTATTTGTAGGTTTTCTGTAATAGCTGTGGCTGAGTGACCATGGTGTTTTAGGTACATTGCAAAGGCTATCAAAATTATTTAGCCGGAAGGCAACCATATGCTCACGGTATCTTATAGTGAAACTCCTCCCAGTTTGGCCTATGTAGAACTGTGGGCAATTGTCACATAAAAGTTTGCAAATACCTGATTTGTGGTGGCATTCGTTGTTTGTCTTACTATTGTGGATGATGTGCTGTTGTAGCTTGTTGTTAGTGCTGAAAGAAATTTCAATACCGGTTTTCCGGAAGAGGTTGGCAATTTGGTATGACATTTTACCTATAAACGGTATGCAGGCGAATGTGTTTTTTCCTTCTTGTGAATCTGATGTAGTAGGTGTGCATTGTTTCTTTTTGATTTAGTTGTTAAGTTTATCAATTTTATAATTGCACGTATCTGCCATTCTGCAGTTTATATTAGAAGTTCTTTGTAATTAACTTATTTATATTACGTCTTTCATAGCTAACTCATGAGAGCAAATGGACGTCGCAGAAGTTTGTTCTTTCCGGCCAAATATCTCAGCAGCAAGTAGGGAGTAGGCCAGGGGAGCCTCCCGAAAACCTTGGTCGGAACCGTGGGATTAGAACTACTGAAATTTAATTCTAGAACAAAGTTGACTGCTGTCCCAACGCAAAGTTAAAGATGTAAGTGTCTTGTTTTACATAAACTGGAGTGACGTACGCAATGTTGTTCCAGACACAAGGTACAGTAGAGTCCGCGAGAGGGTGTCGACGAATTTGGAATCGCGCCTAACAGCGCAGAGTATTCACTGTACCATCTATCAGAAATCACGCCAACTGCGTGAGTAGCTACGGAGCTGTTGCCACTTCATCGCTTCCGCAGCACAGTGTATTAAACGCCAGTCCTGCGTCTCCGCGGGAGAGAATGCCAAGTGTCATCGTCTCGGCGTTTGGTCGGCTTGTTTCTGCCCCTCGCCCCCTCCGGACGGACATCCCCAAATCCACCCCCTATATGGTCCCTTAAATCGCGCAAAGTGCCCCATACATCGCGACAGTTGAGAGTAGCAGGTTTTTATTATCTCTCTGCGCACAGGAAGTGCGAGCAATTCGACTGGAAACTCCATCTTCTCTCTCTGCCTCTGCACCCGGCAGTACAACATGAAATTCCGTTTCTAAGAAACTATCCCCGTTTATTTATTGCCGGACCTTGGACACTTTCTCTCCCGCTCCCTTCACCCCCGCCCCTGCCCCCCGCCAACCCCACCACCGACCCAAAACACACACACACACACACACACACACACACACACACACACACACACAAACAACATATTGAAAGTTTTGTTAATAAAACTCCTCTATTTAAACTTGACTAAACTGCATGTGACTGCTTTAGTCTTCAATAAAACTTGCATCTGACTGCGTATTTAACTGAACTGCATGAAAATATTGTTGGAAAATTAATTCTCAAAATACACATCTGACTGCATGAAAGTTTAGTGGTGAAAATAAATAAAAGTCACCAACCTGCATCTGACTGCGCCTGCGGACTTAGCTCGTGCACTCCTTCCCGTTTAGCCGATAATAAAACATATATTCAACTCAGCCGTAGTGCAATGGCATAAAATTGTCATTCTAGATAGCTTTACTCATTTTGGCCCTGTTTGTTACTTAATAAAAATTCTGTCCGGATATGAATAATTTGCCAACTGTGCAATGGCATATTATTTTACTCTGATAAATGAAATATTAGCTTTACTCATCGGAACTTTACTTTAATGTACCTTTTGGTTCAATGCAAGCACAGGAAGGGGAGAACGACGTAAGGTGTGAGATGAAACTCTAGTTTTATCTAAAAAATATTTATTGTTCAAACTTTTAAGGCACATCTGAGAAACTAAAAAAAAACTTCTATAGCATGGATTTACGAGAAAGTTTCACAAAACGCTTATTGCATCAACAACGGGATTTCTATCTAACTTTTAGACATTATTTAACCAAAGAAAACCTATTTTATTAATTATTCTTTCTAGTTTCCCCAGGTATGTGCCGAGTTTCGCTCAGTATATAGCTTATTATGTGCGTAGCGCCAATTCTTACTTTGATGCGGTCACGACCCGGCTGCCTCCTGCAGGCAGGCATCTAGCTCCGACTCGACACACGTCTGCTGTCTGCTCATCTCCTCACCACTACCCAAACTTTTACCGCGTGCACCTAGCTCTGTTAGCTGTCAAAGATCTTCCTACTCGAAGACGTACTACTCGTCCAACCTTGCGGTTGGGAACTATAGACATTTTTCATTTTTCACTGGCTCTATCCTGATCGAATCTCAGCACATACCTTTCAATATCTACAGAAATTTATATGAAGATTTCTGCATCAACTTGCATCTAATGATTTCTTCAAGGATGTAACTCCTATAGTCTCTTATATATATATATATACAGCCGCTGCAAATTTCTTGAGGGAAGCCACTGTCCTGTGTAGGCCGTTTCTGTTTTTTGAAATAAAGACTTTACTTCATGCTTTTTCCGCTATTAGATAACTTCGTTCCCTTGGGAACTTTCAAGGTAACTCCTTTACAGTGCAAAACCATGATCACTTATGTTATCTTTCTCACATTACTGTGGAGGAAGCGCCATCTGATGGTGTGTATCTCTAATAAAAATTAACTCTGGAAGCAGTGATAACGGGAGCCACAGAGATTTGAATTTCGTAAGTAAAATGACGAAATACAACTCTTATACTGGTCTTTGTCATTGTGCCAGTGTAAAAGACATTAAAATCCATTAGTTTACATTTCAAACAAAACTGCTCGGTATCATGGTCAACGTCTAAAAATTAGATTGTTAATTTAGCTGTTTTATTGGTTGTTGAGCTCCGTGGCTGTGGATTATACTGCTTTAAGGAATAGAGCAACCTGTCACATTTTTATGCATTTTTTATACTATACCAACAACAAGAGTTTCGGACTTCCGCCCATCTTCAATTGAATTAATACATATTTTAATCTACAACTAGAGGATAGGTTAAGATATCGCTGCTGTCTGGATGCTGCAGCTGCCCTGTGCAAAATTATACTTTTGTTTATCATCTACACTTCGCGAGTTTCCAAGAGATTGCTTATTAGATACACTTACTTTCTATGTTGCTAGTTGTGGCAGCTATTTTCCACATCTATAAGGGTGGCACAACACTTATTCTTTGTGTGCTGCACAAAAACAGCTCAAAATCCGCCATGTTTCTGACTGACATGTTTGTTTACATCTGAAAATTATGTCTGCAGTCCATTTACAGTTTGCTTTCTGGTTCTCAGAGCGCTGTTGAAGTCAGTTGTATGTCTACATTATATACTATTAATTTAAGCTTCTCAGTGACTGAAGATTAAAATTACTTAGCAAGCAATATATAGTGCAGTAGTGACTGGTTAACTAAATTGTACTGAGTATTTCAAAAATATTGCAGTACATTATATATAAAAGAATTAATATCATCTATTTCCCCCGAAACCACTAACAGAGAAGAATCGAAAAACTGGTTGAAGCCGACCTCGGGAAAGGTCAGTTTGGATTCCGGAGAAATGTAGGAACACGCGAGGCAATACTGCCCCTATGACTTATCTTAGAAGATAAGTTAAGGAAAGGCAAACTTACATATACAGGACTTGTAGACTTAGAGAAAGCTTTTGACAACGTTGGCTGTAGTAGTCCCTTTGAAATTCTGAAGGAAGCAGGGCTAAAATACAGGATATGGAAGGCTATTTACAACTTGTACAGAAACCAGACGGCAGTTATAAGAGCCAAGGGGCATGAAAGGGAAGTTGTGGTTGAGAAGAGAGTGAGACATAGTTGTAACCTATCCCCGATGTTATCCATTTTGTACACTGAGCCAGCAGTAGAGAAAACCAAAGAAACATTTGGAATAGGAATTTAAGTCCATAGAGAAGAAATAAAAACGTTGAGGTTTGCCGATGACATTTCAATTCCGTTAGAGACAGCAAAGGGCTTGGAAGAGCAGTTGAACTGAATGGACAGCGTCATGAAAGGAGGATATAAGATGAACATCGGCAAAAGCAAAACGACGATAATGTAACGTAGTCGAATTAAATCAGATGACGCTAGGGGGATCAGATTAGGAAACGAGACACTTAAAATAGTAGCTGAGTTTTGTTATTTGGGCAGCAAAATAACTCATGAAGGCCGAAGAAGAGAGGATATAAAACGCAGACTGGCTATGGCAAGAAAAGCGTTTCTGAAGAAGAGAAATCTGTTAACATTTAACATCGATTTAAGAGTAAGCAAGTCTTTTCTGAAGGTATTTGTCTGGAGTGTAGGCATTTATGAAGTGAAACGTGGAAAATAAACAGTTTAGATAAAAAGAGATTGTAAGCTTTCTTAATGTGTTGCTAAAGAAGAATGTTGAATATTAGATGTATCCATCACGTAACTAATGAGGAAGTAATGAAGACGTTTGTGGCACAACTTGGCCAAAAGAAAGGTCGGTTGTTAGGACACAATCTGAGAGATCAAGGGATAACAATTTTAGTACTTGAAGGAAGCGTGGAGGGTAAGAATCTTAGTGGGAGGCCAAGGTATGCATGGCAGTAAGCGGATTTGGAAAGAAGTATGTTATAATAGTTATTCGGAGATGATAGTGCTGGCACAGAATAGAGTAGCATGGAGAGCTACAAAAAACCAGTCTCCGAACTGAAGACCACATCCACAACAACAACAAAAAAGTCAAAAACACATTTTTCATACAGTTCATGAATATTACATAATTGAGTGACATTTAGAATGATTAAAAGCAGAACAACTAACTTAGGAGATGCAGGCTAGTATATGCACTGCATTTGTTCACGTTAGATATGAAAACACGAATACATGGTCGTTTATTTATTACTAGTATTATATTTTCTTGACGTCTGTGCTTGATGTTTTCGTTGTATACGTAAATTATGTAAGTCTTTTAGTAACATTTTGGTTGGTAACTCTGTTTGGTCATTTAGAATGTCATTTGGGGATGCACATCTGTTAGAATAAATTTCAGTTTTTTCAGGTTGGTTCATCCTTTTATCTGTGTTGGAAGGTGAAATATGTGCAGGTGTATTTCCAGGTTGTGTGCAATGCCTGTCGTTTGATGTTCATCTTCAGCATATCTAAAGTGAAAGTGGATATCCGTCAAGTTCATTAAAAGAGTACATTGTACGAGAAATTCGTTGAAATTTGACATTTTCTGTTTTCTACTCCATAATGTACTTTGGAATTTCATGAACATTGTGGTATATAATACATTAAAATCAGACGATTGTGAGACCTTCAAATCATATTTTGAATGTTGACGTGTGACTGTCAAATTTCGCGGCTACGCATATACTGCTACATTTGAGCAGTCATATCTTGGGAACTACACAATCTTGAAGGCTGTGAATTGCTTTGTTTTGTGCCTACTGCTACGTCTCACAAGTTGGCATTACAAATAAACAAATCAGCCCTATGTTTCTGATACTATTTTCGTTGAAAGTATTGTGATTATCGGCTATTTTTGTAGTAAGCTAACTTCTGTTGCTTTTTATATGTAAATAAAATGACTAAGCGTAAAAGTAACTTCAAGAAACGCAAATTTGCCGGTAACAGTTATGTGAGACCCGCATTTTCTTCTGAAGTACTTGAAAACACGTGTGCTGGCAGTGAAGGAAACCAAGATAATGATTCTGAAGTGACCACAGCCCCTAGTGCATCGAAAAGGAAAGTAAATCTAAAATCGGGTGACTTGGTAAAATTAATGATACTATGGACAACGTCATTACTGATCTGCAAATCCTTGCTCAAGTTCTTTCTAAAACTGACTCTTGCTGTCTTTGTGGTGGTGGTGGTGAAGTTAAACTTTATGACGATGTAGGAGCTAGAATAGGTGTTGTGTCTAAATTAATTATTAAATGACAAAAGTACAAAAACGAAAAAGCATTTCATACTTCATCGAAGTGTTCAGGTAATGAGTTGTATGAAACTAATGTGAGTCTGTTCTATGGCCATAGATGCATTGGTGCAGGGGCTGGTAACGTTCTCTTCACTGTGTGGAATTTGCCTAAACCACCTTCTAGCTGTACGAAATACATAACAGCAATTGGGGACTCTGTGAATGCTGCGGCTGAAGATTCAATGGTTGTTGCTACATCAGAAACTGTTCAACAAACTGAGGCTGACACAGACATCAACAATGCTGTGAGTGGATCCTGGAAAAAGCGTGAGTTTAGTTCTAAAAATGGTTTTACATCTGCTATAAGTATTGACACTGGCAAAGTTTCGAATTTTGAAGTTCTGATTAAGTACTGCCAATGTTGTACAGTGAACCAGAAGAACAGATTACTTCATAAGCAGCAGTGTATAAAAAATTATGATGGCACAAGTGGAGGAATGGAGGTAAAAGGAGCAGTTAGCATTTTCCAGCGTTCACGGGAGAGGCGTGTCAGATTTGTGAATTACTTAGGTGATGGAGACAGCAAGGCTTTCATTGCGGTACAAAACGGTAAACCATATGATGTTCCTATATAAAACTTGAGTATTTAGGACATGTCAACAAAAGGATGGGAATACGTCTACGTAACCCAAAAATCAAGCTGGGTAACACAAAACTGTCTGACGGCAAGACAATAAAATGTGCTGGAAGACTAACGGACAAAGTAACCGATGAATTACAGGAATATTTTAGGAAGGCCATTAGAGATAACTGCGACAATTTAGAGAAAATGAAAAGAGATTTGTGGAGCACTTTCTTTCATCGAATATCAGCCGATGAAAAGTCACGTCATGCTTTGTGTCCATTTCCACCAGACACTTGGTGTAAATATAGGCAAGCTGAATTTTCTGGCACCCTGTATGAATTTACACATAAACATTATCTTCCTTTGTCAGTAATGGAGGCAATAAAACCTATTTACAGAGATTTGGCAAATCCTGAGCTACAAAAGAAGTGTTTACATGGGATGACCCAGAATGTGACTGAGTCCTTCAATAATGTCGTGTGGTGCCATGTGCCTAAAAATGTATTTGTTGGCCTTATGACTCTAAAATTAGCAGTGTCTGATGCTGTAGTAACTTTTAATGGCGGGAACTATGAAAGACTTAAGGTTCTGGAGAAGTTAGGGGTAAGATTTGGACAGAACACAGCTAAAGGCCTGCGGGAACTGGATAAGCTTCGTGTACGTGAAGCAGAGTTAGCTGCTTAGCAAACGACAAAAGGAGCAAGAAAGAAGAGGAGAAGGCAAGCACTGGGCTATTGTGACACTGAAAAAGACACAGACTATGGGCCTGGGCAATTCTAGTGCATTTGTAATAAAAAAAGTTTTTTACCTCTGTATCTATGAAGTAAATTTATTGCAATAAATGATCCGTTTTGTGAGAAAGTACTGATGATAGAGACATGAAATTTTCACAGCATACAAATGTGAGATTCAACACATATGGAACTAGAATAATTAAAATATCCTGAGTTGTTTTGTTTTTATGTTCATTTATTTACAAAACTCTGTCAAAAAAATTTGAGTGTCTGAAAAAAAAAAGATAACATGCTCCACAACACAATTTTAGTAATAATTCAAGTACAGTGTATCTAGAAAGGTGCGTTCAACAATTACGTAAAATTGTAAGTTGGTGTCTTAAAAAGTTTCCAAGATAATGGATCATAAAATTCGATAATTTAACATTGGCGGCATAGGACATACAATGCCGCCTTAAGAGATGAACACTGATGTGATGAACATCCATGTGTTCACGGCATGGTATATTGAAATTTCTTCCTGTTTGGTCACTGTTTATTTTCGAATACAAACTGCCGTGAAATCTATATATTCCTGATCGACTGTACGGCTTGCTTTTACTTTTGATATTATGTATGACTTTCTCCCTTATTTTGTTATCAGCGTGAAAGCTAATACTGATACATGTTCCTTGCAAAACGTTTGCTGCTTTCCATAAATTTTTCTATTAGCTCTGATGGGTTAGTTGGCTTTGGTTTGTCTTTGTGACTGGTTATGTGGTAATTTAGTTTAATATTTAGCTCACTTATTAGTTTTGGACTGTAGCAATCACTTGCTGTTCAGATAGCTTCAGTTAGATGTCCATGAAGTATATTCCGGTTTGTATAGGCAATGTAAGCAATATTTCTGTAACTGCTGCAGATATTTGTGATTCCGGAGCAGCCCCTGGCACCTGGGCAGCGCCGAGCGCAGTCTCCGATTCGAGCCCCGGCTGGGACCTGCGGCTTGGCGCAGCCCGCCCTGACAGAGATGGATCCGTTTCATTTGGGCGCGGTGCGGCCTGGCAACACCCCCCGCCCTCCCCCGCCCTGCAACCGTGTGCCCCAGCGACCCCTGCAGGGTTGCCAACCCCCGCGCATGATTTACCGGCGGACGCCTGCGGTAAGCCATGATTTATCACGACCCAGGGCCGGCCCTGGGGAGGGAAGGGAAGGGAAGGGTTGCACAGCCAGCCCACCACTGTGCCAGAGGTAACACGGGCAGGGGGGTGGGTGGGGCTGGGGAGGAGGGGTTACCGGGGGAGGTCGGAAACGCGGGGTGGTTGGCAGCACTGCTGCCGGGTGGAAGAAACTTAACGATTTTCAGGTGTGTGCAAAACCCCTGGTACCTCTATGACTACATTCTGTTTCAGGCGGTCCGTCTAGCAAGTAGGCTTTGTGCAGTGAGTCATGCAGTACCAGCAATCTTAAAATGTCTAGTGATTATAAACTGGTGGTATGTTTTGGAGAGTCTAGCCGAACTGAAGCTTCGATTTTTGCGTACTGTACATCGATGACTGGCAGTTCAACTAGTTTGCGTGCAAGGAAGGAAAAATAGATTAGGGTTTAAAGTAGAGTCGATGACGAGTTCATTTTGAAACAGATCTTAAGCTTGGAGTGGGCAATGACAGAGCGGGAAATTTGGCCTGTCCTTCCTCAATGACTCATGGTGGGATCCGTCTCAAGTGAGGTATAAATGGCCCATGCGAACAACTTGAAAGAAAAGGAACATTTGTGACTCAGCTCTTAAGGAACTACTTCTACGTGATTACTCTGCTATTCACAATAAAGTGCCTGGCAGAGGGTTCAATGAACCACCTTCAAGCTGTCTCTCTACCGTTCCACTCTCTAACGACACGCGGGAAATTTTTCTGTGCAAGCCCTGACTTCTCCTACTTCATCGTGATGATCATTTCTCTCTATGTAGGTGGGTGCCAACAGAATGTTTTCCAAATCGGAGGAGAAAACTGGTGATTGAAACTTCATGAGAAGATCCCGTCGCAACGAAAAACTCCTTTGTTTTAATGATTGCCACTCCAGCTCACGTATTATGTCTGTGACACTATCTCCCCTGTTTCGCTCCCCTTCTTTGTACTTTTTCGATGCCATCCGTCAACTACTTGAGGTAGAACTACCGGGTGATCAAAAAGTCAGTATAAATTTGAAAACTTGATAAACCACGGAATAATGTAGACAGAGAGGTAAAAATTGACACACATGCTTGAAATGACATGGGGTTTTATCAGAACAAAAAAAAGTTCACAAAATTTCCGACAGATGGCGCTAGACAGCAAAACGTCAGTAACTGCTACCGTAACGGGTGAGAGGTACGCCGATATGTTACAGAATCGCATCATCCCCAGCCTGGCTGATAAACACCTGCTGGAACGTACGATGTTTATGCAGGATGGCGCTCCACCCCATATTGCTAGACGCCTTATCATATTTTTCCTTTATCCGGAGACCTACCTCTTGGGCCATATTTTTATTCATATGTCTGCTCATGGTATTTGATTTTCAACACATGTCACTGAATACCAGCGATTCCTCATTTCTAATTTCTTCTTGGTTGTTGTACCCTCATTTGATGACAGCATAATTGTCCGTCCTGGCCAAATGACTCATCAGCATTTAGAGATTTTTTTTTACTATCAAAAATTTTTTCAGCAATCCAGGATTTGCCAAATCTATATAAATGGGCTTTGCCTGTATCGAGCAAACTACATTTATCGTTAAACTATCTTATGCCTTGCTTTTTTCTAGGATTTGTTTTCGATTGTCTTGAACATAAAGTGGAGATGACGATGCTGATCAGTAGAGGCTGTGTGAACGTATGGTGCTCATACAGCTTTCCGCACTGCGTCCAGATTAATTTGTTTCGTTTCTGATAGCTCGGTCATACTCTATCGGTAAGAGACCCGTGTTGAAATTATCCAGTTACTGATTTACATACACTTCAGTGCCCAAATGAGGCTAAAGGCAATGAAGCCATTGAACACCTCCATTTATTAATGTTTCTTCTATTAACAATTCTCATTTCATTGACTGTGGTATTTATGATCTCTCAATATTAAGATGTCACGCACACTATTCGGATTTCATTTCATTATCTACGTTATTTAATAACTTTAATATTACGTAACGCATTTCCTGTACCTTCGGCGTGCCAGTAATGCGCACCGAGCGAAGAGTTCCGGTCTGACTATAGGGGACGGGATTAGAGAGTCGGGTCAAGTGACTGCCTTTTAACATCTTAGTTGCTCGCCGTTTATGTAGGTATCTCAATGAATCGTATCTCTGCGATCAGTGCAGAGGGGAGAGTGTAAATACGAAATCTGTTATATTCGACTGTAATTTATTTAAAGTGTTTTATGAAGAAAGGCTGTCATTGCTAATTACTGGAATTGTGTAACGTGAGACACTGTACGCGTCACGTTATTTTCTCGTTATTTTATGAGTTTACCGCTTTGTCTCCTACCTCGTTCGTTAAATAAAAGCCGTTGGCATCCCTCTTTGGCTCTGACCTCTTCATTTAGTATCTTTGCGAGCCCCAGACCACTCTTTAGGCAGCCTCATATCAGAAAACACGGGTCCACGACCTACGGAAACTGCTTCTTCACAGGGAAATGTAAACAAGACACCAAGCGTGTGGACAGTTAGAACCTCTGTGTTCTGCCTTGATGTGGCGGAGTGCATCCATGTCCCTCGCATGCTCTGCATTCATGACACTGATGCGGACAGGCGCATGCTTTCTGTAGTAACAAAGAACCCCATGAACCATAGACCTTGCCGCTGGTGGGAAGGCTTGCGTGCCTCAGCGATACAGGTAGATGTGGATGCAACCACAACGGAGAGGTATCTGTTGAGACAAACGTGTTGTTCCTGAAGAGAGGCAGCAGCCTTTTCAGTAGTTAAGGGGGCAACAGTCTGGATGATTGATTCGTATGGCCGTGTAGCATCAACCAAAACGTCCTTGCTGTGCTGGTACTACGAACGGGCTGAAAGCAAGGAGAAACTACAGCCGTAATTTTTCCCGAGGGCATGCAGCTAACTAATGGAGAGGTACAAAAGAGAACGGGGGGGAAGAGATATTTGTGGCTCAACCTAACTAAAAGAAGGGATTGGTTGGTAGAGCATGTTCCGAGGCATCAACGGATCACGAAGTTTGAAACTGGATGGACGCGTGCGTGTAAAAATCATAGAGGGAGACGAAGAGATGAATACCCTATGCAGATTCAGAAGGATGTAGGATGCAGTAGCTACTGGGAGAAGAAGAAGCTTGCACAGGATAGAGTAGCACGGAGAGCTGCAGCAAACCAGTCTCTGGACTGAAGACCTGAACAAAAATAACAACACAGAGACGGGAATGCAGAGGAAGCAAGTTGCAAGGAACATTGACTCTTGTTTTCAATCGGTTGCAAAAGTTAATTACTTCTCCGTCGTAATGTTCCGCTATAAAATGCTTCCGTATCTACTTCTTTCCTATTTTACCAACACTGTATCCCAGCTTATTGGTGTAAGAACTTTTATTTAATACTTCTTTATTACGCTCTCTACTCGCAACACATCATACAGAAAGTATTCACACATGCCACTCAATGTACCTGCAAAATGGTATCATTGTACAACACATAATGAAGGAGACTTGATGATGTCTTATACATAGGAGTTCGATTTTTCAAGAGCCACTGGGGTAGTGAGGGGACATTACTGGTCTTACTCATTGCTATACGACAAATATGCCCTTAAAAAGCTACCGGTTCCATGTATTTCCATTGACGTTAATAATCAAAGGGAATAGGAGCAGAAGCTATTTGCAAGGCTACGTCACCGCCCAATTCTTTATATTACGTAAAATACGAGGAAGCAGATTATACAATATATGCCTATTTTAGCTGGTATCATTGTTAAAAAGATGTACATCTACAGCTAAATCCTCATCTACACTTAGCAAGCGACCCTACGGTGTGTGGCGGAGGGTACCTCCGGTACAGCTACATGACACCCCCTTCCTTTTCATTCGCCAATATCGCTTGGGAAGAGTGACTGTCGGTAAGTCTCTGTCTTACATCGAACTTTTGTGATTTCCTCGACGTGGTTATGCCGCCAGACGTGTGTGGGAGGACGTAATGTGTTACCCGACTATTCTTGGGAAATACGTTCAGGCAATTTCAATGGCTAATCTCCCTTTGGTGCACAACACCTCTCTTGTAGTATCTGCCACTGCTGTTTGCCGACCATCTCTCGCACCGACTAAACGATCCCATAACGATACGTAACACTCGTCGTCGGATCTCCTCTACCTCTTCTGTTAATCCAACTCGGTAAGGGTCCCTAATGAGCAATACTCAATTATCGTTCGAACAAGTATTTTACATGACAGATCTAGCGCGGATGAATTACATTTCCTTAACACGCTCCCAAACAATCTCAGCCTGCCATCTGCTTTTCCTACATTCCAACTGACGTCCTTCCGGACTAGTTCTGTTTTTCCCATCGGTTGGTGAGCCCAAATATTCAGGAGATGCGTTGTCTCCTCATTAGCTCCACGTCACGACCCAAGTACCCAGGAAGATGTCTGGGAGGAGTTCTGGGCGGGGGAATGCATGAGGGGGGGGGGGGGGAGAGTTCTAACTTTCCTCTCACCAGAAAGCTTTGTTAACAGCTGCTTGTCCTAATGGGCTATTGTCAAAATCTCTCGCCGCGGGGAACAAGAAATATTTCAGCGCGCGACGTGTAACAGACGCTTCCCTGGGTTCCATAGCGTCAGCGCCTTGTTAGACCTGGTATTCTTACGCATGGGGGACAATAACATTTCTCACAAATGTTCAACGGTGGCGTCCCACAAAAAATGGCCGAAATGAATTGGCTTCGTTATAAATCGCACCTCTTTAAAGGACGCGTATTCACAGAATTAGGGTATCTTTGTGTGCCGACAGTCTTAATATAGCGAGGAGGGAATCTTTAGCCTCATCTCCACTACATAAATAATTTTTACTAGGAGAAGTAGTGTAGCATGCCGAGAAACTACTTCTTGCCCCCTCCCTGCTCCCCCGTTACTCTCTCAGTAGTTCAGTGGCACGCATGGACGAGTCGGACACGCCTTCTAAGTTTTACCAACCGACAACTGAATAGTGCTGCTGATATGCAAATTTACTATTGTTTTAAAATTTATCATTCTCATTCTTAAAAAATGGCCGCTCAGAAATTGGGCGAGCAGTAATTGTAACCAATCAAAGAAATTTTTTCTTGTGAAAACATAGCAATTTCAATGGGAAAGTTTTTGTTGGATGTTTTTTTTTATGACCTCCGTAAAGGTGAAACTCAATAACAATGGCTAGAACTGATTCGTTCTACATTTGGTAGTCACATTTAGAAGAGATTGTTTGCAATTGGTTCTCAAAATTTCGTTGTGGACGTGCTTCCGTCCATCAGTGGATCGGGTAGAGTTGTCGCTACGCAACGGCCGATTTTATGATCAAATTCCACTTTCTGATGACGACATCGGTGTGTTACTCCAACGAGGTCGACTCTGTTGTTCAGGAGGCACCGTAAGTGCCGAGTAACAACAGTACCCTACCCACAACTAACGTGTATCCTTACACTCAGGCATGAATAATAGCTATTGGCAGCATAAATCCGCCAGTAGTTGTACTACACTACGAGACTGTCACAGAGGATTTCTTTCCCAACAACGTGTATTGTGGCACTGTTTTCCTCCTACCTTATAATTGCTGCCCTACAAAAAATTCTTGTCTACTATCTTGTAGAGGGCACCGTATTAATTAACTCAGCGTAGCGGTTTAGGTTATGTATCGGACACTACGATACTGCCTTTCCACGTATCAGGTACTACAAAACTGGTCTACATCCTCATATGTCAGCAAGTAAAATCCATGAAGAAATACCCATCAGACTACTATCTTTGATACTTCAGCTTATACAGTTTTATAAAGTTCAGTTTATTTTCTTGTGTACTGATAAAAGAAAGAAAGATTCATGACGTAGGCCTATGGGAATTACGCCAGCAATTTAATAGTATCTAATACTTGATTCCCCCTGATAGCTGAGTGGTCAGCGTGACGGACTGCCGTCCTAAGGGGCCCGGGTTCGACTCCCGGCTGGGTCAGTGTGAATACTTGATTCACTTCGAGAATGACCACGTCTTGTGTGAGAAGCATAAAAGTCAACAAAAGTATTAAGAAATACAAACTGACACATAATCTGAAAAAATATTGAACTTCAAAATGCCAAGATCTTTTTGAAAACGATTAAACTTGTCGCTGAGGTAAAAATTTCGAAAAGCAGGGGACAGAGTAAACTGACTGCATTTTAAATTATGTCATAATTCCTTACAAGGGGTTATTCAAGTACTAAATTCGAGAATTGCCTTTCTGATCGTAATTGCGAAACAAGCTTAATTCACGCGAATACTGGTATTAACGTTGTTGTTGTTGTCTTCAGTCCTGAGACTGGTTTGATGCAGCTCTCCATGCTACTCTATCCTGTGCAGGCTGCTTCATCTCCCAGTACCTATTGCAACCTACATCTTTCTGAATCTGCTTAGTGTATTCATCTGTTGGTCTCCCTCTACGATTTTTAGCCTCCACGCTGCCCTCCAATGCTAAATTTGTGATCCCTTGATGACTCAGAACATCTCCTAGCAACCGGTCCCTTCTTCTTGTCAAGTTGTGCCACAAACTCCTCTTCTCCCCAGTTCTATTCAGTACCTCCTCATTAGTTACGTGATCTACCCATCTAATCTTCAGCATTCTTCTGCAGACCACATTTCGAAAGCTTCTATTCTCTTGTTGTCCAAACTATTTATCGTCCATGTTTCACTTCATTACATGGCTACACTCCATACACATACTTCCAGAAACGACTTCGTGACACTTAAATCGGTATTAACGTTATATCTGAATTTTTGTAAGACTAAAACAATATGTAAAGCTTGGAAATTAAGTTCAGAAAAAATGCATCATTAAAGCGAAATTTTGTCTTCAACAGTATCCACAACAACCAACATGATCAAGTTCCTTGGACTGTAGCAAATAGGAACGATAAAGTGTATTTACATAGAAGAATTGGAAATATACGTAAAAGTTATCAACATTTTTAAATATTAATCTTGAATTTGGACAAAAAATGGTTCAAATGGCTCTGAGCACTATGGGACTTAACATCTATGGTCATGAATCCCCTAGAACTTAGAACTACTTAAACCTAACTAACCTAAGGACATCACACAACACCCAGCCATCACGAGGCAGAGAAAATCCCTGACCCCGCCGGGAGTCGAACCCGGGAACCCGGGCGTGGGAAGCGAGAACGCTACCGCACGACCACGAGATGCAGGCGAATTTGGACATTTATGAGTCTTTTCACTAGGTGATGCCTCACAGATCTTACATATTTCAAAAATGTCACATTACCGCCTTGAGATGCCAGTCAAATATTATACTTACGCAGCCAGTTTCAGTCGTTGTCCATCGTTAGTTTCATAAAAAATAGTTACAGCAGCTTGTGATGGGAAATATAAAATCATTATCGTTAGGTGATACAACCATGAAATATACATTGTTATCACATTGTACAGTAAATTACATCATCAGTCTATAAAAACTAAGTACACTAAATAGCACAGTTTTAATAGATTGACAGTTTAATTTATATATAAATGTACGACAACAGTGTACAATTCATGGTTGTATGACATGACGATAGCGATTTTATATTTCGCTCAACATGAATACTTTCATGATCCTGATGATGGTCAGACGGCAGAAACTGGTTGTGTAAATAAAGCATTTTACCGGCAGCTCATGACAGTATGACATTTGTAAGGTTTCCAGTCTATTTCTGGTATTTAAATAAAGTGATGTGAACATATTTCAATAAAATATGTCATACGAAGGCTATTCGGAAAGTAAGTTCTGATCGGCCGCGAAACAGAAACCACTGTGAAAATCAAAACTGTTTTATTTGCATGTTAGCTTCACCTTACAGCTACTTCTCTACATAGTCGCCACTCCGACTTAGACGTTTGTCGTGGCGTTGTACCAACTTTTCAGAAGGCAGCCACCTGTGCTTTCTGTCGCTTCCCTATGGTGGTCTACAGCTCGTTGTCTGTGCCAAAATGTTGTCTCCATAGCCAGCAGTTAATGTAAGTAGAGACAACACTCAGGACGAGTCAGTTATGGGCTGTGTCGTGGGTAATTAAACGCTTCTCGTCGTAAACGCTGCTGGAGCATCTCCACTGCCCCTGCAGTGCGCGGCCGAGAATTGTCATGAAGAACGAAACGCGTGACAGTCATGTTATGTGGGCTGCATGCCGTCAGGCGAAATCTCTCACCAGGCCTCCATACTTGGCGAGAGGCGCTATTTTCTGGGCATCTCTATGTCCTCACTGTTCGCTCAGAATTGAGAAGAGCGACGTGTCGCGAACGACAGGCATACTATATACACTGCCCAACACATTTGTACAAAGCTTCATCGGATTTCCACAGTGGTTTCCATTTCGCGACCAATAGAACTTTACTTTTCTAGTAGCCTTCGTATTTCATATTGGTAAGCTAAACATTTTTCAAACAGTAGTTTTCAATAGTCGATATGTTTACCTTACAGAGGTTCTGAGTACAAGCAATGCGATCTTTGGTTGTCAGTAATATTGTTGTTGCTGTAGGCGTTCTAAGGGAACCTTCTGAGAGAGTCAGATGTTGGTAATGCTACTGAGCGGACTGAAACAGCTTTCAGAGCCCAGATGTAAGGATATACAAGGGGATGGATTTTGAAATATGATTAGGTAAAGATTAATTTCAGAAGTGACGATTTCCAGGTACAGTTGTTGCGGCACTGCTTGATTGAAAGTAGTTGTGATGCATTTGAGCAACGGAATGTTTAAACTGGCTTGATCTTTATTGGTCTTGATTAGTCAGATCCATTGTACAGACGTGATTAAGTGAAGTTATCAGTACACATGCTTTGCACCGAGAAGTTGTAGTTTACCGCTCCTTACCAATTTAATAATTAAATTCGCGGTACAGTAATATTTGTTATGAAGGAATAATTTTTGTAAAGATCATTACGGTTGTTGAGGAATGACTACCAGTTTTCATAACAGAGTTTTTTAAAGGATAAATTACTTTCAAGCATTTAGCAAATTGAAACTCCACAACCGTGGTCTCTTGAGGGAATTTCATATTTTCTGGTCAGGCGTGTCGCCGCACTGCACTTTGCGCAACACTGTAAAACTGAAGCACGAGATTTCATTAGAATAGTCGCTCGCCCTTGCAGTGCACAGTGCAAGACTTTTCTTTCCTATTCAGCATGCTTGGCGTTGTGCTGTATATTTTACGTAAGTTACTTCGAGCAGAAACGAGTTTCTGTTACCACAGATAGGCCAAGAAGAATTTTTAGGGTCAGTTTTACATTACAGTCAGCTTACAGTTAGATCATTCACGGTCAGGTGAAATTCAGTTCAGATTTCATATGCAGACCATTTTATTGTTTCATAGTGAAGTATGACATTCGCGTGTGCATTACTGAGAATATAGAATTTGGTCAGTCAGATTGCACACGTTAGATCACATGCTATTTTAGAAGAAACGTTTTGTTTATTTATTCTTTCAAAACTCGTGTGGTGAATTTATGTAGCATTTCTTATTTTGTTAGCTTTCTGTATTGGAATTACAAGTCACTTGTTGTGACGTCACGTGCCGTAGCACCGCTCACTGTACCGCACAACCCATTGTTTCATAGGATAATTTGTCACTTTGACAAAGTTCTTTAAAGATACAGTAATACGGCTTAAGTTCTGGCGACTCATTTTACCAAGTAGTGTTTTCGTAATGATACTACTCGCAATGTTCAGGTTAACAACACACATACAGCGAGTTATAAAGTACAGCCGTCAGTTCATTCCAGGTTGAGTTCACAAAAATAAACGTAGAAAAATTACACATTTTTCATCTATCAGTCTCTTGCATAAAGAAATGTATACGTAAAAATTGAATTGAATTTGGAGAGGTGGGTGATGTCTGTTGTGGAAAGACAAAGTAGTCGCTTCTCAGGTACGTTTGAGAAAGACGTGTTTTGTTGTTCCTACATATGTTAAAGTATTGCGCAATGTTAGCGCACATGTTGAAACTTCAATGTGTTCGGCATGCACGTGCAGCAAGAAGTGACAAATAAGCCATGAAGATTACTGAAACTATCGGCCTTGTCTTAATTTGTCGCTATTAACATCGCAAAATCTATTATGAAAACTTTTGCAAAGCTGCGACGTCAGAAGGAGGATTGTCACGCTTTATCACAGAATGAGAACCACTGTGAAGGAAGAGAAAAGGGAGACCACAGGCCATATACATAGATACAAGGTACATAAACATTAATGGGGATGAGGAATGTTGAAGAAAATTTCGGGAGAGAAAGGCACAAATGCAGAATGAATATTAAATTTGGTGCATACCAGAAAACGTAAATGCATTGTAAAAACGAAAATAATAATAATAATAACTATGTATTTTTATTGGTGTCTGTCGGAGTCTGATGATTGTAGATGAGTGGCTCTGAGCACTATGGGACTTAACAGCTATGGTCATCAGACCCCTAGAACTTAGAAATACTTAAACCTAACTAACCTAAGGACATCACACAACACCCAGTCATCACGAGGCAGAGAAAATCCCTGACCCCGCCGGGAATCGAACCCGGGAACCCGTGTAGATGAGTAAATATCTCTCACAGCCTTTTTTTTATTGCCATATTGCAATTTACAAATAGTTTACATGAGTTGCTGAGTTGAACTTACTGGTTAATATTATTCTGTATTTCTTGTTATTGTTATTAGACATTGGCCTTTGATATTCGACTCATGCTGCGTTTGTGTGTGGAGAGGTCCTCAATCAACCGTGACCAAATAACTACATTTCAGCCGTAAAATTTATCCTCACGGAAGGAGCATTCGCAGCTTCCAACAGTTAAAATATTTCGCAGCACTTGAAGCTGCTCGTATTTCATTTTTCTTTATGCGACGCGACTATCAAATGCGTCAAACATTATACATTTTCATCAACATAATAATTCCAGTGCCACCTAAATACAGAACTGACGGTTGAGTTATATGACCAGCTTTTGCAACGTCCATTTCAGAAATATAAATTTAGGCTCTGTAAGTTACAACCAGCGACTGTTGTTGAGAAACGGCAACAAAGGGTTCGCGACACAGCGCCGGTGCGAGCTTCAATCGATTCGGTAATCGACAGGAGGGATAATGCGAGTCCGTGGATCGACACGAGGGGAAAAGTGACACTTTTTATATAAACATATAGATTTTAAAAAAAATGAATGAGGTGTCAGAGGGTGCGAACGGGGTGGGAGGAGCGAGGGGGCGGGGAACAGAGCAAGGGGGGGGGGAGGCGACAGATCTGAGTTTTTAAACCGGCTGGCCCGCGCGGATAAAATGTGAAATATAAGTGGCGGTAGGGGGAAGGGGAGGTGTGGGGTATTATACATCAGGTCAGGCGGCCCGGGCTGACAAATTGTAGGTAGTAGCTTTTATGTAGGAGATTTTCGTTATGCTACATAAAATTCGTGAAATATGGCGCGTCTCTTCGCGCCTCGAGCTCGCCGGACGCGCACGAGAGAGAGAGAGAGACAGAGCAGAAAAATATGTCAAACATTTTCAGCGCCAGTTGCCGCCCGGATTTACGTCACTCTCACTCGTGGCGTCTCTCACCTCCCGTGCATACTGTCCTCGCTTCCTCACTTTGTCCCGTTCTTTATTCCTCACCGCTTCAGACCTCTTCGCCCGCCTGCATACCTTCATACACATTTGTTTATTCTCGCGCCCTCGTGCGGACGTTCCTTTCCAGACAACAGCATCGTCGGTCACCGCTCGGTGGCAGACACCGTGGCGGCAATACGTCTTGCGTGTTTACACACGAATCCCCGGCTTGCTAGCGGCCGAGAAATGTGTTGCGGGCGGAGCATTCGCGAGAGTGGCCTCTTAGCCGCTGCAAGAAACTTCTCGCCCACTGTTGAGGACGCATCCACTCTTCAGCCATCGGTGGTTATGTGGCCGTCGTCCTTAAAAGGGATCCATTACGGCCTCCCGCGTCTCGATAGCGAAGAAACCCACCCAGAGGTTGGGGCATTGCGAGAGGTCGGAAATTATCAAAATACGGACTCACCACGGGATGTCATAAGTTTTCCTTCGTATGCCAGGAAAATAAGCTTCCGCAGATGACTTTCTCCTTTCTATTCTGTGGCCCACCGCAAAGTGCCGTTGCACCCTGAAATACCACTAACGTTGAATCTGGTACGCTTGCGACAGTAATAATTTCTGCTGCAGCGATCGTAATAATCTAAAGACGCTATGCGAGAAACATCTGAATCTTCGTAGAAGTAGATATCCTCGGCCTAACGAAGCAGCTGAAATCACGTAATAGAGGCAAGGCCTCCCGTCCAGATTGTATACCAGTCGGGTTCCTCTCAGAGTATGCTGATAAAGTAGCTACATATTTAGCAATCATATACAACCACTCGCTCACAGAAAGACTGGAAAATTGCTCAAGTCACGCCAATACCCAAAAAGGGAAGTAGGAGTAATCCGCTGAATTACAGGCCTGTATCACTAACGTCGATTTGCAGTAGGGTTAGGGAACATACACTGTATTCTAACATTATGAAGTACCTCGAAGAAAACGATTTATTGACATATAGTCAGCACGGTTTCACAAAATACCGTTCTTGCGAAACACAACCAGCTCTTTATACTCATGAAGTAATAAGTGCTATCGACAGGGGATGTCAAATTGATTCCATATTTTTAGATTTCCAGAAGGCTTTCGACACCGTTCCTCACAAGCGTCTTCTAACCAAACTGCGTGCCTACGGAGTATCGCCTCAGTAGTGCGACTGGATTCGTGATTTCCTGTCAGAAAGGTCAAAGTTCGTAGTAATAGCCGGAAAGTCATCGAGTAAAACAGAAATGATATCCGGCGTTCCCCAAGAAAGTGTTATAGGCCCTTTATTGTTCCTGATCTATATTAAGGCCATAGGAGACAATCTGAGTAGCCGTCTCAGATTGTTTGCAGATGATGCTATCATTTACCGTCTTGTAAAGTCATCAGATGATCAAAACGACTTGCGAAATGATTTAGATAACATATCTGTATGGTGCAAAAAGTAGAAATCGACCCTGAATAAAGAAAAGTGCGAGGTTATTCACATGAGTATTGAAAGAAATCAGCTAAACTTCGATTACGCGATAAATCACACAAGTCTGAGGGCTGTAAATTCAACTAAATACTTAAGGATTACAATTACAAATAACCTAAATTGGAACGATGACATAGATAATACTGTCGGTAGAGCAAACCAAAGACTGCGCGATTCATTGGCAGAACACTTAGAAGGTGTAATAGGTCAACAAAAGAGACTGCTTACACCATGCTTGCCCGCCCTATTCTGGAGTATTGCTGTCCACTGTGGGATCAGCATCAGGTGGGACTGACGGATGACATCGAAAAAGTTCAAAGAAGGGCAGCTCGTTTTGTATCATCGCTACATAGGGGAGATAGTACCACAGACATGATACGTGAATTGAAATGGCTATCATTAAAACAAAGTCGATTTTCGTTGCTGCAGGATCTTCTCACGAAATTTCGAACACCAGTTTTCTCCTCCTATTGCGGAAACATTCTGTTGGCACCCACCTACATAGGGAGAAATGATCATCACGATAAAATAACAGAAATCAGGGCTCGCACAGAAAAATTTAAGTGACCGTTTTTCCCGCGTGCCGTACGAGAGTGGAAAGGTGGAGAGACAGCTGTGCCAGGCACTTGATTGTAAATAACAGAGTAATCGTCACCCTTCTTTTAATTCTAGCTCCCTCATGAAAAATAGAAAAGCAAGCTTATCTGAGAAAAACCACAATTTTTTCTTCGAGCTTAAAAGAATATAGATATTTATGCGATTGGTGCGTTGCAGCAATAAATTACTCGTCATGGTCTGTGTGCTAGATAATTATTCCAATGACGCAATTCAACCAATATTAATGTATATGAAGACACAAAGGAATTAAAGACATTAGCTGTGAGTGGACATTGATTTATACCAATGGGGATTCGAACCCAGGTCTCCTGCTTACTTGGTAGATGTGCTCCCCACTACGCCATCTGGACGCAGCGGTCACGACAACCTACGGAGTAAACTAGCACGCCTCTCCCCTCCAGTCAGATCCACAGTCTCAACTTATACCACACACTTTTTACGTAGTGTCCCTCCTCAATTAGCCTCATTACTCGCGGCACCTCACCGACTCCCGCAGGAGTTTGAGATTAGTGCGCATCTGCACTGCAGGGATCGTTCGCTGTGTTCGCCTTAACCATATAATGTCCGAAAGAACAGACACCACATGTATATTAATGTACACTACTGGCCACTAAAATTGCGACACCAAGAAGAAATGCAGATGAAGAACGGGTATTCATTGGACAAATATACTATACTAGAACTGTCATGTGATTACATTTTCACGCAATTTGAGTGCATGTATCCTGAGAATTCAGTACCCAGAACGACCACCTCTGGCCGTAATAACGGCCTTGATAGCCTGGGCATTGAGTCAAACAGAGCTTGGATGGCTTGTACAGGTACGGCTGCCCATGCAGCTTGAACACGATACCACAGTTCATCAAGAATAGAGAATGGCGTATTGTGACGAGCCAGTTGCTCGGCCACCATTGACCAGACGTTTTTAGATGGTGAGAGATCTAGAGAATGTGCTGGCCAGGGCAGCAGTCGGACATTTTCTGTATCCAGAAAGGCCCTCACAGAACCTGCAACATGCGGTCGTGCATTATCCTGCGGAAACGTAGGGTTTCGCAGGGATCGAATGAAGCGTAGAGCCACGGGTCGTAACACATCTGAAATGTAACGTCCACTGTTCAAAGTGCCGTCAATGCGAACAAGAGGTGACCGAGACGTGTAACCAATGGCACTCCATACCATCACGCCGGGTGATAAGCCAGTATGGCGATGACGAATACAAGCTTCCGATGTGCGTTCACCATGATGTCGCCAAACACGGATGCGACCTTCATGATTCTGTAAACAGAACCTGGATTCATTTGAAAAAATGACGTTTTGCCATTCGTGCACCCAGGTTCGTCGTTGAGTACACCGTCGCAGGCGCTCCTGTCTGTGATACAGCGTCAAGGGTAACCGCAGCCATCGTCTCCAAGCTGATAGTCCGTGCTGCTGCAAACGTAGTCGAACTGTTCGTGCAGATGGTTGTCGTCTTGCAAACGTCCCCACCTGTTGACTCAGGGTTCGAGACGTGGCTGCACGATCCGTTACAGACATGCGGAGAAGATGCCTGTCATCTCGACTGCTAGTGATACGAGGCCATTGGGATACAGCACGGCGTTCCGTATTACCATCCTGAACCCACCGATTCCATATTCTGCTAACAGTCATTGGATCTCGACCAACGCGAGCAGGAATGTCGCGATCCGATAAACCGCAATCGCGATCGGCTACGATCCGACGTTTATCAAAGTCGGAAACGTGATAGTACGCATTTCTCCTTCTTACACGAGGCATCTCAACAACGTTTCACCAGGCAATGCCCGTCAACTGCTGTTAGTGTATGAGAAATCGGCTGGAAACTTACCTCCTGTCAGCACGTTGTAGGTGTCGCCACCGGCGCAAACCTGGTGTGAATCCTCTGAAAAGCGAATCATTTGCATATCACAGCATCTTCTGCCTGTCTGTTAAATTTGGACTCTGTAGCACATCGTCTTCGTGTATATCGATAGCAGGTCGGTGGTCGTAATGTTCCGGTTGATTAGTGTATATTCAGTTTCCTGTTTCATTGTCACCTTTCGAAGTGCTAGTATAGCACAATATCTGTGTATGTATCTGGCCCTAAAACCAATCGATACGCTGAACGATCATTCCTTGATTTTACGTGTAGTTATATTTATAATCCTACATCTTCCAGTGCGTTTTTTTTAAAAAATAATTTTAATTCTATCATACAAGCTGATTATTTATATTTCATTTTTATTATTCATGGATTGTACAGCCAAATATCTACACCACAACCCGCTGACAACACTTAGCGGTTAGGTATTTTCGAGTTGTGATCAAAACGTAAGAGAAATTTTTCAGTTTCGCTTTTTGTAGTAGCCAGATTCACGTGATTATTTCGTTTTTTTGTTGGTAAACCACCTGTTGAGCAAGATGTACGAGACATGCGGAATACCCTCAGCCTTCAAGAAGAATATAATAATTCCAATCCCAAAGAAAGGAGGTGTTGACAAATGTGAAAATTACAGAACTATCAGTTTAATAAGCCACAGCTGCAAAATACTAGCACTAATTCTTTACAGACGAATGGAAAAACTGGTAGAAGCCGACCTCGGGGGAGATCAGTTTGTATTCCGTAGAAATGTTGGAACACGTGAGGCAATACTGACCCTACGACTTATCTAAGAAGAAAGATTAAGGAAAGGCAAACCTACGTTTCTAGCATTTGTAGACTTACAGAAAGCTTTTGACAATGTTGACTGGAATACTCTCTTTCAAATTCTAAAGGTGGCAGGGGTAAAATACAGGGAGCGAAAGGCTATTTACAATTTGTACAGGAACCAGATGGCAGATATAAGAGTCGAGAATCATGAAAGGGAACCAGTTGTTGGGAAGGGAGTGAGACAGGGTTGTAGCCTATCCCCGATGTTATTCAATCTTTATATTCAGCAAGCATTAAAGGAAAATAAAAATTCCGAGTAGGTATCAAAATCCATGGAGAAGCAATACAAACTTTGAGGTTTGCCGATGACATTGCAATTCTGTCAGAGACAGCAAAGGGCCTGTAAAAGCAGCTGAACGGAATGGACAGGGTCTTGAAAGGAGGATATAAGATGAACATCAACAAAAGCAAAACGAGAATAATGGAATGTAGTCGAATTAAGTCGGGTGATGCTGCGGCAATTAGATTAGGAAATGAGACGCTTAAAGTAGTAAATGAGTATTACTATTTGGGCAGCAAAATAACTGATGATGGTCGAAGTAGAGAGGATATAAAATGTAGACTGACAATGGCAAGGAAAGCATTTCTGAAGAAGAGAAATTTGTTAACATCAAGTATAGATTTAAGTGTCAGGAAGTCGTTTCTGAAAGTATTTGTATGGAGTGTAGCCATGTATGGAAGTGAAACATGGACGGTTAATAGTTTAGACAAGAAGTGAATAGAAGCTTTCGATATGTGATGCTACAGAAGAATGCTCAAAAATAGATGGGTAGATCACGTAACTAATGAGGAGGTATTCAATAGAACTGGAGAGAATAGAAATTTGTGGCACAACTTGACTACAAGAAGGGATCGGTTGGTAGGACATGTTCTGAGGCACCAAGGGATCACCAATTTAGTATTGGAGGGCAGCGTGGAGGGTAAAACCGTAGAGGGAGACCAAGAGACGAATACACTAAACAGATTCAGAAGGATGTAGGTTGAAGTAGGTACTGGGAGATGAAGAAGCTTGCACAAGATACAGTAGCATGGAGAGTTGCATCAAATCAGTCTCTGGACTGAAGAGCACAACAGCAAGAACAACAAACAGGGCGAAAAAGTACCTGTACAGTATTAGTCCTATCAGATACTTAGTATGTTGTCAGCTGTCAAAGTGTTTACATATGTCTTGCTAGTATCGCCGATTGTTTATTTTTAATGTAAACATATCAGAATTTGCTTTAAATTTTGGTAACAGGTCGGAATAAAATGCAAAAATCTATAGAAACTTTAAATATTGCTTTTAATGAGGCTTCTACGAACAAAACAAAGTTTTTCGAGTGGTATAAGCTAATACAAAACTGCTTCCACAATTTCCTCCACGACCAATGCGATTACTCCTCGATGCCTACCGATGTGCCTTGTCAATCGGTCGCTTCTTTTAGGTAAGTTATGCAATAAGTTTCTTTCTTCCCCTATTTCATTCGATTACTCCATCACTAAAATACAATGTGTGGAATAGCAGATGTTTTAATGATTCCGCAGAGAACCGCGTCCGTGATCTGCCCACTAGCGTTTTCTAGCTGCTGGCGCCGAGGTCCCGACTTCGATTTCCACTACCCGGTTTACATTTTTAGTGGCTGAGCCAGCTGCAATGAGGTCCATTTGGCGTCAGATCGAGAGAGCAGCTGCTTAAATAAGCAGTGACTTAACACTCTGGCCGACAGAAAGGCGTTAATTGCAGCACGCTCCGAATTAGAACTGCCAGCGAATGTAGCCGCGCCCATTAAGGATGCGGCATGTATGCCTATGACGGCGAAAATGAAGGAAATAACAGGAAATAAAAAAAAAGGGGATTGAAAATTTTCTAGAAGGGCACGGCAGATAAGTACGTGGTTAAGGTTCGGCGCCGTTACTGACGTGAGCGTGAATTAGCGCTGTCGGCGCCAGCGAGTCCTATCACGCACTACAGTACGGTATATCCGCGTCAGTTTATTACTGAGCATCGGCCACCCCCAGCCAGTGCAATGCATCAAGCCGCCGTAATTTCGACGCTCCATCCTTCATCATATCTGCACCTAAATCCGTCCACGCTCGCGTTATGCGTCACGCGCCAAATAGAACAAAAACCCCCGCGGAAAGAAAACAAACGCGGCAAAATCTGAACTTGGCGAATATAGCCGAGCCTTAATTTTGACGCACAGCCTGCCGCTGTCCGCTCTCCACTTTATACGGGTACGTACATGTGTGCTCCGCTGCCGCTGCGGCCACCACACACACAACACGCAGAGCGCGTTTCGGATCGGGACCCTTTCCTATACCACCAGCCGTGGTTGGCTGTATTTGCCGCGTATAGGCACTCGTTGCGGCTCTGAAGGCGCCCTATGTGCCGAAACTCGTGTGTGTGCGTGTGTGTGTGTGTGTGTGTGTGTGTGTGTGTGTGTGTGTGTGTGTGTGTGTGTGTGTTTAGCACATTTGTCAAAAACAGCGTACGGGACTAACAGGGGCCATTCGTATCAATACGGCACAGGCAACAGCTACACACACACACACACACACACACACACACACACACACACACACTGGGCACTGATCTCAGGCTGTCGCTACACATCTATCTTCTGCCTTTGACGGCGCGTATTGGGGGAAATGACCGATTTATGAGGGGAGATACGGTTGCAGACTAGGTATGAATGTAGTCGACACTCATTGAGGAATTACCTTGTCTGATGCTCACAAAACTGTTCAACACAGGACCAAGCATTTCTTAATCTTTAGACCTACATCTAAACCTCCAGCTTCCCCGTTCCAATGACGAATGCTGCGTGGGTAGAACGACTATCGGCAATACACTATTTGTGCTCTTATTCCCTTTAATGACCATCACATGGTTCAAATGGCTCTGAGCACTATGCGACTTAACTTCTGAGGTCATCAGTCACCTGCGGTAGCGTTCTCGCTTCCCACACCCGGGTTCCCGGGTTCGATTCTCGGCGGGGTCACGGATTTTCTCTGCCTCGTGATGGCTGGGTTTTGTGTGCTGTCCTTAGGTTAGTTAGGTTTAAGTAGTTCTACGTTCTAGGCGACTGATGACCATAGATGTTAAGTCCCATAGTGCTCAGAGCCATTTGAACCATCTTCAGTCACCTAGAACTTGGAACTAATTAAACCTAATTAACCTAAGGACATCACACACATCCATGCCCGAGGCAGGATTCGAACCTGATGAACGAGGCAGGGTTCGAACCTGCGACCGTAGCGGTCGCTCGGCTCCAGACTGTAGCGGCTACAACCGCACGGCCACTCCGTCCGGCTTAATGACCATCGAGAGGGAACGTAAACATACACTCTTTCGGACCATAATCACTTTAAGGCCATTTGACCCATCCCCAAATAGGTTTACTACAGTATCAGAATCTTTTTTCACAGCGATAATGATGGAAACTGAAGAGTGGAATTAAAATTTTGCTGTGGGGAAGGCTAACCAAAGACTGCGTTTTATTGGCAGGACACTTAGAACCTACTAAGCCGGCCGCGGTGGTCTAGCGGTTCTAGGCGCTCAGTCCGGAACCGCGCGACTGCTACGGTCGCAGGTCCGAATCCTGCCTCGGGCATGTGTGTGTGTGATGTCCTTACGTTAGTTATGTTTAAGTAGTTCTAAGTTCTAGGGGACTGATGACCACAGATGTTAAGTCCCATAGTGCTCAGAGCCATTTGAACCTACTAACGAGACTGCCCGCACTACGCGTCCGTCCTCTTTTTGAATACTACTGCGCGGTGTGGGACTGACGGAGTACATCGAAAAAGTTCAAAGAAAGGCAGCGCGTTTCGTATTATCGCAAAATATGGGAGAGACTGTCACAGAAATGATACAGGATTTGGGCTGGACATTACTAAAAGAAAAGCGTTTTTCGTTGGGACAGAATCTTCTCACGAAATTCCAATCACCAACTTTCTCCTCCGAATGCGAAAATATTTTTTTGGTACCGACTTACATAGGGAGGAACGATCACCACGATCAAATAAGGGAAATCAGAGCTCGTACGGAAAGATATAGGTGTTCAATCTTCCCGCGAGCTATACGAGATTGGAATAATAGAGAATTGTGAAGATGGTTCGGTGAATCCTCTGCCTGGCACTTAAATGTGATATGCAGAGTATCCATGTAGATGTAGAAAATTTGTTCCACAGCCAAGACTTGCACGCAGGTCCCCTTGCCTACTAGACAGGAATCCTACCATTACACAACTGCAGCAATATGGCTAACGTTGCTGCATGGACTATTTCAAGTCCAGTGCCCTCTCCGACACAAATATCAATTCATTTCTTCAGCTCCCATCGTAGATTAGATTCAAAGGTCTCAAGGAAAATTATAACTTTTTTTTCAGATCCAAGGTTTTTGACAGACAACAACCATCAACATTATTCTGTTTCTAACGAGTTTATTAATGAGTCTGTAAACAGTTGCAGTACTTATTGTTGGCCACCAGTTTCGAACCTTGCCGATTCATTTTCAACTCTGGCCTACGGGTGCTCCCTGAAAACGCCTGATCTTAATAATGAACATGAAGTGGAAAAATATGCTTTATAAAATGTTTGCAGAGTGAATGTCACAATCCACACATGACTCGCAGCCAGTAAAATGTGCTAAGAGGTACGTGGCCGGCCGAAGTGGCCGTGCGGTTAAAGGCGCTGCAGTCTGGAACCGCAAGACCGCTACGGTCGCAGGTTCGAATCCTGCCTCGGCCATGGATGTTTGTGATGTCCATAGGTTAGTTAGGTTTAACTAGTTCTAAGTTCTAGAGGACTAATGACCTCAGCAGTTGAGTCCCATAGTGCTCAGAGCCATTTGAACCATTTAAGAGGTACGTGTTGATTGCGACATTCATTCTGCAAACATTTTACAAAGCATGTGTTGCCGCTTCGCGTTCATTGTTAAAATCAGGCACTTTCAGTGCAGCTTCCGTAGACCATGCTTGAAAATTAAACTGTAAGATTTAAAACTGTTCGCCAAATATAAGTACTGCAACTGTTGACATATTCGTTAGTAGCATATTGTTTGCCTCGGGAATCTGTTTTAACGAACGGCGTTTCGTTTCGTCTCTTCTCCTTATGTGTTTATAGAAGGAAAACCGAAGTATCTCAATGTAAACGGCACGCACATTTTACACAACCAACGGTGGCACACGAAAATTTTACAATATCCTTCATGACAGTTGCAGCATCAGATGTGACTGGCACGTAATATAAACAGGACAAGGTAGTAAAACAAAGCTTCTCAAATCTACAGGTGTCCGCAAGAAATGTCCCTGATTTCCAGATGATAAAAAATGCTATATCAATCCTATATCACATAGATACTTGCAGTGGGCGGCACCATGTACAGGAACTCAAAATGTTTGTATTGATACTTCTAAACGGTTTCTTCTCTTTTATTTCAGGGGGACAAATACGCGACAGATATGACTGCACCTTCACAGACAGCGCAATGTGTGGTGTGCTATATGGAAAAGAAACAACCCATTGCTGCCCAAAGAAATTTCCGACGTGAATGTCAAAGGGAGCTAGTAAGACAATTGAGGCTTATAAAAAGTTTTCATGCACTGGGACATGAAGTGTCCAGGATCTGTCAGAAAACGAACATTAATGAAACGGTAGACGAGAACAGAGACACCTTCTAAAAAAGGCTATGAACGTCAGTTCGCCGAGCGTAACTAGAGGTAAACACCTCTCGCTCAGCGGATGGCAAAGTGGTACCTGAAAGATTTCCCATGCACTCGTACAGAGCTCAGTTTGTGCAAGCACTGAAGCGAAACGACTCTCAGCTTCGCCACGAACTAGCTGCTGCGTTGTTGGAAAACCTTCCATCAATGCGGGAAAGCTACTCAGCACAAAATTCACATCTTGAGTTCGGAGATCCCACAGTGTGCGGAAACATGTCAGAGAAAAGGTGAATATGTGATGTTCACTCATGAAAGACAGCACACCATGACCGTTTTTTTCGTCACGCAAACAGGAACCGTTTATGTGGTCATGCCTGAGCAATTTTCTGTTATTCAGCTTCTATCCCTTCGGCCAAATGTGATCTCACAGTAGGATGGTGCACCACCGCACACGTTCGTGACTTCCTGGACAGAACATTGCAAGGAAATTGTCTGAACTCTCCATTAAATATAACAATATATCCAACTTAACGGAATTATTTGCATTGTGTAAGCATTCAGATATCGATAGTAACAATCTGAGGACGAAACATGGGAGCGCGATTCTAAGCGTTGTTGTGAAACGAGGTCTGTCTGCGAGAGGGGAAGTGTAGTGTAGTGTCGGTGGAGGACTCGGAGACAGAAGACGCGTCAAAATGGTTCAAATGGCTCTGAGCACTATGGGACTTAACTTCTGAGGTCTTCAGTCCCCTAGAACTTAGAACTACTTAAACCTAACTAACCTAAGGATAGCGCACACTTTCGAACCTGCGACCGTAACGGTCACGCGGTTCCAGACTGAAGCGCCTAGAACCGCTCGGTCACAGCGGCCGGCCTTACAGGTGTCAGTCACTTCAAACTGCCACGATAGATACTATGCTGACGTCGCTTATACGCCAGAAATAGAACCTGTCTCGCGACCCGTTTTGGACCCGCAGTGTAAGAACCCGAGAAACAATACTGATAATATGATCATCTTGTGAATGTTTTAGTTCTTCTTTTGTAAGTGCTTGCTATGAAAACTGGAGAGGAATTCCGCCTTATGAAACATATCTTTGTAGTTTTGTTTTCTCGCAGACAAGTTTCAGCACTTTTTGGTCTGTCTTCATTGGGTTTATTGGTCTATTTTACATCTCACGTGAAGCTATTGGATGTTTATGCCAGTAGGTTTAGATCTACTACGCAACGGATTTTCATAGTTTTTGATGTTATGGCGTTTTTACTTTGTTTGTGTCGAGGCGACATGCTTACTTTGTTCGTTTTTGTCATTACACGTGCATTTCCTACGATTTGTTCCCCAAGCACAGGGTCTGTTGCTTACAACAACACGTAACGGCGGCGAAAACTCTGCCTGGTGAACAAATCGCAGAAAATGCTTGTGTAACGACAAAAGAGGAAAAAATAAGCGTGTTACCTCGACACAAACAAAGTAAAAACGCCATAACATCAAACACTATGACGCGCTATATACTGCATACTAGATCTAAAGCTACTAGCATAAACCTCCAAAAGCATCATGTGAGACGGAAAATAGAGAAATAACCACACTCAAGATAGCAGAAAACATGCTGAAACATGTCTGGATGAAAACAAAATTAGAAAGGTGTCTTTTATAAGGTGGAATTCCTCTCCAGTATTCGCGCTACTATTTACAATGACAGAATGCGGATATACATCAAAGCATTTAAAGAAAGCTTTTGACGGTACTGACTGGAAGACACTATCGGAAATCCTGAAGGTAATAGGGAGCGAAAGGTTATCTACGACTTATACTCAAACCAGACTGTAAGTGTAAGACTGGAAGCACATGGAAGGTACTGACTGAGTAGCGAGTGCGACAGGCTTGTAGCCAATCCTCCATGTTGTTCAAACTGTACATTGGGCAAACAGTAAAGAAAATCTTAGAGAAATTTGGAAATAGCATGACTTGGAAGTACAACGGTCAGTTTACCACTTCTCACATCATGTCAGCACTTCCTCGTATTAGGCCACGATTCGGTCTATACCAGCATCACCAAGATTGGCTGCTATAAGCTACACAAAATGTAAATCTTGACAGCTTGGACAATAATACCTTTCCTCTTTCATGCGTCATCTTGTTGTGTGGCAGGAGCTACACTATCTTCGAATCTGTTAAACTCTTTATTTTTTTACTCTTCCTTTAATCCTTTCTCTGTCTGTTGATTGACGACAGGGTGATTTAGTGACACGCTGTGCGGGATACTTTGCGCCCAAGGGTGAGTACTGTTCAGTTTCTCTCTCTCTCTCTCTCTCTCTCTCTCTCTATCCCTATTTCTCTCTCGTGTGTGTGTGTGTGTGTGTGTGTGTGTGTGTGTGTGTGTGCGTAGGCCGCTGCACTTGCGTTCTCGTTTCAGGACAGAATTGGACACATTTTGATCTACGGCGCTAAATATCCCCCCCGAGCAGAACATTTGTAAATCATTATTCGGCGCGCCTCTGTCGTGCTGCCTCGCTGGAGATAAATTGCTTTGTTTAGCGATGTTGACAAAGGCAGCCATGCTGCTGTGAGGGACTCCTCCACCGGTGATGCTGTGTTCGTTACCCGCGCGACACCTTCCACTGTTGTGACGTCAACCACTTTCACAGCAACACTACTGTATTTGTCCTTTCCGACATTGCTGTACATAATTTCTCTGCGCTGTGGCTGACGTTTTGACCGCGCCATGGCATTGACAAGTTACAGTCTTTTTAATATCGTGTGCAGGTGCTAGCTTTCTGAGTCTACATAACTCGCTACTAAGCGGACTGATGACGGGTATACTGTAGCTGAAATCCAGCTGTAATGAAATACAGGCTTATGTGCAACTGACTGTTGTGTTCATCCCTGATTATACAATGTCAGAGACGCTGAACACAACAGTTCCCAATGGAACCCAACCTGACTGAATTATATTTTGAACATATAGCGAGTAGTTTATAGTGGTTAGTTTTCCCATTACTGACTTTGTACCTTTGATCAGCTGTCCAAGACGGTGTTTGAGAGTGTGTGCCGGTATATAAAAGAAAATAAATAAATAAATAAACTTAACTCCAAAAAGTCCAGAAACATCACAACAACATTTGTTGATTTCAGGAAGGTCTACGATTCTATAGACAGAGAAACACTTTTCAATACACAGGAAGAAATGAAGGTAGACGACATGACCAGAGCTGGGCGTTGTGGCTGAGCGGTTCTAGGCGCTTCCGTCCCGAACCGCGCTGCTGCTACGGTCGCAGGATCGAATCCTCCCTCGGGCATGGATGTGTGTGATGTCCTTAGGTTAGTTAGGTTTAATAGTTCTAAATCTAGGAGACTGATGACTTCAGATGTTAAGTCCCACAATGCTTGGAGCCATTTGAACTATTTTGAACAAGATCAGAAAACTAATCCAAAAATCCAAAATCCAAAGTGAAGTTTATGGGAGAGATCTCGGAACCGTTTTAAATCAATACAGGAGTAAGACAGGGAGATGGTCTGTCACCCACTTTATTTAACGCAGTTCTAGAAAAAATAATCAGGACATGGGACAAAGAAGTCAATGGGGTAAAGATGGGGAGACACAAAAATAGAACCATCAACATAAAATGTCTGGCCTTTGTCAAATAACGGAAAAGAAGCCAAAGCAGCCCTAGAGACACTACATGAAATCGCAGCCAGAACAGGATTACAAATTTCGTATGAGAAACCCAGTACATGCACACAAAACCCACAGACAGAAACCCACTGATAAAGTATGGAAAGATAGCACAAGTAGAAAGTTTCAAATACCTGCGAGAGTTTATACAGAAAACAGAACTAAACTCAACAGCCAATGGAGAAAGAGTTGTAAAGCTCCAAAATCTTATTTCCGTTAATGCCAAATTAAGACATAACAAAAAAAATTGTCTTACCAGAAGGCTTGTATGCCTCAGAAACGACAGTAATCAGGGGAAGAACGAAAAATTAAGGAAATGGAAAAGCAAGAGACGAAAATCGTGAGAAAGATCTATGGGCCAGTTCAGAGACAGGGGATCTGGATAAAAAGATCGGCAAAAGAACTGTACAAACAGACAGAGACCATTACAGACAACATCAGAAAAAGAAGGGTTAAATTCTATGGGAACATTTATAGGATGAACGAAAATAGGCTGATCAAGAAGATTTTTTACATAGTGATAAGTAATTCGATGAAAACTAACTGAGCAAAGGGAACCATGGAAGACCTTAAGAAACTAAATATCTCCACACAAACATAACAAACAGAAAAATACAGAGACAAAAGTCAGGAAACAAGGAAAGATGAGAGGAAGAAGAAACACAGTGAATATATGAGAGGTTTACGGGAAGAGAAAAGAAAGAGACAAAAAAGTGCCATGAATATTAATTGTGTTTTAACACTCTCCTAAAAGAAACGATAATAACAATAATAATAATAAACTGAACTCGCGGATGTTTTTGACACTGATGAGTCTCACTCGCAACTGTTATTAGCTACATCTAAACTCGCAAACGAGTGTGAAGTTCGTGGTAGAGTGTACTTTCTATGGTACCAATCAGTGGGGTTTCTTCCTGTTCCTTCGACGTGCTGAGTGCGATAAAAATGTTTGCTTCAGCGTCTCAGTGAACGCTGCAATTAAGTTAATGTTGTCTTCACGATGTCTACGGGAGTGATATATGGAGATTGTAGTATATTACTAGTTTCATCTCTTAAAGCTGGTTCTAAAACTTTGTAAGTAGACCTTAGCAGAACAGTATGTGTCTGCCTGCTACAGACTACCAGCTCTGTTGTTTCAGCGTTTACGTGAAACCCCTCCATTGATTGGACAAATCTGTGAATGCTCATGCTGTCCTTATTTCTACATGTCCCCAATTAATCCTATTTGGTGCGAACCAAAATGCTTGAAGAATATTCTATGACGGTTAGCACTAATGTATTGTAAGCAATCTTGTTTGCAGACTGATCGCATTTATTTAGAATTTTATCACAGATCCGAAGTCTAGCTATTCAATCTATTTCATATTCCTAGAAACTGTTACAAGCAGGTATTCGTATTACTTGGCCGATTCCAGTTTGTGGTTCGATGTACTGTGGTAGACACTTAAAGGAAGTTGCCAATATTTTCGCCACCTTGGAACCCCGTCAACATCTGCCTCACTATTTCTGTAGCTTCTTCAGGACAATATTTCATTATAAATAACTATATCATCTGCAAAAAAATCCGAGGGTGTTGTTAATATGATCTGAAAGATAATATACAACATAAGCAGCAGGGGTCCCAACACACTTCCCTAAGGCGCTTCCGAAGTTACTATCGAGGACTATCCATCCAAGATAACAGGCTGCTACTACCCTCTCAAGATATCCCCAGGTTCACTTCGTACACCATACGATATACGTGTAGGTGTGGTAGTGAATCAAATGCTTTTCGCGAGTAAAGAAATACTGTATCTACCTGACTACATAGACCCATGGCTTTCAGAACATCACGTGAGTAGATACACCGAGTTTTGTTTCACAGGAGTAATGCTTTCGGTATCCATGCTGGTTGGCAGTTCTTTGTAGTCAAGGTATCTCATTACGTTTAAATTCAGAAAATATTCTTTGGTTCCATTTTGGAAACATCTCCCAGGCTGTGGCTAAGCCATGTCTCCACAATATCCTTTCTTCCAGAAGTGCTAGTTCTGCTAGGTTCGCAGGAGAGCTTGTGTAAAGTTTGGAAGGTAGGAGGTTAGATACCGGCAGAAGTAAAGCTGTGAGGACGGGGCGTGAGTCGTGCTTGGGTAGCTCAGATGGTAGAGCACTTGCCCGCGAAAGGCAATGGTCCCGAATTCGAGTCTCGGTCCGGCACACAGTTTTAATCTGCCGGGAAGTTTCATATTCTTTGGTTGTATAACAGATGGAAGGTCTGAACAAGAACACAGCGTATTATTGTGTGTGGTATTCTGTTTGTGTCATGGTTGTTTGATGAAAGTACTAGATGGACCCCGGTTGGTTCTTTATTGATTAGGTTTTCAGTTATGTTTTTAGTGCAATATAACAATTGCGGAAATAAGGAGGATACTGTACATGTTTGAGTGAGGTGGGAGAATAGTGATTTTTGTCATTTTTCTGCAGAATCTTAGCTTGTCGAACAGTACACTTGGACCGACTCCTGAGTTATCGGACAATTAACTTAGCCGAGTAGTCAACAATTTGCAGTCTCTTGACGAGTTCTGAGCTACACGTCTGTGCTGTGTTGTGTTATATCATCTCGTTTCGAGTCCTATTATAAGGAAGGATAGGAATACAACACTCAGTCGCAGTCATATTGGTTTTCATTACACCTGCATGTCTATATTTCAGCTATAAATAGCCATCTTCAGTGCGTCTGAGGTACAACCCAAAAAACTCCCCGCAATAGATCACCATACGACATTATTGGTATACAAGTAGGAGAAAACAAGTTGGTGAAGAGTCGTATTGTGTTGTCTATATATATCTCACAAGTACCGAGTGTTAAATGTAGCTTTCTTTATCGATTTAAGATGAAAGTGGCAACTCCTATAGGTTTACCTAAGCATAGCTTATGAAGAGTTATGGCATTCTGTAGTTGATTCTTTAGTGTATACGTTGTGCGAGCTTCTACTGCAGTAATTGTGGGCAACATAAACGTCGTTCGGTAGGCTGTATCTTGGAGCTCATCACCAGAAGGCTCTAAGAATATTTTCAGCGTCGTGTAACCATCGTTAATCCAGCCACTGGCTAGTCGAAAAACATCGATCGATCACTTTTTGTTGAATGGCTGTAGTGACTTTGGAGGTTACGTACTGCTGCTTGCGCCATTCACAATTCGGCGTTTGTGTACTGTTGCCTCCATTCACAACCTGCCTGTGCAGACGAAAACAAACCGCGTAACGGTAGTAATAAAGTCTCGTTAATTCGCCCGTTTGTTGGTCCAGTCCTCGCGGCTGCACACAGGCACCGCGTGTATCAAGTTCTCGTTTAGGTATCTGCTTCCTCCAGCGACCGGCCTGAAATCTTCATTTTTCACGCACCAGTTTTTTTTCTTTCGGAGGACGAGTTATTGTACCGGTGCTTGGGAGGAAACACACAAAATTCAAATGAAAGTTTGAACGCCTGTGTTTGGAAGTTAGCCCCCAAGCATTTGCATTCTGGTGCGAAGACTGTGGAGATTGTCACTTTCCTGGCAGTGAGCAGCTTCAACGAAGGGTATTCATGAATTCTGAAGACCATGACAACGATGGACGTCACCCTGGGACTCTATTCGACGCAGTTTGCCAAGCATTCGGACGACCATCGGATTCGAGCGGCCGAAAACCGCTTGTCACCGGCCGTACGAGCGGCTCTGGAGCAGCGCAGAATGGCCCAGATCGAGTGGAACGCCCTCTATGAGGAAGAGGAAGGACTAGTTTATGGACTCGGAATAGCAGATTGAACTTACGTTGCACAATATTGCATTTATGTGTAGACAAAACTTCAAACGCCTTTTTCTCGAAATGACTTTTTTATTATCGCTCGGTATAGTAACTTCAAACCTACTGAACCGATTGGCATGATACCTTCTTTCCGACGAAGCTAACTAAATTGTCTAGAAGTTTTACCACTTTTATTCCGATCCATCAACTAAAAATATTTTTACTTGGCTGACGAATCGAAAAATTGATGAAGAAACACCCTATTTTTTCAAATGGCCGCCATTTTGTTTCCTACGGTTCAAATAAGCGAGGTACAACTCCTAAAGGATCTTATATATTTCGCTAACGTCAACTCAGTTTTGATTTCAGACGAGCCGGCTTATCTGTAACATACCGCGCATGGAGGTCTACATCGAAATTTTGTTTCGTTCCGATGGCACTTCAGCCTTTTCTCTTCCACATTTCCGGTCAAAAAATTCTAGTTTGTAGAGGAAATACTAATAAACATTTTGACCAAACTTGACACTGATAACTATAAGAAATCCCGAGAAAAAATTCTCAAAGGACATGCTTTCTTCGGGCCAAAGGTAGTGAACCTCCAATTAACATGGTGGTATAGATCCATTTAGCGAAAACTAAGTTACGCTAACACGCAATTGTATAACCGTATAATTTCTCATTTTGGGAGCACTGTTTAATTGTTAAAAACCATTCAACAGCCAAATTCATAAAATGTTTTTTATGTAACACTATTGAACCGACTACTGTGTCATCTTCACGCCTTAGAATCTTGGAAAACATCTTCGTATTACGCCGACCTCACGCGCAAGATGTCAACTGGATGAAAATAGCACATTATAAAAGGTTTGTCATCGCTAAAATATTTAAAAGCATAAAGCACCTTATGCAAAAGGCCATGTGTCCATACATAATGCTCACAGTCGCTTATTGCTTCATACAAACACGCTGTACAATAGCACAATTGTTTACATACGCTGATGTCCAGCGCCGCGTCAGGTTGTCAAAATCTCGAGTTGATTTGAGGACCCAGCCCATAATGCTCCACACGTTCTCAAATAGAGAGAAATCTGGTGTCCTTTCTGGCCAAGATACGGTTCCACAAACACGACGACAAGCCGGCGGGCACTGTCTTGCTGAAACATGAGCCCAGGATGGCTTGCAATGAAGGGAACCAAAATGGGACGTACCTCTGTGATGTATGGGTCCTTTGAATGGCAATCAATCAAAGGGTCCTGCTACGAAAAGAAGTGGCATCCCATACCACTGCTCTTACAAGCTGCGGCCCTGTCGCGAATAAAACAGTGATCCGTACATAGAATAAATTTACTCTACTTTACGTCTATGGTCACAAAATCTGTTTGTCAACAGATTACGGGTTTCGGTCTATAATGACCATCTTCAGATCTGTTTTATAAAAACAATGGACATTTATGAAACAGAACTGAAGATGGTCAATATAGACCGAAACTGGTAATCTGTTGACAAACAAATTTTGTGACCATAGACGTAAAGTAAAGGAAATTTATTCCATTGTTCTTAGTTGTCAGGCCGTATGGCGGGCGACTCTCAGATTGGTATCCCACCGTTGTCCAAGACAGACACGTCTTCGTGCCTGGAATCTGACTGACTGGAATAGAACTGTCTTCATTGATGATTCCTGCTTCTAACTGAGAAGCGAGAAGGCGTCTAGAGGCACCCGTGATAGTGCTGAGACGGCCCAAGCAATAATCTGGGGTGCCATTTCTTTTTGTAGCAGGATCCCTTTGGTCATCATCCGCGGTAACCTTACAGCACAGCGGTGTGTCGACAATATTCTACGCCACCCTGGGCTTACCTTTCAGCAAGATACTGCCCGCGCCCGCACATTTTCTATTACTTGTCTTCGTACTCGCCAAACCCTGTCTTTGGCAAGAAAGATCGCCCGATCTCACCTCAACTGAAAACGTTAGCAACATTCTGGTGAATGCCCTCCAACGTTCGGGATTTTGACAGTCTAACGCGCCAATCAGACAGAATTTGGCAGCATATCCCTTAAAAAGACATTCATTAATTCTGTCAATCAGCGCCACGCCGAATAATTCCTTCTGCAACGGCCAGACGAGGACAAACGTGTTAATGACTTAGTCATTTTGAGAAGCTCTTTCTCTTGAATAAATCGGCCAATTTTTTCGCAAACTGTAGTCATTTATTTGTCTGTATATGTACATCACATCCATCGATTTCCGCCCCGTTCGAATAACACCTACGTGGTATCTATCGGACATGATCCTTTGATCATATTGTGAGACTACGGCCGCTGGATCCCTCCCCAATTGCGAACGTTTGGAGCGTTATGAGCTGGGCCCCCAAAAAGCTCGGAAATTTCACGATCTAAAGCACCAGTTGGACAGAATTTGGCATGATATCCCTCAGGAGGACACCAACAACTCAGTGGAAAGCCGAATACTGCTTGCATAAGGGTCAGAGGTGGACCAACTGACTTAATCAATTTGTGAAGCTCTTTATCCCGAATAAATCATCCAACTTCTCTGGAACTGTAATCATTTATTTGTGTGTAATTGTACGTCACATCCGACCCTTTGGGATAATTCCTTTGTCGTGGGCTATTTGTTGTTGTTGGTGGTGTCTCAGAAGCTTCCAGTCAGGGCACCATTCAAAACGCAGCCTTTTGTGTTGTGGTGTTAACGACAGCCTACGTAGGGGACGGTAATTCACTGGTTCGGCTGCTGTTAGTCTCCGACCAGTGATGCAGGATGACACGGAAAGAAGCAGCGAGTTCGTTGCTTATTCTCACACGGCAGGCGCAGGTGTGGAGAAGTTACGATGTGCTCTGAGCACAACATGGTAGTCCTCCGTTGTGGGTGTCAGACGTGGTCGACCGGAAATTTCACGACGAGCACGACTTCCCTCACGTACACTATGTGATCAGAAGTATCCGGACATCTATCTGAAAATGACTTACAAGTTCGTGTCGCTCTCCATCGGTAATGCTGGAATTCAATATGGTGTTGGCTCATGCTTAGCCCTGATGACACCTTCCATTCTCGCAGGCATACGTTCAGTCAGGTGCTGGAAGGTTTCTTGGGGAATGGCAGCCCATTCTTCACGGAGTGTTGCACTGACGAGAGCTATCGATGTCGGTCGGTGAGGCCTGGCACGAAGTCGGCGTTCCAGAACAACCCAAAGGGTTCTATAGGATTCTCGTCAGGACTCTGTGCAGGACAGTCCATTACAGGGATGTCATTGTAACCATTCCGCCACAGGCCGTTCATTATGAAGAGGTGCTCGATCGTGTTGAAAGATGGAATCGTCATCCCCAAATTGCTCTTCAACAGTGGAAAGCAAGAAGAGGCTTGAAACATCATTGTAAGCCTGTGCTGTGATAGTGCCACGCAAAACAACAAGGGGTGTAAGCCCCCACCTTGAAAAACATGACCACACCATAACACCACCGCCTCCGAATTTTACTGTTGGCACTACGCACCCTGGTAGATGTACACCGGGCAATCGCCACACCCACAGCCTGCCATTGGATCGCCACATTGTGTACCATGATACGTCACTCCACACAACTTTTTTCCACTGTTAAATCGTCCAATGTCTACGCTCCTTACGCCAAGCCAGGGGTCGTTTGGCATGTACCGGCGTGATGTGTGGCATATGAGCAGCCGCTCGACCATGAAATCGAAGTTTTCTCACCTCCCACCTAACTGTCGTAGTATTTCCAGTGGGTCCTGATGCAGTTTGGAATTCTTATGTGGTGGTCTGGATAGATGTCTGCAAATTGGTGGTCTCTGTCAGTCAGCAGACGAGCTCGGCCTGTACGCTTAAGTGCTGTACGTGTTCCTTCACGTTTACACTTCACTATTACACTGGAAGCTGTGGACCTAGGGATTTTTAGGAGTGTGGAAATCTCGCGTACAGACGTATGACACAAGTGACACCCAATCACCTGACCACGTTCGAAGTCCGTGAGTTCTTCGGAGCGGCCCATTATGCTCTCTCACGTTGTCTAATGACTACTGAGGTTTCTGATGTGGAGTACCTGGCAGTCTGTGCCAGCACAATGCACTTAATATGAAAAATGTATGTTTTTTGGGGTGTCCGGATACTTCTGATCACATAGTGTATACCTGGCCAGTGTCACATCTTAATACTCTACAATTCTAGATACTGCACGATTAGACCAGCCAGCCAAATGGAAACCTACAATGGGACCCCTGTCAAATTCTGTCACACACTTCTAACGCAGTCTCACATAGTACGCGGCATCTCCGTGTCTTTCATAGTCAAGAGTTAACGTCTGACCTCGTTTATGCCCCTTGTGTACACCACCAGGCCTGGCAACAACACTATACACAAACAAAACTGGTGATCACTCTACCTGTCAGAGAACAATGCAACTCTAATCATTTATGCATCCGACAATGCTGTATGTGTGTTCAAAGCTACCCTGACATCCGACCACGTCTTTCGAGTACTTCACTTTTTTATCAGACAGTATAGTTATCGACGCAAGGATACCCTCCAATATCGATATTCCAGGAGCAGGAAACTCGTTGGTCATAAGAAACTAATGGATCACTTCGTTTCCTGAAGTTGGTCACGGTATGTGTCGAAACTTCAGGATACCATGAAACGATCCATCACTTCTGCGGTGAGTGCAGAACAGAGAGGACCTCGATCCTGACGGGTTGTATTCCATGCTTTGGCTAACCAAACCATGGGTGGTGTTGTTCCTGTTTCGAAAGGTCTTTGATCATTCCTACAATTTTGTATTATCAGTTGAAATGGAAGTCATTCAATGCGTATTATGGTGGCGGAACTTCATTCTATTGATGTTTTCAAGTCACAAGGTATTCTTTCACGATGTGTTTGCATAATAATAACTAACGTAAAAGTTGCCGATGGTTATAGTTTCGGTGACACGTGGTCATGCTTTCTGTATTTTTAGTATTTGCCCACCAGAACGTTTACATTGTGACTGGTACCAGTTAGTTTTGCTATTCCATTTTTCCTTTTAAGTCCTCTGTCTTTGACTGTTTTTATACGGTCCGTCACGAACTTCTCTCTTATGCTAACCTCTTCAACTCTGGGTAGCATTTGCAATCCAGTTCCTCAATTTTTTTGTTTGGATTTATTCGAATCTCTGTCTTCCCCTACAGTTTTTTACCCTCCACAGCTCCCTCTAGTACTACAGTAGTTAGTTACTGATGTCTTAACACAAGTTCTTTCATCCTGACCCTTCTTCCTGTAAGTATGTTGCATACGTTCCTCTTTAGCCCATTCTGCGGAGGGCCCCCTCGTTCCTTATCAGTGCACCTAGGTCGTACATCCTTCTGCAACAGCACATCCCAAACGCTTCAATTTTCTTCTGTTCCGTTTTTACCACTGTCCACGAGTTTCATCTCAGTATTTATTCGATATTATTACCTATTTCTCATACCTTCTGGACAATCATTGGTAATATTCGGCCCATCTGTTCCGTTTGCAAGCATATCATTTTGTAACAGATTGAGCGACATATATCGCATACAAGAGTACATAAGCATAATTTATTTCAGCGTATGTGGCAAGTTTGTCTCTGTGTGAATATATTATGTAATTATGTTGATTTATTTCAGGACTATGATTAGTAAGGTGGAATGTTAATGCACTTAAGTTACGGAAGTCTGCCAGTAACGGAGCCAGCGTTTGTTTTCTATATGATTGGCCGCTGCCAGATAGGAAATAAGCATTAACACACTAAAGTTTCACAAATGGCTCTATGGGACTTAACATCAGAGGTCATCAGTCCCCTAGAACTTAGAACTACTTAAACCTAACTAACCTAAGGGCATCACACACATCCATGCCCGAGGCAGGATTCGAACCTACGACCGTAGCAGTCATGCGGTTGAAAGTTTCACTGCTTTTCTTTGTACCTTAACTTCGCTGGAAGTGCATTTAAAATGCTCCTAGTACCGTTTCCCGCAGAACATTACCTATCAATAAAGCTCATATGCGAAAAAATATCAAAAAAATTACGGCTTTACCAGTTATACCTGAACAGGTCACTCGCGTTCAGGCGTATACTCCAGAGAAACATTTTCATAAAAGAGATTATAATGCTTAATCCGAAATTAGGTATTAAAGTACTTTCATTTTTCATAATTTCTGTTATTGCTACAGCCAGTTTGCATTTTATATCCATTCCACTTGGGTCGACGTCATATATTTCCGCGTTCATATGGCAAAATCCGTCTGCTACTTTGACTGACTCCCTTGCTAATGTAATTCCCTCAGTAGTTGCTGGTCTAATTCAGCAGCATTCTACTTGTATGTTTTCGTATATAACGAGTGATTGTAATTGAACTTTCCTTATTTAACACGCTGTAACACGGAAACTAATTATCGTACGGGCACCAAACTTCGTAGCATTAATGTCAAGGGCATGTGAAAGAGAAATAATCCAGAACCAATTCAAGTGAAACTCTTAATGTGCCGCTACGATACATCATACCATTACTTCCCAATACCATTACTGCTACAAAAGGGGGTCAATAGGGCGCCCATCAGTGTCCAGGAGAGTCTGAAAGTGCAAGATTGCATTCTGCATAGCAGAACGGAGCATATCCGTAAGTTCCTCTCTTGATATTCTGCGCATCAGATCAGCACATGTGTGAATGTTGCCTTGGTAAACCCTGTCCTGCAGATAGCCCCACAACCAGGTATCACAGGGAGGGAGATCGGGTGACCGTGGGGGCCAAGCATCTGGAACCGATTGGCTGATAATTTCATTGTTTCCAAATGTGTTTCGGAGAATCAGGTGAACTTCACGAGTGATATGCGGTGGGGCCCCATCTTGCATGAAAACTGTTGAGTTCAATGCGTGTCTCTCCTGTAGGGCGGGTACGTCACGCTGGGGAAGCACATCGCAGTAACGCTGGCCAGTCACACTGCACGTCTTTGGTCCTTGTGCGCCAGCCTGTACAAAAAAGAATGGACCGATGATGGACGCAGCCGTGAAGCCACAACATACGGTGACACGTTCACCATACAGAGCAAATTCATGCACTGTGACTGGAGGTGAAGACCCCATACTCGGTAATTCTGTGCGTTCACATCACCCGTCGTCTGTCCATAGGATGGTCCAGCGTCAGCCCTCGTTAACTTCAGTCCATGCGAAAAAGTGGAGAGCGAGGTCAACACGTCGTCGTGCGTCCTATGGTGCAAGCTGCTGTACGATGTGGGTCTTGTACGGATACCATTGGAGAATGGTTCGAAGCACTTTCCGCACAGTGGAGCACGGGATGTTCAACTGTCTAACACAGCACGCGCACTGCCTGACGATCGGGAATTGCGCGCAGTGCTGTCTGCCATAGCAACAGCGACTTTATCAACCACCTGTGGTGCAACCGGTGGTCGGCCTCTTCCTGGAGCGACGCCCAGCTCTCCAGTTGATTCGAACCTCATCATGCTCCACGCAGCTGGTGCAGAAAGAGAGCCCTTTCGTAATCCTTTCAGCCGGTGATATTCTCGAAGCGCAGCTGCAGCATTACCGTTGTTTTGATAATTGAGCTCCACCAATAATGCCGTGCTCCTTTTCTCGAAGCTGATGTTGACACGTCAATAAGTGCACTGCACCTGGTCAGGCGTGTGGGACTATGAATCACGATGACTGATCGAGCACAGCATCTGGTGGCCATAGTTGGAACAGAACGGTGGTGCTGTGACGCATGGAAATCATGCACCCCCATACTCTGGACATTAATGGTACTCGTTCGGTAATTAGCTTCCGTGGTGTAACGTGTTAAATAGGGAATGTTTAATTATAAGCACCCGGTATTTACATAAATGTTCTCTGCGTACCTGTGCGTTCAAGGACGTTGACTTTCCACTCGAGTGACGGGACCTTCTTACATTTAGATACAACTAAGCAAATGATGTGATCTGTCAGGTTTTCTCGACGTGATTGATGAATGGTGTTCGACCGGATGTCCACGCACAATATTTCTTCGACCGTCCGAGCCGTCTTCTGCAAGTGCTATGATTTTTTTTTCTGACCTGTACTCGCTGGCTGGACTACAAATGGCTCTGAGCACTATGGGACTTAACTTCTGTGGTCATTAGTCCCCTAGAACTTAGAACTACTTGAACCTAACTAACCTAAGGACATCACATACATCCATGCCCGACGCAGGATTCGAACCTGCGACCGCAGCGATCCCGCAGTTCCAGACGGTAGCGCCTAGAACCGCTCGGTCACTCCGTCTTGCGGCTGGACTACAACCAGACTGTAAACTATCGTTGGTTTCGTGCAGTTATTTATAACTGATTTCGGTTCCCGACGCCCACTGCGTCCTTTGATTTACTTCTTTTTTTTTTTCTGAAGTCGCACTGACATTTCCGAACTCTGTGGGTGCGATGGACAGCGAGATCTTGATAAACTGAGTCTCGGACGCCAAACCTTGTTCAAATGGATTCCTCCTGTGGAATCCTGCCCAATCGTTTATTATGGAGTGCCTAGGAAGCAGTTTTCTCGGATAGCCAGACAACATACAAGCAAATCTTATTGCAGGAGTTTATTACAGTAAATTAAAGTGACAATACTACTTAACTTTGGAATTCTATAAAGGTGGGTCGCAATCAATTGGCGACGTGCAAATAATAAGTGTCATTCGATATACACAATTTCCATGCAAGCAAATCACAGAAGTTCGTAAGCCGCTGCTACGGAGCTTATATCACAGATAGTCTTCTGACGCGGCTCTTCCACTGCGTCTTCCACTGTGCGGCCAAAGGCTAGCTGGAGCGGCGCTTATATTCTCTTCGTGTACGTGCCGTTCCTTTCGTGGTGTCGTCCTAGTCAGCGTTCTGCTGACTGATGTCGTCTCACAGCCTTCTCTGCTGTATCGTTCTATGCCCATGTGCCGGCGTTTGATGTTACGCCGGAACGTCTCTATCCCTATTTATTAAGTTTCTCGACATTTTTATTTCGACATACTCGTTAATTTTGCTGGCCAGGAAACTTGGCCGGCCGCTGTGACCGAGTGGTTCTAGGCGTTTCAGTCTGGAACCGCGCTGCTACTACGGTCGCAGGTTCGAATCCTGCCTCGGCCATGGATGTGTGTGATGTCCTTTGGTTATGAATGGTGGGCTCCATGTGGTTCCCAAGTCGTGCAGCGACCGTAAACCATAAAATTACCAAATATGCAGCAACCAGTCGCAAAATCATGTTTATTTATTCACTTTTGCAAATCGATTTCAACTGATTAAGAGCCATCATCGGTGTTACAGATACAAGAATAAAAATAATTAATAACAGTGACCAAATGAATAAATGTTCATAAAACAACGTAAACCAATTACATGTATATAGACGCATTAAATCATTTAAAATGAACATACAAATTTACCTTTCAACCAATGTGTGCCATGAGTAGTAATACCGCCTTAAGCAGAGGTAAAACAAAGTGATTCATCGAAAATTGACTATGACAACGAGAAACCATAAGGGGGCGCTGCAAACCAAACCCGCCCTCTATGCGAAAAGATGCAGCTAAAATGAAAATGAGAAGAAGGAGAAGAAAGAGGTATGACATACAAAGTGAGGTAAAATATAATGATATAATACTATTTTACTAGTATTATATCATTATATTTTACCTCACTTTGTATCTCATATTTGTCAATATAATATATTTAAGGCACATATTGGTTAAAAAGCATATTTGTATGTTCATTTTAAATGGTTTAATGCGTCTATATACATTTAATTGGTTTACGTTGTTTTATGTACATTTGTTCATTTGGTCACTGTTATTAATTATTTTTGTTCTTGTAACTGTAGCACCGATGATGGCTGTTAATCAGTTGAAATCGATTCGCAAAAGTGAATAAGTAAAACATGATTTTGCGACTGGTTGCTGCACATTTGGTAATTTTTTGTCCTTCAGTTAGTTAGGTTTAAGCAGTTCTAAGTATAGGGGACTTATGACCTCAGATGTTAAGTCCCATAGTGTTCAGAGCCATCCCAGAAACTTGATGTTTGTGCTACTATACTAGTCTCAATCACATACTGCTCGGAGTAGCTTAATGACGAGATGGATAAAGTAACGAACATATTAGCTACTCGGCGGAAACGAATCAAAGTGCGGGAGCCATGTTGCCAGAGGTCTCCCAATCGTACACAGGAAGCTGGACGTCACATAGCGCGAGGTCAGCGTGTCCCAATGGGGTTATGTAGTCTTCTGAACAGTACATTCGGCCCTAACTTCATTTTTAGGATTAAAAAGCCCGAGTACATCGAACAGCGCTGGTGTAAGAACACTTTGGAGGTTTAGCCGGCCGGGGTGACCGAGCGGTTCTAGGCGCTTCAGTCTGCAACCGCACTGCTGCTACGATCGCAGGTTCGAATCCTGCCTCGGGCATGGATGTGTGTGATGTCCTTAGGTTATTCAGGTTTAAGTAGTTCTAAGTTCTAGGGGACTGATGACCTCACATGTTAAGTCCCATAGAGCTCAGGGCCATTTGAACCATTTTTGAACAGGAGATTTTTCGGCGAATGGGATTGCTGGGCTGCCTGTTTCCCCACAGATTTCATCGAACACGTGTGGTATGCGTTGAGGAGATGTATTACAACATTTACACATGCACCAGCGACTACCCAGCAGTTGTATAGCGTGGGAACGTCCAGCCAAATGACCTTACCAACCTCGAGGTCATCATTAGTGCACAATGCACAGTTTGCATTGCTGTCCGTGTCGATCATGCACTCTACTGAGAACCGTGTCTCGCATTTTGTAATATCCACGGGACCGTCATACATCGCGGTGACCAGTTTAATCACTGTATTTGAAGAGGAGTGTCATTTCTGTTCGTCTCATTGCGTACTTCTTTCAGTTTCTTTAGCACTATACTGCAGCAGTTCTTTTTATAGACGGACCAAATTTCATCGAGCTATGTTACTTGGCAGTGACACATCACGCGAAGGTTACTTTCGTCCTTAAGTTTTGCATACCATCGTATTTCTTTACGTGAATGTACTCGAGGCAGTGCTCAGTGACATAACCAGCTACTTTTCCTCGACGTCATGGTTAAGAGAACAACAGACAACGTCCGCAGCTCCTGGTCTAGCGACTAGAGTTGCTGACTCCGGGTCCCGGCGTCCCGGGTTAGGTTCCCGGCCGGGTTGGAGGTTTTTTTTCCCGGTCGAATACTGGGTGTCTGTGTTGTCCTGATCATTCGTGAAAATGGCTAGATTAAACTGAGTAAAGACTGGGACTTTGTAGAGGCGCTGATAACCAGGCAGTTGAGCTCCCCACAAACCAAACATCATCAATCAAGAACAGACGGACGCCTGGGTTACAGTGCATGTACACACATCACAAACATTGACTATCTACACACCTCGAGACCTCGCTATCCATCGCATAGAAAATTCACGCATAAATTCTGGTCAATGGAGCTAGAACACTTTCAAAAAAGGAAGAGCCTTTTTTATTATTTTCCTTTATTTTGGGTTTGGAGTAAAAGGACCATACAGCCAACAAAGGTTATAAAGTTCCTAAGAAACATAACTACAAAAAAGGAGGCTAGAACAAAATTACGAACTTGGCACACAAATACAGTCCTAAAGTAAGATAATACCATACGTAAACAAACACCAGACAGGCGGGGGCAGTGATCGTAATGACACTGTACAACATTATGACAAACATGCAGATGCTCTTCAAGTGAAAGTCCAAACATTAAAAGGCAACCACCGTACATCATACAATAAGAACAACAATAGCTGATGAAGAAAACATCAAAGCCGGCCGGGGTGGCCGAGCGGTTCGAGGCGCTGTAGTCTGGAACCGCGCGAACGCTACGGTCGCAGGTTCGAATCCTGCCTCGGGCATGGAAGTGTGTGATGTCCTTAGGTTAGTTATGTTTAAGTAATTCTGAGTTACAGGGGACTAATGACATCAGATGTTAAGTCTCACAGTGCTCAGAGCCATTTGAAAACATCAAATACCATCATATAACAATATGGGAAATGTAGCAGACAGACAGACGGACTTAAAGTAAAAGAAAAAGCCAAAATGACAAATAGAATACACACAACGGTATGTACAGTAGTGCCAGTAGAGTAACAACATAAAATGCATAAGAGAACAATAATGAAAATTTAATGTACAAACAGAGGGTTGAACGCAAATTAAAACAAAGAATTACCTACGCTATTACGAACCTGAGTAAGTCCGTGTGAAAATGAGGGAAGAGCCTCTGAAAATGGCTGCGACGGAATGGGTTCTCAGATAGTCAAATTAAAAGGGCGTTGCAGCCAAAATCAAGAAGCTCTTAGAGAGAGGCTGACACTCAAAGGAAGAGAATCGAGAGTATGCCTTACGGTGGACGAAAATCCGAAAAGATCTCTGGACTCATACGAGAACATGGCATCCAGTATATTTCACCCCCGTCACCTAAGATGCAAAGTCTTCACTGTAACGTTAAAAACGATCTAGATATCCGAAAGCCAGGTGAGTACAGTACTCCGTGTCAACGGGGCAGGCTGTCGGAACAGTCGAGAGGGAGATATGCACACGAATATCAGCGACACCCAGGACTAAAACAACGAAGAAAAATCAGCTGTGAGCGAGCTCTGTCTCGACTACAATCATGATATGAAATGTAATCAAACCAGTGTCGGGGTGCAAACACTAAATTTCTGGGACTGCAGAACTGATATACAGAGGGGTCCAAATAATGTGTCCACTGTTTAAAAGTCCATAACTTGCAAACTAATGGACGGAGTTTTCTCATTTTTGGTGAAAGTGTAGCTTAAAGTCCAACTTAAAGGTATCACTGTGGGTGTTCTAACTGGTCAGCATTAACATCCACACACAAACGATGGCGCCGAACTGCAGCACGAACTACTGACTGCAACATGTTCAGTTGGATATTTGCACATGAATGTACGAGGGATTCTCGAAGTTCATCCAATGTGCGTGGGTTTTGTCGATAAACGACGTCCTTTAGTGTCCCCCACAGGTAAAATTCCAGAGGAGTTAGGTCTGGCGAACGTGGTGGATACTCCACATGACCTCTATGGGCTATCCATCTTCCTGGTAGATTTTCGTCGAGATGCGCCCTAACACGATTTTGGTAGTGGGCTGGGGCACCATCTTGTTGAAAAGAAACTCTTCCGTCTCCATACAAGTCTCGGATGGCAGATAAAATGGATGTCTGAAGCTTCTGAAGGTAGACCTCACCGGTAACTGTGCCGCTGGAAGATGGATAGGCCGTAGAGGTGCTGAGGAGTATCCACCACGTTCCCCAGACCTAACTCCTCTGGACTTTTACCTGTGGGGAACACTAAAGGACGTCGTTTATCGACAAAAGCCACGCACACTGGATGAACTGCGAGAATCCATCGTACATCCATGTGTAAATATCCAACTGAACACTTTGCAGTCAGTAGTTCGTGCTGCAGTTCGGCGGCATCGTTTCGGTGTGGATGTTAATGGTGACCATTTAAAACACCTACAGTGATATCTTTAAGTTGGTCTTTAAGCTACACTTTCACCAAAAAATGAGAAATCTCCGTCAATTAGTTTGCCAGTTATGGACTTTTAAACAGTGGATACATTTTTTAGAACCCCTCTGTATTTATCGAAATAAAAATGTCTGCAGACCTTATAAACAGGATCGGACATTCCAATTTAAACAAGGGTTGGGATCGGGCACTCGATTTATTAAGATCCTAACGTCCATCATACCCACCACAGCCGGGAAACAGAGATTTTGTGTTTCACGGAATATCAGTGCGGGCTCTGAATAACAAAAGAGCATCAAAGGGCGTAGTGAGTATCGAACTATAGCCCACAGTCGGACTGAAGCCCAGGCAACGAGTACGTATAACAGCAAAACTCGCGGCCCCTGATGATGACACTGGGTCGTTAGCCGAAACATTGTGCAGACGATGGAAACTCGTCAGAACACCCGGAAGGTTTTAGACGAGTGGAATGATGTAGAACATCTCGCGCGCAGCATCTGTATCTTAATACGTGGTTACTGGCGGAATGTACGCCGTGCGTGCAGCGTGCACTGTGCTCTCGGCGGTGCGTGTCTCTCACGCACAAGGCAGGCATTCAGGATCAGGATAAGACAGCTCTCCTGCACAGTGTCCTTCTCGGCCGCCACTTGAGGCGGGCACTTACAGAGCTGGACAACGCTGGCAGCTCAATATCGCAGTCACAGCGCGCTCCGTTACAGTGTGTCTTCGTTTTTCCTTCTAGACAAGTGTACTGTGGTAAAGACCACTCGAACGAGCGTTTACAAGGAACATCTTTCTTCACGATTGCCACATTTGATTGAGAAGAGGGACGAGGGAATGCAATGAAAATTTCCCACGCCCCATTCACGTTTCGAACGTGTGAAAAACAAAGGCGCAGTGAGAGAGTTGTTAAAACTTTCTTTCTGTCGTATAAAATAATGCGGATTGCGGGGTATAAACTTAGACTGGAGCTGACCCCGGAGTAATTTTTCCGAATGCGACGCTTTCTCTCTCTGCTTCAATCCAGGCCCTGGAGCTGTTCCGGTTGAACAGGTGGAGAGGAGTGGTTCAAAAGGCTCTAAGCAATATGGGACTTAACATCTGAGGTCATCAGTCCCCTAGAACTTAGAACTACTCAAACCTAATTAACCTAAAGACACCACACACATCCATGTCCGAGGCAGGATTCGAACCCGCGACCGTAGCAGCAGCGCGGTTCCAGACTGTAGCGCCTAGAGCCGCTCGGTCACAGCAGCCGGCGAACAGGCAGAGAAGAACTTTCGATCATATGGTTCAAATGGCTCTGAGCACTATGGGACTTAACATGTGAGGTCATCAGTCCCCTAGACTTAGAACTACTTAAACCTAACATAAGGACATCACACACATCCATGCAAGAGGCATGATTCGAACCTGCGACAGCAGCAGCAGCGCGGTTGCGGAGTGAAGAGCCTAGAACCGCTAGGCCATAGCGGCCGGCACCCATAATACTCCAAACGTTCTCAGTCGGAGAGAGATCCGGCGACCATAGTTTCACGATATCATCAAAAGGAGCTTGTCCTCATTTAGACTTCAATGCGATCGATTTGAGTGACTTTGCGACGGCGAGAAGACGACTGTACCAGACTGCTCTTATAGTGCCATGACTACGGCTATAGTAATGATACCTAACCACCACAGCTTTAAAAACACAGTTCATGGTCGAGATATGCACTTCAGTTGCGCCTTGTCTGAATAAGTAAGTAGTGCATCTGAAGTGGATCTCTCAAAATTAATTATCACTTCTGTAAGTAGCGGATGACCTTCATACCAAATAGCTCATTTTTAATACCAGCAGTATCTTTTCTTTAGCAGTGAGGTTACGGTCCATGGAATGACCAACGGGCATGTAATGTTCTCCCACAGCAGGTTCACTGTCTTCAAGGGGTGTGTGTGGTGCGCCGTACGGTGCCCTGCCCTGTTTGCATGTATATAAGCACAATAGCACGCGTGATTTTGCCCATACAAGTCCTAGTTTACATAGGAGCGAACTGAAGGCGACACAAATTAACGGCTCTCCGCAGACGATTCGGCAGTGTTCGCTACCGTTCGCTTGTACCTGTGAACAAGCGTCTGCACCAGAGAGGATGGAAGGGGCCACGAGATAACGAACACTGTCTTTCAGGCTGCGTTTCTGTTTTATGACGCTAATAATCGGCACACACCATACAACACACAAAAAACTCTGGTGTGCAAAGAGGACTATCTTAATTGAAGAGCGCACAGCTTTTGACGAAACGTACAGAACGGCGTAGGAAAAGATGAATTCGGTTGGTTGGTTGGTTGATTGATTTGGGGAATGGGACCAAACAGCGAGATCATCGGTCCCATCGAATTAGCGAATTAGGGAAGGATTGGGGAAGGGAGTCGGCCGTGCCCCTTCAGAGGAAACATCCCGGCATTTGCCCTAAGCGATTTACTGAAATCGCGGAAAACCTAAATCGGGATTGTCGGACGCGGGTTTGAACAGTCGTTCCCCCGAATGCGAGACTAGTGTTGGAACCACAGCACCACCTCGCTCGGTGATGAATTTGGAGGTCTGGATTTGTACGTGAGCGTAAAATGCGTGTAGTACATTTAACACTGCATTTCAGCTCCAGCTTTTCATCGCGTTATTCCACAACTTTTCACGTACGTCGGTGGATGCTTTTCGCTAGCTTCTCACTACAACTGAGGAACAAAATAAATGGCGTAAGACTAATTACAGACAACCAACATAATCTGAAGATAAGCTAGCGTTTACACTCTAGTTGTTATCAACCTGAGGAAAATGGCTTGGCTCTGAGCACTATGGGACTTAACATCTGTGGTCATCAGTCCCCTAGAACTTGGAATTACTTAAACCTAACTAACCTAAGGACATCACACACATCCATGCCCGAGGCAGGATTCGAACCTGCGGCGGTAGCGGTCAAGCGGTTCCAGACTGTAGCGCCTAGAACCGCACGGCCACACCGGCCGGTTTCAACCTGAGGAATCTGCGTTGCTGTAGTAATCGTTTCGTCAACCTCGGTAGCCGAGTATTGAGCGCTAAAAAAAAAAAAAAAAAAAAATTGTGATCAAAGTCTGAAATGCCACATTTTTATTGAGCGATAATGGCTGCCGTGCGCAGGACCGGGTTCGATTACCGGTACTGTCAAGGATATTTCCTCTCCGGAAGGTCTGGTACTGGGTGCTCTCAGCCGTGTGATGACAACTGAGGATATCCTGAATGACAAGCAGCCGCTCCGTAGTCTGGAAGGGCGGTAAAACAGCCGGCAGAGCGGTGTGCTCCACGGCGCATCGGCAAGACGCAGCATGCTAAAGGATGACACAGCGGTCAGCGGACATCCCTTGGTCCTTCGCATTTAAATAGCTGCTGTATCTCAGATAGTTTCTCATGACTGCAGTGACATATACCGACTACTTTAAAGGTTTTTATTGAAGAACTTATAAGGAAGACAATGGCAATAAAATATGATTAATAAAATGCGGAATATATGTAAGACCTGTTACATTCTCTAGAACTACAACTACGTCTATACTCCGCAAGCCACCTGACGGTGTGTGCCGGAGGGTACCTTGAGTACCTCTATCGGTTCGCCCTTCTATTCCAGTCTCGTATTGTTCGTGGAAAGAAAGATTGTCGGTATGCCTCTGCGTGGGCTCTAATCTCTCTCCTGGTCTCTTCGCGAGATATACGTAGGAGGGAGCAATATACTGCTTGACTCCTCGGTGAAGGTATGTTCTCGAAACTTCAACAAAAGCCCGTACCGAGCTACTGAGCGTCTCTCTTGCAGAGTCTTCCACTGGAGTTTATCTATCATCTCTATAACGCTTTCGCGACTACTAAACGATCCCGTAACGAAGCCCGCCGCTCTCCGTTGGATCTTTTCTCTCTCTTCTATCAGTCCTATCTAGTACGGATCCCACACTGCCGAGCAGTATTCAAGCAGTGGGCGAACAAGTGTACTGTAACCTACTTCCTTTTTTTTCGGTCTACACTTTCTTAGGATTCTTCCAATGAATTTCAGTCTGGCATCTGCTTTACCGACGATTAATTTTGTATGGTCGATCCATTTTAAATCACTCCTAATGCCTACTCCCAGATAATTTATGGAATTAACTACTTCCAGTTGTTGACCTGCTATATTGTAGCTAAATGATAAAGGATCTTTCCTTCTATGTATCCGCAGCACATCACACTTGTCTACATTCAAAGTTAATCGCCATTCCCTGCACCATGCGTCAATTCCTTGCAGATCCTCCTGCATTTCAGTACAATTTTCCATTGTTACAACATCTCGATATACTACAGCATCATCCGCAAAAACACTCAGTGAACTTCCGATGTTATAGACAAGGTCATTTATATATATTGTGAATAGCAACGGTCCTACGACACTCCGCTGCGACATACCTGAAATCACTCTCACTTCGGAAGACTTCTCTCCATTGAGAATGACATGCTGCGTTCTGTTATCTAGGAACTCTTCAATCCAATCACATGACACATTGGCTACTTGATAAAATCTGCCATATGATGTACTGAAGTTGAGATAGCCTTATTCAAGGTAAATCATTAAAAAGCTTTAGCACAAAAGTGAAACAGTACCCAGTTTTTACAGGAAGCTTGAACGCAAGCAACCTGAGTGTTCGGATCATTCCCTATATCTTCAGTTTTAATGAGAATAATAGATACATATACGAGCTATATCACTTTCAAGGATATTTATTGTGCGTTTTATTTTCAATAAAAAGTCATTCAAGGTATATGCTTATTGACTCCGTTCTCCTCTATTGAAATTATCGTCTTCCTCACGTCCCCATTTGATCTTCCAGTGCTTCGTCTATTTTTTACCAATAACATTTATTTTACTTTGGCATTTTTGCTGAGGATCTCTCGAATCTAGAAGTACCTACGATGTCTATATTGTGCCCATGATATCTATATTCATTTATCTCCCATGTATTCTTCTATCGTCAATATTATTTTCAGAAACAAAATGGGACAAAATGGAAGACGGTAGTGTTGAGCGTCCATAAGCCCCCCCCCTCCCCCCCATGGAAGACGGTAGCTTTCCGTACTGCGAACGTCGTGGCGAGAGAAGGCGAACTTCATTCGCTAGTTCGCTAAAATACCGGGAACCACAGGAACGCTAGCGAATACAAACCTAATAAGACGGAATGGAGATCGTTCTTTTCAGTACGGTCAAGGTTTTCACGACCTACATCTGTATTAGATACATAATCCGGAAGCCACCACATGGTACGTGGCAGAGGATGCCCTGCACCTCTTCTAGTCATTTAACAACCTGTTCAACTCGCAAACAGAGCGAGGGAAAAGCGACTGTCTATGTGTCTCCGCATGAGCCCAAATTTTTCGTATTTTTTATCATGGTACTCGTTACGTGAAATGTATGCTGACGGCAGTAGAATCTTTCTGCCGTCAGTTTCAAATGCAGGTTCTTTAATTTTTCTCTATAGTTTTTATTTATTTAGCGTATGGGATTTAAGTACATTTCAGTACTGGATCACGTTATTCTACATTACATAAAATAGCATATATTCACAGACAAACATCTAGTCCTTGTATATATTCGATGAATCTTTGGGATGCCACGAGGAATTCTTCGAAAGTCCCCACTGAACGCTCTAGCACTGCATTCTTCTCTGGTGTGTTCGATGGTCTGCTTAGGCACGCCGCAGTCACATGCTGGCGAAGACAGCAGTCCCCATATGAAGATTGAGTCAGCACATCTTCCACGCCCAGTTCTTAATCGGTTCAGAGTTGACCAGATCTTGCGGGGCTGATCAAACCCAGGTACTGCCTCAGTAATACAAGGCGTTAGGTGGCAAGTGGTTGGGCCATTCTGGATCCATTCTCTTCTCGAAGAGTTGATGTCAGACCCAGTGAGGCTGTCGAAAGTAACAGGACGATGTCTTGAACGAAGGCTCTTGGTACTCAGATCAGGTATGTCGATGTGTACCGGTAGTTCAGGGTTTGCTTCGATCTTGTTGTATTCCCTGACCAAGGCTGCTTCTCGTCGTATTTTTGGAGATGTTAGGGGTAGACCTAACGGTTCCCGAAATAATATGCATGGTGCTGTTAAGTTCGACATTGATTTTGTTCACATGACTACTATTTGGCCATACTGGTGCACAGTACTCCGCCACAGAGTATACTAGGCTCAGTGCAGACATCCTCAGAGTTGTTGCCGTTGATCCCCAGGTGGTTCCGCAGAGTTTATGAATGAGGTTGTTTCTTGTTCTCACCTCGGCAGCTGTCTAATGTGACCCCTAGATACCTTAGCTACTTGTTGTGGTTGAGGCGCGCGTCGTCACGGTATACTTCCAGAGCTCTGTCGGCTTCTCTGTTATTGAAGTGGAAGCAAGTTACTCCTGTCTTCGTGGCGATAGGCCTAAGCCTCCATTTACGGAAGTATGCTACCAGGGCAGACAGATCGGATGACAAGGTTTCTTCCACTGTATCAAAATCGGTGTGTCTTGTTGCAATAGTCCTGTCATCAGCATAGCCAAATTTCAGACAAGCTGTTTCTTCCATGTCAGCAATGTATAGGCTGAAAAACAGTGGGGCTAATACCGAGCCTTGAGGTAAGCCCTTTTGAAGGAATTTCTTGCTACTGACTTTGTTTCCCATGACGACCTGGAATCCTCTGTTACCAGTCATGTTACACTTAAGCTTTGTCACTTTTTAACAGGGAATTATTTCCATCAGTTTATAGAGTAGGCCTTGTCTCCAGACGGTATCATAGGCTGCTGACAAGTCAATCAAGGCCACAGATGTTTTTAATTTCTTTTCGAATCCCGCTTCAGTATGTGTTGTAAGGGCCAGGACTTGGTCTGCACAGCTTCTGTTGGGACGAAAGCCGGCTTGTTCTACTGGGATGGCCGTGAGTATTGTCTGACCGATCCTGTTAAGTAGTACTCGTTCCAGAAGTTTGTCCACCATGCTAAGCAGTGCTATGGGCCGGTAATTTTGCGGAAGGTTTCCCGGTTTACCTGGCTTTAGGAGGGCGATTGTCTTGGCACGTTTACGTTCTTGGGATATGTTTCCTGTCTGCAGTAGTGATGTGAAGAACTTTGCTAACCATATTTTCGTATATTTGCCAGAATTGATAAGAAACTCTGGGAGGATGTCACCTGAGCCAGGGGCTTTACCTGGTTTTGTGCCCTTTAATGCTGCCGAGATCTCTTCGGGGTTGATGTCGCATGAATATACTTAGTGTCAACACTGGCTTCTGCTTTTAGCTTTCTAAGTTCACGTTTAATGCTTATTGTTGTCTCTCGGTTGTTTATCCCTTCAGATGTTTTAACAATTTGCAAAGCAATTTTGTTAGGTGTAGCGTAGCGTAGCGGTAGCGTTACCGCCTTCCACGCGGGGGGCCCGTGTTCGATTCCCGGCAGGGGACTGGGTGTTGAGTGTCTTTCATCATCATTGACTTGCAAGTGGCGTCAACTAAAAAGGACTTACAATGGGGCCTCCTGGTCAACAATGCCATACGGTCTTTTCTCAATAGTGTTTCTCGAAAAGAACGTTACCTTTCCTGCAGGGGATCCCCTATGAGTTCCCGAAGCATCCCCGTAAAACTTCCGCATTATTTGTACCTTTTGCAACAAATGTAGCAGCCCGGCTAAGAATTGCTTCGATGTCTTCCTTTAATCCGGCCTCATGCGGATCTCAGGCACTGGAGCAGTACTCAAGATTAGGTCGCACTGGGAGAGGGGGGGGGGGGAGGGAGGGAGGGAGGGAGGGAGGGAGGGAGGGAGGGAGGGAGGGAGGGAGGGAGGGAGGGAGGGAGAGAGAGAGAGAGAGAGAGAGAGAGAGAGCAGTCATCACACCTCCCTGGGTCACGACTATCAATATCCTTGTTTCTGATAAACACTTGGCATAGAGGACAGTGTTCTGGTTTCTATTACTTATCAAGTCTTCGAGGTACTCATACATCTGAGAATCTATTCCATACGCTCGAACTTTCATTAATGGCCCACAGTGGTACACCGTCTCAAATGCGTTTCAGAAATGTAGAAATACGATATGTGACTGTTGTTCTTCATCTATGGTTGGCCGTGCCTCCAGCGCAGTGTGTTGCACAGAGTGTAATGAGCTCTCGCCTTGCTTAGCGTTAGGAAGTGTTGCGATCCGTACGGAGCAGAGCGCCTACCTTGACACGCCTCTCGAATCTCGACACTGACTGTCGGGGCCACGGGGCGATCAGGCGCGCCTCTCGGTATTACAGGGAGGGTGCAGCCGGACGCCACCCCTTCGCAGGAGTTATCCACCCCTTACACCGGCCAGGAGACCGCTGGTCCGGGGGGTGTTTCTAATTAATATGACCGGCGCCACCTGGCTCTCTCCAGCTGCGACCGTCATCAATAACCCGCGCCGCACTCCATTCCCCCCCCCCCCCCCCCCACCTTCTCTGTGTGACCTTCCTCCCATTCCGACCGCTAATTGTCAGTGCTGTCCTTTCCGCACTTTTAGGCAAAACAACGCGTGCACGTGTGACCTCTTGCGATCCAGTCTGTCGTACACCTGTTATGTAGTGCTACAGCATCGAGCGAATACTGTAGACGGGACTGATCGCTCCGGTACCGCCATGGCGCCGAGACGGCGGTATCTCTGTGCGGCAGTAATACAGCGTCGTCCGGCAACCACTGACAGCTCTCAAGAACTTTCTTGCACCCACTGGTTTCGATGCACGTGCCCGCTGTGTGTGTGTCAACCCCAAGTGATGTGTAACAGCCTGACGACTTGCTGATATCGTATCCTTTGACGCTGACGAAGCACACTGGCACTTGTTCTCACTTTGTCTGATTGCTCCCCACTTAGTTACGTTGGTGTAAAACTGATAGGCCACGGATCACGCACTAAGTATTTACCGAAGATAAATATGAATCAGGAAGGGAAACATACAGCGAAAATACACAGAAGAGCCAAGGGAACTGGTACACCTGCCTAATATCATGTAGGGCCGCCGCGAGCACGCAACAGTGCCGCAACACGACGTGGCATGGTGTCGACTATTATCTAAAGTAGTGCTGGAGGGAATTGATCAATTGACACTATGAATCCTCCAGGGCTGTCCATAAGTCCGTACGAGTACGAATTGGTGGACATCTCTTCTGAACAGCACGTTGCAAGGCAATCCTGATATGATCAATAACGTTCGTGTCTGGAGAGTTTGATGGCCACCGGAAGGGTTTAAACTCAGAAAAGTGTTCCTGGAGCCACTCTGTAGCAATTCTGGACGTGTGTGGTGTCGCATTGTCTGGGCGAAATTGTCCTCCAAGTTCATCGGAATGCACAATGGACATGGATGGAGATGGATGGACTTACGTACGTGTCACCTGTGAGAGTGGTATCGAAGTATCAAAGGACCCATACCACTTCAATTGCACATGCCCCACACCATTACAGAGCCTCCACCAGCTTGGACAGTCCCTTGCTGACATGCAGGGTCTATGGATTCACGAGGTTGTCTCCATATCGGTACTCGCCCATCCCGTCCATACAGTTCGAAACGAGACTCGTCCTACCAGTCAACATGTTTCCAGTCATCAACAACAGTCCAATGTCGGTGTTGATGGGCCCAGGTGAGGCGTATAGCTTTGTGTCGTGCAGTCACCAAGGGCACACAAGTGGGCCTTCACCTCCGAAAGCCCTTATCAATGATGTTTCGTTGAGTGGTTTGGGCGCAAACACTTGTTGATGGCCCAGCACTGAAATCTGCAGCTATTTGCGGAAGTGTTTTACTTCTCTCACGTTGAACGATTCTCTTCAGCCGTCGTTTGTCCCGTTCTTGCAGGATCTTTTTCCAGCCGCAGTGATGTCGGAGATTTGATGTTTTACCGGATTCCTGAAATGGTCGTACAGGAAAATCTTCACTTCATCGCTACTTCGGAGATGCTGTGTCCCATCGCTCGTGCGTAAACTGTAACACCACGTTCAAACTAATTTAAATCTTGATAACCTGACGTTGTAATAGCAGTAACCAATCTAACAACTGCCCAAGACACATATTGTCTTATAGACTCGATGCCGACTGCAGCGCCGTATTCTGTTTACATAGCTCTCTATTTGAGTACGCATGCCTATACCAGTTTCTTTCGCGCTTGAGTGTAAATTACACTGTAAAGATTGCCCAATCAATGGAAACATAGAGCTAATCGAAATGAATAAATTAGCTGAAGCAATGCAAAAATTGAAGAACAGGAAGGCAACAGAGATCGATTACATGCGGGATTATTCATATGTTGAGGTCTTCCAGTTAAGGGACGTATGCTATATTTCATTAACCTATGTGGAAATGCAGGTAAGTTACCTTAGGAGTGGTATCAGATTAACAGTTTCTTCATACTCAACACAGCGACCCGAAGAACTGTAGAGGAATTAGCCTCGTTAAAACAGGCAATAAAGTCTACAGCACTAATTTGAATAACGGACCACGCTCTAGCTCTGATACAATTTTATTAGGAGAACAAATAGGTTTTAGAAAAGGACGATCCTGCTCCGATTGCATTTTTAGTGTAAAACAGTTGTTAGAGAAAACTAGAGACTTTAACTGAGGGACACGCATGGCGTCTGCAGATCATGAAAAAGCTTTTCGACGAAGTCGACAGACACCTGCTACAGCAGACTATGAATAAAGAGGCTTCTTAACGCATCTAATTTTCCACCAATACAAGATTGCAGTGTCTGTGTTAATCTGATTACGATGCAAAGTTCCTTTGGACATCTATGCATGTCCAAAGGAACAGGCACTCTGGCGACCACAGCCGTTACGAAACACATCAAATGAATTCGCGTTTGCAATTAAGGATTATCATCAAGCCATAGAATGGAATGACGACAATGAAAACAGGCGGGACCCAAATTTTCATATGTGGTGAACCATGATTCTACGAGTGCCGTGCAAGCATAATCAAATGGTGAGGCGACCGCTCGCTATAAGCGCGAAGTCCGAGTTCGAGCCTCGGTTCGGCACAAATTTTCATTGTCGGCACTCCACACTACGGCTGATGATAGTCCTGATTGCAATTGAGAATTGATTTCATATAATTCTACAAACATTCTTTACATAGAGATAAAAATATAATCGAAGATGGCGCTAATTTGCCTAAAAGAAATTAACAGGAATAGGGGGAGATACATATGGAGCTGGTATCTCTCTGACACATCAGAACAGATTATCTACACAGGGATTTGACTCAATATATCACCTACAGCATAAAGATAAACAGAGAGAAACGTGTTAGTATCTAGTATAGGATCAGATAATAATTCTAGAAAACGAACATTATCATTAAAGAGCGAGTTATCAGTCTAAATTGTCGGCTTATAAACATAACACGAACATCTTCGCTAACGTAGCAACGGCTAAGGCATTCAAAGGAAAATTTCCCGTAAGATCTAAAATTATATTTATTTTAATAGCCCCAATAATGGTATACGTAACCAAATTTCACTACCACTGCTGTGACACAGGACGAAATTTCGACAAAGAAAGTGGAAACAACATCCTAAAATTTGATGGAATCTGTGGAACCAATAAAAATACGCTAAAAACCGGCCTCTAAATATACCCAGACGAAGTTTTACAAAGTCTTTGCAGTGTCTACAGTGCCCTATGGATCTGAGACATGGATTCCCACGATAAAGGATATGAGCAGAATTTTGGCTGCAGAAATCAAATTTCTCCTTAGTGTTAAAAGGTGCTCAGAAATTGATTATCAGTTGATTCAGTGCACAGGAACATTGATTTAAACAGAAAGAGATGGTGCGAACATGTATATTGGATGCATGACAAGAGACATCTTGAATTACACTGACGTGACAGAAGTCATGGAATACCGATACGCTCCCGCACAGACGACGGTAGAACCGCGTACACGATGTATAAAAGGACAGCGCATTGGCCGAGTTGTCATTAATACTCACGTGTTTCATGTGAAAATATTTCCGACGGAAATAACGACGAATGGTAGCTGGAGCTAGACACAAGGGACATTCCATTTGGGAAAATGTAAGGGAATTCAGTATTCCGAGATCCACTGTGTCAAGAGTGTGCCGAGAATACCACGTTTCAGGCATTAACTCTCACCACAGACGGCCTTCACTTAACGACAGAGATCAGCGGCGTTGGCGTAGTCAGTACTAACACACAAGCAACAGCGCGTGAAATAACCGCAGAAATCAACGTGGGACAGACAACAAACGTATCCGTCGGGACATTGAGGCGAAATTTAGAGTTAATGGGCTATGACAGCAGACGACCGTCGCGAATGGGTTTGCTAACAGCACGACATCACCCACAACACCTTTCCTGGGGTTAAGGATAAAAATGGTTGGGCCCTGAACGACCAGAAAATATTGTCCTGTTCAGATGAGTCCTGATTTCAGATGGTAAGAGCTCACGGTAGGGTTAGTGTGTGGCGCAGCCCCCACAAACTGCCAAAGGATGGAACTTTTGTGGGTGACAATGCGGCATTCACAGAGCCACAATTGTTCAAGATTGGTTTGAAGAACATCCAGGACAATTCGAGCGAATGATTTGACCACTCAGATCACCTGAACCAATCCCGTCGGACAATTATGGGGTACAAGCGAGAGGTTTCCAGAATGAGATTTTCACTCTGCAGCGGAGTGTGCGCTGATATGAAACTTCCTGGCAGATTAAAACTGTGTGCCTGACCGAGACTCGAACTCGGGACCTTTGCCTTTCGCGGGTAAGTGCTCTACCATCTGAGCTACCGAAGCACGACTCACGCCCGGTACTCACAGCTTTACTTTTGCCAGTACCTCGTCTCCTACCTTCCAAACTTTACAGAAGCTCCCCTGCGAACCTGGCAGAAGTAAAGCTGTGAGTACCGGGCGTGAGTCTTGCTTCGGTAGCTCAGATGGTAGAGCACTTGTCCGCGAAAGGCAAAGGTCCCGAGTTCGAGTCTCGGTCAGGCACACAGTTTTAATCTGCCAGGAAGTTTCAAGCGAGAGGTTATCCCGTGCACATTATCATGCACCGGCAAAACTTTCGCAATTATGGGCAGCTACAGAGGCAGCATGGTTCAGTATTTCTGCAGGGGACTTCCGAAGACTTGTTGGATCCATGCCTCATCGAGCTGCTGTACTACGCCGCACAAAATGAGGTCAGGCAGGGTGTTAGGAAGTATTCCATAACTATTGTCACCTCGGTGTAATTCTTAACGACAAAATTAAGAGAGACAAGACAAAGGGAAATTTGTGCTCCACTCCGAAAATTCCAGAGAACCAGCGATACGATTGATTACGCCGTAACACTGTCGCTGACAGTGCCCTTTACAGTTTTACTTGCATTCGGGAGGTGGCTATTCAAATCCTCCTTGGGCCATTCAGATTTCCAGAATAAGGTTCCGTGATTTCCAGAGAACGGTTGAGACAAATGCTGTGATGGTTCCTTTGGAAAAAGAGAAAAAGGCTAAATTCTTCCCCCATTCGTACCCAACCCAAGATTGTGCAGCCGGCCGGTGTGGCCGTGCGGTTCTAGGCGCTTTAGTCTCGAACCGCGTGGCCGCTACGGTCGCAGGTTCGAATCCTGCCTCAGGCATGGATGTGTGTGATGTCCTTAGGTTCGTTAGGTTTAATTAGTTCTAAGTTCTAGGCGACTGATGACCTCAGAAGTTAAGTCGCATAGTGCTCAGAGCCATTTGAACCGAGATTGTGCTCCATCTAAAATGCCATGCGGGGTAGCTACGCGGTCTTGGGCGCCTTGCCACGATTTCAATTTTCCATCTCTAATAATCCCGTCGTTGTCGAGACGTTAAACCCTAACTTTCTTCCTTTTACTACGTAAAACTGTATCTCTATCATCTTTTACCACTCACTGCTCGCAGCCTGTATTCCGCGTCCATCACACGTGTGTTCCAGTACTCCCAAACTCGGCCGCAGTTACGAATTTCTTCTCGTGACGAGTTTCAGCGGGGCCCTGGCAGCTAGGATAACGCTCCCCTCCAGCTCCAGCCGCGCTGGATGAAGACGTCGTCTTGCGCCGGTGCTGCCGTCACCGGGACCGTTTCAATTTCACAGTCGGGCTGGCCGCTGCCAGCAAGTGCTTCTTCTGCCACCGCTACCTCGCTACCCACCTACCCACCTCCTTGCTCTCCGCTCCTTATATTCTTTATTCTGCGCCCTCGCCGTCCTGGGAGTCTCCGACGCAATTACTCGCCGTTGACTTACTGCGCGAGAGCTAGCCGCCGGTCCTACCAACTACTCGAGAACAAAAAAGGAAGGTGGAAGTAAAAAAAAAAGAGCAAACCTGCCCAGCCGAAGCATAATAAGTCCTCCTCACAGTTCGCGGTACTCCTTTCGCTCCTCCACTTATCTACTGTGTGTTCTTCTGTTCTCATTTCATCATCCAGGCGATGATGAGTTCGCTACGGAGTCATCCGTTGCCGCCACGACTGATTGGCTCCTGGGATCAGATTGCGGACTCTCTCTACGTCTCCAATATATATTTATATGTAACTCTCTCGCTCGCTATGGCTCCCCTTCGTTACGTTTCGTTTTCGGAAACTGCCTTGTTTTTGCCGATCGCGCTCACTGATTAAGTCGTAAATTGTGTGCGCAGCAGAAGAGGGCGCCCGCACGGTATGCCGCGGTGGGCGAGGGCAGAGGGGTGGTGGGAGAATGGATGCACAGGAGAAATGGGCGCAGCAGCGGAGGCTGCTGGAGCGGTGCTGGAAGGGGAGGGGGGGAGCAATACCTTGTGAAATAGTGCACTGGAGGTAATGTGCGGCGGGAGATCCATTGCCCGCATTACTCATTGTCACCGAAAGAATAGCAATTGTCTTGAGTGTTTTCTTCTAAAGAATAACTGCCACGAAGGGAGTACATCAACATCGCTAATGGAGTCCGCACAAAGGGCTCTCAGCTTCACAGGTTATATCGAAGTGGTTGCGTTTGCACGTCTGTGGGAGTGGTGGGGGGAGGGGAGGGGAGCGGAAAAGGACAGCACTATCCTAACGTGACAAATTTACTACATATTACAGAGTTTCTTAAGCTTCAAAGTAGTTTGTAACAATTTTCAAATGGAGGTATTCGGCACTGTGCTGAAATAGCAGTCGTATTCAGGAGCACCAGCGACGGAATCCCCCCCCCCCCTTCTTACCACTCCAGATTTACTTTGTCACCCTTCTTACTGTGTAGCGCCCCTCTATCGATAGGCACTTGTCTGTCTCAGATCTCTGTGGTCAGTTGTTTGTCCGCTGGGGTAGTGCACCTTGATTGGTAAATGTGAGCAATGTCACAGCGAGTCGACACAGTTTTGATGACTGAGTCAATGCATAAGCTTGGCGGGACGTTCGGGTTTTAAGGGCACATGGTCGGCAGGCAAATGTCTAGCTCTTGCCCCCCACATGCTGCTGTGACGTCGACGTGCTGATACTACCTTGCAGAACAGACCCCTTCTGTGACAGTGCATTGACCGTTTTCAGCCAAGGTCCTTGTGGATTATCTTGAGACGGTAGGTGGCTCGCAGGCTTTCGCTGCACTTCCGTGGTAGTACGTTTGGTGGCTTTCGTATTGTATGTCATTGCAGTCGATTATATAGAAACTAGTTCCACCAATAACTAAAGACTACTTCTGTATTTATTCTGTCTGCAGCTTTTGATATAGTGTAACGGCAGAGTATTCTCTAACGGTTACTCCGTGTCATACTCTATAGAAAATAGGACAACTTCTGAAGAACACGTTGACGGACGGATCCTTTCAGGTAATCAGAGGCAATGCCAGTACTGACCAGAAGATCCACAGCAACTGACTACCTCAGGGTTCAATTCTAGCTCCGCTACTGTTTAGTTCGATATTGCAGGTATGCCATCCACTATGAACAAATAGTTTGGCTATGCTGATCACTCGGTGATAGCAACGCAGCACAAACAAAAGACCGTAATAAAATGGGGCAAAATTTTCGTAAATGGGGACTTCAAAAGAACCCTAATGAAACTAAATCTACATACTTTCATGTAAGTAACGAATCAGCTAACCGTGAACTGAATGTATGTTTTGAGGATAATCGTCTGGGCTATAACAAATATCCACGGTACCTCGGAGTTACACTTGACAGAGCACTGTCATTTAAATTTAAACAGCACCTAACAAAGACTGCAGTTAAACTGAGGTCAAGATATAGTATTCTGCCAAAATTATGAGGCCTTGTCTACTCAGGGGCAGCCTAATCTTGGTTAACAACAGCCACACGAAGCTCCTAGATGTGCAATTAAATCAAACAATGAGCATTGTTACCTGCAAAATCATACCCACTCTATTATTCTGACTACGAAACCTGAGTCACAATCCACGATCAAACCTGAAAGTAAAGACTATTTTTCTGAGCGAATATAGGAAAAATCTGCAACAAGCTGCAGCTGTTACTTCATGAATAGATACCTGATGGCCGAATCAAAAGACTCCTCTCCACACATCCCCCACTCAGATTAGCTAGCAAAATTTTGGGCCAGAGATTCGGTCTCGACGAAACTTGGACGAAAGAATGGTATAGTAAGAATACTAATATTTATCTCGACTATCGATGCTGTAACATCTGTAATATTTAACTACTTTCACTCGAAATTTGAAGTATATGAAAAAAAGACGTAAACTGGTTACAAAGTACGACGTGCACACACTTTATTTAACATGTAAACGTCAGTACAGATATTCAGATTTAGATTATGACATGTTCGATATGCCTGCCATCATTGGCGATGATGCAGCGCAGACGAATAGCGAAATTCTGCATGACCCTCTGCAGTGTCGGAACATAGATGCTATCGATAACCTCCTGAATGGCTACTTTCAGTTCAGCAATGGTTTTGGTGTTACTGCTGTACACCATATCTATAATGGAGTCTCACAAAAAATAGTCGCATGTGTTCAGATCCGGAGAATATGGTGGCCAATCGAGGCCCATGCCAGTGGCCTTTGGATAGTCCAGAGCCAGAATGAGGTCCCCAAAGTGCTCCTCCAGGACATCAAACACTCTTCTGCTTCGATGGTGCCGTGTTCCGTCTTGCGTCAACCACATCTTGTCGAAATCAGAGTCACTTTTGATAATTAGAAAGAAATCATCTTCCAAACCCTTCACTTACTGTTCGGTAGAAATATCGCACCCACTATTCCGTGACAGGACATTGCACACCACGCAGTCACCTGTTGAGGGTGAAGATACTTCTCTATCGCGAAACGCAGATTCTCAAAAAATGGTTCAAATGGCTCTAAGCACTGTGGGAGTTAACATCTGTGGTCCTCAGTCCTCTGCACTTAGAACTACTTAAACATAACTAACCTAAGGACATCACACACATCCATGACCAAGGCAGGATTCGAACCTGCGTCCGTAGCAGCAGCGTGGTTCCGGACTGAAGCGCCTAGAACCGCTCGGCCACCGCGGCCGGCTGCGGATTCTCAGTCCCCCAAATGCGCCAATTTTGTTTATTGACGAACCCATCCAAATGAAAGTGGGGTTCGTCGCGAAACCAAATCATGCATGCGCACACTAATTCCAATCATACTCCGCGGCCAACCGTGCAGTTTGAAACTCCCAAGACAAACCGTTCAGAAGTTATGACAACTTTATTTCACATAGTCCGATAATTGTCACCTTGTATCTTCTAAACTGTAACGTATGTAACTGTAATATATGTAAGTGGTTCACTCCTAGCAGGTGTAGTATTGCCTGCAATAAAACAGATGGAGGTAAGTCTCTCCGTAACGGAAAAACTTATGCGCGAAAGTAAAAGTCTGACAGGCTTGAGCTAGCGCGCCATGTCTTTGTATGGGAATGCGTCGGCTAACCTGACAAGGATTTCTGGAAAAATGGATTAAATATGCGTCGGATCTGAATTGCTGTTAGCCGCTACATCGTGTCAGATATGCTCTGACAGGCCCATTTCCGACGCTAAGAAGAAACATTCAAAGCACGTGACTTGAAGAGCAATGGTTCAAATGGCTCTGAGCACTATGGGACTCAACTGCTGAGGTCATTAGTCCCCTAGAACTTAGAACTAGTTAAACCTAACTAACCTAAGGACATCACAAACATCCATGCCCGAGGCAGGATTCGAACCTGCGACCGTAGCGGTCTTGCGGTTCCAGACTGCAGCGCCTTTAACCACACGGCCACTTCGGCCGGCGAAGAGCAATGATTGCGTCATACGGAAAAGCTGTATCGCGATAGGTCGCCGCCGTATTCACACAGTAACCTTTGTTTGGCTGAAGTTTTCATATTATAAGTGCTTAATCTCAACTATAGTGCCGCGAACGTTGATTTCTCCTACCTCATTCTGGTGAACCCGGTCGGCAATTCGCGCGCTGTTTTGCATCTATGATAAGTGGTTGGAGGTGGAAACCACGGGTAGGTGACGAGGTACTGGACGTCCATCCCTCATCGCCGAACGTGGAAGTCGGAAGTTTGCCTGCGCCTTGAAGCAGGGGAGGCAGCGATCTGTGGAAGATCTGACGACAGAGTACATTACTGGTGCAATCACAACTATTGCTGAGCATATCTTTCAGAGGATTTTGTTGAAACTGGGGCTCTTCAGTAGACGACGTATGTGCGTTCAGGTTGAGCAAACGACATGGTCAATTACGACTGCAGCGGGCACTGGGTCATAGTCACCGAACCGTTGATGTACGGAAACCTGTCACCTGGTCTGATGAATCACATGTTTTGTTACACCATGTCGATAGTCGCGTCCGGATTCGCAGTCATGCAGGAGACCGGCTGTCGAAATATGTAGGAAGAGGGGAGGGGGTAATTGAGTGTAAACAGATGTTTGGCAAATGAGGCAATTGTAAATGGAAATGCATCTGTGATAGTAAATTAATACGCATCTGACCTTATTGTTGTGGTTGCGGTCTTCACTCCAGAGACTGGTTTGATGCAGCTTTCCATGCTACTCTATCCTGTGCAAGCTTCATCTCCCAGTACCTGCTGCAACCTACATCCTTCTGGATCTGCTTAGTGTATTCATCTCTTGGTCTCCCTCTACGATTTTTACCTTCCACGCTGCCCTACAATACTAAATTGGCGATACCTTCATGCCTAAGATGTTGTGAATGAATAAAGGGAACGGAATTTTTAAAGGGAATATTTAAATATGAATATGCGCTTAGACGCTTTGTGACTATTGGAGACAATGCTACTACCTACGCTATTATGCTCTGTTAAACCACATACTGGATAGTTTAAGAACGACACAAGGTGATGAACAAGAATGCCATTAAATCGTTATAGTTTAGCAAACATGCAAAATAGGAATGCCTTATTCAAATGTGGGATGTTTCATTCTGAAAGTACAAATAAATGAGTACATGTTCATTACATACCATACATGGTTCTTGCAGGAATAGAACATCAGCAATGGAGAAATGACTAACCAAAATCAAGCGAAATCTAAGCTCATTTAAGTTATATATTAAAAAGACCAGATACGTTATTCACAAATGACAGAAAAAAATGACGATGGAGCTTACCCCATACATTTTCCAGGAAGACAATGGTTTTCCAAAACAAAATTAAAAATGCAAACTTCTCAGAGTTAAATCAAAGACTACTACTTATGTTGTACGGTAAAATCGGGTAATATCTCGTGGAAGTTAGATAAATCCTACCCTCCTTAATCACATAAAACAAAACACGTTAAGGTCTCTAGCCACTTGTAGTACGCAAATACATGAAACCAGAAATATTTTGGCTTACAAGACGTTAAACACATTATATAAATTGAAGGTGGAGGGGAGAAAGAACAGGAAAGGAAAGGGACTACTGATGTCAGCTGCCTCGGGTCTTTTATGCCGATTCAGCAAAGACGGATGAAAATCTGTGCCGGACCGGGAATCGAACTCGGGATCTCCTGCTTACTAGGCAGTTGCGTCGGGACACAGTGTTAATCACAATTGCGCGGACTACCTCGGCACGCCAGCCGGCCGACACACATTCCCACCATTCCGTAGGCCTTGTCCTTGTCCTTGTCAACCATGCTCGCTACTTGCGCATCCGTACTGAAGTCCCAATGCAGCTGACATCAACAGTCCCTTCCCTTTCCTTTCTCACCCCCTTGCACCTTGCACCTTCAATTTACATAACACGAATCACATCCGCGGATACCGCGTGGTGTCTGTTCTTTCTCACATGTCCGAAAGAACCGACACCACACATTCATATAATGTTCAACCGGCGGTAAACTACCAACTTCAATTTACAAAACGTATAACGATGTCGCAAAATATGAAGAGATATGACAACCGAGTATAAAATCTCGGTTTTGCGTGCGCAAGCAGAGTCTCATTTGTGCGTTGTAGCGCCACCAACGGAGACGAAGCTCACAGAAAGTCAAACACTGAGTTCCCAGGCTTCCCGCGGGGCCGGCAAAGAGATTAGCGCAGAACTGTTCCATCAGCTGCACAGGTAATACTACCCTCTGGGGCCACTGCCAGGTACCTGCGTCCAGTCAAGATTACTGACAAGTGTAAGCGGGAATCTGAACCGGAGAACAAGAGCTTTTCGTCCCTGTTGGACCCTTTCAATTCATCTTATCACGGACACGGAGACGGTGGCAGTATTATGCCATGGGAGACATTCGTGTGGGCTTCCGTGGGACCTGTGACACTAACAGCGAGCACTGTGTCACTAATGGAGTACGTGAACATGATTGCGCGACATCTTCATAGTTGATGCCTTCCACGTCGGTGAGGGCATCTTCCGCCAGGATTACTGCACCGTCTGGCCAGAATCGTGCTACACTGGTTTGAGGCCCAAGACACTGAACCGACTGATCTGAACCCGATGGAACTCATCAGAGACGCTGTCTGGCAACGATTATGGATTACGGTGTCACCTTGGATAACTAAGAGAATTAAAATCTCATATAATAAGATGAGGGAAAGTCATGCAAACGCCAGAGTCAAGATCTGACATTCTCTAGTATTTTAATCAAAGTCATTAGAATGTCCAGAAGTATGCATGTTCTGACAGGAGCAAATGACGCAGATGGTAAGACTGAAACTATATGGGACATTGTCAAATGGGAGACCAGACAGCCAGTCAGCGTACATGATTCCACAATGATTGAACTACATGGGAGTGTTGTGACTGATAATTCAGAAGCTGCAGGTACATTCAAGGTTCATTTTCTAAAAGTAGTAGCAAAAATAGAATTAAACGTTCAGTTGAGGAAACAAAAGACTATATTAAAAATGTCGTTCCAGAAAAATTGAAGCAACAAGAAGTAGTACCAACATCCTTCACTGAAATTAATACAATTATAAATATTCCAAAGAAAGAAACTATGGTGGGCTTAATGGAATTTCAAAAAGAATTCTGAAAAGTTGTTGCAATGTACGAGTACTTAGTGAAATATGTACAGGGCACAGGGAATTTTTTCCAATAGTTTAAAATATGCAACTATTAAAACACTTTATCATAGAGGTGACAAGACAGGCTTAAACAATTATCGTCCATCTGTTATTATAGGTTATATGAAAAAGATGGCCACAGAAACAAACGTATAATTATCGACCAGTTTCCCTACTGACATCTTCTTCCAAAGTATTCGAAAAAGTAATGTAGTAAAGAGTAGTCGCATATGTAAGTGAAATAATTTACTTAGCACATCACAGTTAGGTAACCAGATGGTTGCTCAACTGAGAATGCTGTTTTTGCGTTCAGTCATCAGACAGTACAAGCCTTAAATGATAATATAACGCCAGTTGGTATTTTCGTGACCATACCAAGCAATTGTATACATCATGTTTTATGGAGCTGACAGCTTTATGCACAGCTTTTCAGACTATACTAGTGTTTTCATAAATCCCAGTAGAGAGCAGCAACCGTAGAGTTGGTAAATGATGTTTTCCAAAGAATTATCAACCGGTTCTCTGAAAATGGACTCTCCCGAAATTCTGAAAAAAAACACACGCACGCACACACAGACACACACACACACACACACACACACACACACACACACAGACACACACACACACACACACACACACACACACACACGCACGCACTAAGTTGAGTTCTGAACAGCAAATACAGTCGTACCAACAACTGATGTAGCACCTGAGCACGGTCAGGAAACAGGGCTGAATGCTCAAAATGTTTGGGCGTGCATATTGATGAGGACTTGAACTGGAAGAAGCATTAAGTTCAGCCAATTTTGCTCTTTGTATAATTGCTAATCTTCGATACAAACGTGTCAACCTCCTGACGTATTTTGCATTTCCACTGAATAATGTCTTATGGGATAATCTTCTGAAGTAACTCGTCACTTAGAAAGGAGGTACAGATGTCACAAAAGCGAGCAGTAAGAATAATATGTCGTGTTCACCCAGGGATATCATGGAGGAGGTACTTCTTCAAGCAGCTAGGCATCATAACTGCGCCGTCACAGTACATAAAACTAAACTCCGTCCGAACAGGCCTTGGAAGGCCCAACGATACCGACCGGCCGCCGTGTCATCCTCAAACCATAGGCATGAATGGATGCCGATATGGAGGGGCATTTGGTCAACACACTTCTCTTCCGGCCGTATGTCAGTTTACGAGACCGGAGCCGCTACTTCTCAATCAAGTAGCTCCTCAGTCTGCCTCACAAGGGCTGAGTGCACCTCGCTTGCCAACAGCGCTCGGCAGACTGTATGGTCATCCATCCAAGTGTTAGCCCAGCCCGACAGCGCTTAACTTCCGTCATCTGGCGGGAATCGGTGTTACCAGTGCGGCAACGCCGTTGGCCGTCACAATACATGTGCTGGTTAACGAAATTTGTACACATGCTCGCTAGTGAAATTTGTCATAAATAATCAGTCACAATTTGAGAAGGACAGTGAGGTCCATACCTAGAACGCTAGAGCGAGAAATGACCAGTATTGTCCATTATTCAGGCCGTCGGGGCTCATAAAGGACTTCAATGTGCTGCAAAAAAAAATTTTTGATCAATCGCCCATTAACACAAAATGTCTGACAATTAGCGAAGCAAGTTATGAATCTAATTTGAAATCATTTCTCCTCGACAGCACCGAAGAAATTCTGCTTAAAAACTGATGGCCAGCTAAACAAAAAAGAAGCACGAATAGGACTAATAATAATAATGAGTTCATTAATGTGGAGACTAATAACGTGCAGATACCCTGTAAACTGAGTCATTCCAGATCATTACCAAAATATGCATGAGCTTGACTGATAATAAGAATTTGTTCATCCATGTTGACACTAATTACGTGTACATATCCTGTAAACTGACTCTTTCCACATCATTTCGATAAAAGATTCGTTCAAATGACCCATGGGACTAACTACATAACTAAGTTTCACCAACTGCGACATAGTCGCGTATACAAACAGTGATCCAATACTGTCAAATGTCTTTTATTCCAGTCTTTGATCACAATATGAATTCTTTAGCCGATGACCGGTTTCAGTCCGTAATGACCATCCTCAGATCTTTTTTACATTATGTCCTAAAGTGATAAGGCCACAATGGCATCGTCAAAACATATAAATATAATCGGCACGGCATCGCCACATAGATCTCAAATATGGTGTAGAATAGGCCACATCGTCCACACAGTCATTATTGCAATAATTGGTTGGTTCAAATGGCTCTGAGCACTATGGGTCTTAACATCTGAGGTCATCAGTCCCCTAGAACTTAGAACTACTTAAACCTAGCTAACCTAAGGACATCACAAACATCCATGCCCGAGGCACGATTCGAACCTGCAGCCGTAGCGGTCGCGCGGTTCCAGACTGAAGCGCCTAGAACCGCTCGGCCACAATATTCTACACCTTGTTTGAGATCTATGTGACGATGCTGTGCCGATTATATTTATGTGTTTTGACGATGGCATTATGACCTTATCACTTTAGGATATGATGAAAAGAAGATCTGAGGATGGTCATTAGGGACTGAAACTGGTCATCGTCTAAAGCAGGACCCCTTAGGGGTCCGCCGGATCTTTCTAGGGGGTCAGCGGACACCTTTCACCAAATCGTGTAAAATAATGAGTAAAATTATTGAATAAAATTGTGAAAATCAAATTAATCACTTTTTTTCGTGTGAAAAACATGTATACTTTTACTTCAGGTCGTATTCCCAAGCAGCCTTTGCGGTTCCTAAGTGAGAACGCATACACAGTTTAGTGCCGGATATTGCGGTTTCTCTGATTGTTTCGCAACAACACGGGGGTCGTTTGTGTGCCGGCTCATGGCGGTAGATGCGCTGAAACCTTTTACGAATGCGCGGAGAGAGCTTTGTCGACCAATCACAGCACTCGCTGGCACGTATGCGGCCCCAGGCATCATTAAATGTTATACTTGCTTTGTTAGTGCACTACCTATTTCATAAGTCTTTTTTTGACCTTCAAGTTGTTTTCGTTCATCTCTAAACCAATGACTATTGATACTTCGGGAGGGGGGGGGGGGGGGTCATTGGGAACATGGAACTTGCATTAAGAAGCTTTCAGTTTCCATGGGTTTCACTCTGAAATTTAGAGTTACTGTGCTCTTGACTGACTAGGGGTCCGCTATGGATTTTCTACTGAAGAAGGGGTCCACCAGCTGAAAAGGTTGGGAAGCCCTGGTCTAAAGCATTGATAATGTGATCAAAGACTGGAATAAAAAACAATTAACTAACTAACTAACTAACTAACTAGCTCACTCACTCACTCACTCACTCTAAGGAGTTTGTCGGCTTTTAGTGCCTCTTGGAGTGCATGCCACGACTCACCGATGAGGGCTCTAGTCTGTCCTAAGCGTTACTAGTTAGTTGTCTGTAAGTCATCTGCTTTTGAGTATATTACTTGTATGCCAGCAATTATTCTTGAATTGCTGCATCATTCTAGAACGACTGAACGACTACTCTTCCACTGCTGACAACCGCCAGACACGCCTGGAAGAACGCGTCCGCCGGCTCGCTGCAGCCGCACCCCGGCCAGCTCAGGCATTGTGCTGTGCTGCGCTGCGCTGGCTGCCGATGTAAATAAGAGCGATCCCTCTTGCGGAGCAGAGGAGTCGCCGCCGCTGCTGCTGCAACCCCTTCTTCGGAGCCCGGCGCGCGCTCCCGAGGGAGCCGCCGTGAAATATGTGGCCGCGTCTCGAGTGGAGTGCTGCCAACTTTAATGGAACGAATTCCCCTCTCGTCGGGCCGGCGGCGCGGCACGGTTGGCAGTGTCTCCGTGAATACGGCCGCGCCGCCGGAAGCGCCATATAAAAATGATTGAGCGTGTTTACTGCCGGCTGCCGTAAATCTCGCCTCTTGTTTCGTTTCGCCGCCGGCCTCGTTTTATTTCTCTCGCTGTCTGTCCCTGGCTCTTCCTCTCTCTCTCTCTCTACCTCTTTTTTTCCTCTATTCTAATTTTTCATCTTTTTTCTATACAGCGTGCACTGTTCCATACACCTTGTACAGTGCCCCATCAGACTCTACTGCCACGATGTCACTACTAACCTCTTTCTCGTACTTCGTCTATCTCTATCCTTTTCTCCAACTGCCCTATACCGAGAACAGATCATCTACGTCAAAACCGCTATCTTAACCTTCAACACTCAAATAATGCCGTCATTACTAGCGAGGCTCTTAAGTTACAACGGTATTGAATACACAGACATGCTAACAGTCAAGGGATATCTTCTAATATCGTTTCGGCCCTCCTTTTTCCAGGCGTAGTGCAACAGCTCAGCGTAGCATGGAGTAAGTTGTTGGAAGTCCATTGCAGGAACACTGAGCCATGCTGCCTCCGTAGTAGAGATGGGCAAACTCGTTCATCCTTGGGAGCTAGTTCGCTGCTTATCTTTCTTTTTTGGGAACCGTTCATTTCTAATCGTTCACCGTTCATTTGTGCTTGGCATATGGTTCTTACGAAAAACTGAAAACTAGTGGTGTAGGTGACTTAAGGATGGAGGGCACCGAGAGAGGGCACTTGCCTCCCCCCCTGGAGTATAAAGTTTTTATTCATTACAGAATTCTTACACACTTTTAGAAGTAATTTCCGTGATTCTGCAGAACCTCTCGTTTAGCCAACTGTAGCCTTGTGTGGCTCATAGCAGGGGAATAATATAGGGTGGCGCACGGAAAACCGGCCCCGACTACAGACTGCTCCCCAATTATGGATGATGTGTTGCCCGTTACGAGCAGATGCAACAAACAGACAAACATGTCCTAATTAGGCAGTGAAGAAATAACAAGCTAATGCAAGTAACAATTGCGAAACAATCGATGACGATGTGTAGAGAGCTGGAGAAGACACGCGCATGGGCCACCTGTTGGTGGCTGGTTCCCAACTTGATAGGCCACAAGTACCTCGTATAAAATTCTTCGTTTCGACTTCCACTACATAGCTATGCTACGTTGTAAACAATAATCGTTTACACCCTATATGTACTTCACGTTGTCTCAGAGTTCGTTGGCGAAGGGGAGATTTCATGGAAGCATAAAATAAAATGTGGTTTTCTCACACTTGCGTCACACGCGTGTTGAAAATTAGGTTTTTATGTCGCATTATTAAAGTTAGTGAAGCAATAATAATAATAATTAAGTTCGCAGTAATAAAGTCTTTAGTTTGAAAGCTCCTTCTGAACAAATGTTTTTAGATAATAAGTAAATACGATTTTATGGCAATCTATGTCTTTTCAAATGGAGAGCCACCGCTTTTCCTACGGGAGCCCAAATGACCCACAACCACCTTTTTCCCTTCTTTTTCCAAAGAAACCAAACTACCAGGTAACGCAAATTGGAAACAACCAAAATTAGAGCCTTCCTAATTGTAATGTTTTGTATATGAAAGATACACGAGAATCGTTTAATATGAATTTTCTTACACTAAAAATTAAGCAAATTATTGAAATTTAGTTGCTAAATCAAGTCGATGAAACCAAAGAATATATGAATAACAAAAAATACTTGCCTTGTTATAAGTATGTCTTCTGCTGTTCATCGATATAATGAAGTGAGCTGATATGCCCTTTTGTTACCTCAAAAGACGTACCTATTAGATACAACATAATTTTTACGTAATTTACGTAACTATAAAATACTTTTTGATTACCGGTCGTGGACGCTGAATAGCCAGAACCAAGTGCAAGAACAGTTTGGAACACATGTAAAATGGGAGAGCGCAGTGAACGAAACGAACAACTAGATACTGAACTAACTACGGGTAGTCGGCAATGGAACTGAGACAGGTGGTCATGCGAAGACCGAGACAGACGAGCACGTGACCGAGGCTGGAACGAGAACAGCCGAAGTGACCGCCGCGACCGAAGTGAACTAGTGAACTATGAACCGATCGTTTCCTCGTTCCCGGGAACTATAAGTAGACCGCCGCGATCGTTCCTTGGAATTCGTTCCTCGGTCCTTTCGTTCATCTTGGTGAACCGTTCCTTTGCACCCGTTCGTTCGCGAACTACCCATCTCTACTCTATAGCCGTCCATAATTACGAGTGTTGCTGGTACACATTTTTGTGCACTAATTGACCTCTCGATCATGTTTCTTAAACGCTTGATGGTATTCATGTCGGGCGATACGGGTGGCCAAATGTATCGCTCGAATTGTCAACAACGTTCCACAAATATACTGCGCCCAACTGTGGCCCAGTGACATGGCGCATTGTCATCCACAAAAATTCCTTCATTGTTTGCGAACAAGTGGCCGAACATGATTCCCAGTATACGATCGGTTCGATTGGACCAGAGGACCCAGTCCATCCCATGTGAATACCATCTACTCTATTGGTAGCCACCACCAGCTTGCACGGTGCCTTGTTGACAGCTTGGGTTCATGACTTTGAGGAGTCTGCGCTACACTGCAACCCAGTCGTCAGCTCTTACCAACTGACATCGGGACCCATCTGACCAGGCTACGGTTTTGCGGTCGACTAGGGCCCCGCCAATATAGTCACGAGCGCAGAAGACGGGCTGCAGGTGATGTCTTGATATCTGTGGTTATTTCACGCGGTGTTGCCTGTCTGTTAGCACCGACATCTCTACGCAAACGCCGCTGCTCCTGGTCGTTAACTCATGGCCGTCGGACACTGCCTTCCCCCGTGGTGACAGGTAATGCCTGGAATTTGTACAATTTTGGTAAACATTTTTGGAAAGCAGTGATCAATTAATTGTTATATTTTGACTAAAGTTCAGTCTTGATCACGTCATGTATGTTTTGATGAAACATACATGACGTGATCAAGACTGAACTTTAGTCAAAATATATCCTGGAATTTGGTATTCAGGACACACTCTTGTCAGCTGTCGGAATATTGACTCCATTAACTATACTACTGGCCATTAAAAGTGCCACACCAAGAACAAATGCAGATGATAAAAAGGTATTCATTGGACAAATATATTATACTAGAACTGACATGTGATTACATTTTCACGCAATTTGGGTCCATAGATCCTGAGAAATCAGTACCCAGAACAACCACCTCTGGCAGTAATACCGGCCTTGATGCGCCTGGGCATTGAGTCAAACAGAGTTTGGATGGCGTGTACAGGTACAGCTGCCCATGCAGCTTCAACACGATACCACAGTTCATTAGGAGTCGTGACTGCTGTATTTTGACGAGCCAGTTGCTCGGCCACCATTGACCAGACGTTTTCAAATGGTGAGAGATCTGGAGAATGTGCTGGTCAGGGCAGCTGTCGAACATTTTCTGTATCCAGAAAAGCCCGTACAGGACCTGCAACATGCGGTCGTGCATTATCCTACTGAAATGTAGGGTTTCGCAGGGATCGAATGAAGGGTAGAGGCACGGGTCGTAACACATCTGAAATGTAACGTCCACTGTTCAAAGTGCCGTCAATGCGAACAAGAGGTCACCGAGACGTGTAAGCAATGGCACCCCGTACCATCACGCCGGGTGATACGCCAGTATGGCGATGACAAATACGCGATTCCAATGTGCATTCACCGCGATGTCGCCAACACGGATGCGACCATCATGATGCTGTAAACACAACCTGGATTCATCCGAAAAAATGACGTTTTGCCATTCGTGCACTCAGGTTCGTCGTTGAGTACACCATCGCAGACTCTCCTGTCTGTGATGCAGCGTCAAGGGCAACAGCAGCCATGGTCTCGGAGCTGATAGTCCATTCTGCTGCAAACGGCGAACTGTTCGTGCAGATGGTTGTTGTCTGGCAAACGTCCCCATCAGTTGACTCAGGGCTCGAGACGTGGCTGCACGATCCGTTACACCCATGCGGAAAAGATGCCTGTCACGTCGACTGCTAGTGATACGAGGCCGTTGGGATCCAGCACGGCGTTCCGTATTACCCTCCTGAACCCACCGACTCCATATTCTGGAAATAGTCATTGGATCTCGACCAACGCGAGCAACAATGTCGCGACACGATATACCGCCATCGCGATAGACTACAATCCGACCTTTATCAAAGTCGGAAACGTGATGGTGCGCATTTCTTCTCCTTACACGAGGCATCACAACAACGTTTCACCAGGCAACGCCGGTCAACTGCTGTTAGTGTATGAGAAATCAGCTGGAACCTTTCCTCATGTCAGCACGTTGTAGGTGTCGCCACCGGCGCCAACTATGTGTGAATGCTCTGAAAAACTAATCATTTGCATATCACAGCATCTTCTTCCTGTCGGTTAAATTTCGCGTCTGTAGCACGTCATCTTTGTGGTGTAACAATTTTAATGGCAAGTAGTGTAATTTAAAACCCTTAAGAAATATTTTCTCGCTAACATCCCCCACAAAATAACGAAAAGAAAAAAATGTTATTGCCCACTATACATTCATTGTTCGTGCACTAAAATATCAGCATCAAGCATGACGTTTTAATTTTTTTTCTTTTTTACTAATTCTACTCGGAACACAATTTTCGGAGAGTATCCATACTGTATGCACCGACACAGTTATACCACTGTGCTGCACATAGTCCAGAAGATACGATGCCATAAGTGTTGAGATGTGCGATAAGCCGGCTTATCATTAAACAGTGCTATTTCATACATGGCAGTTCGAGTATTTAAAGAAAGTTGAAATGGTTCAAATGGCTCTGAGCACTATGGGACTTAACATCTGAGGTCATCATTCCCCTAGAACTTAGAACTACTTAAACCTAACTAACCTAAGGACATCACACACATCCATGCCCGAGGCAGGATTCGAACCTTCTACCGTAGCGGCCGCGCGGTTCCAGACTGTAGCGCCTTTAACCGCTTGGCCACCACGGCCGGCTTTAAAGAAAGTGAGGAGGAGGGATGGGCCCCCCGGTACTCACCTAGGCTAATCATACCTCCAGTTGATGCTCGAGCACTGATGATGAAAATCATGCATCCCCACTATTCCATCGGCCTACTTACGGTATGGGAATACAGGTTTTCTGGACAAATTTCGCAGGCGAAATGTGGACGGAAATTTTTTGAAATTTGTGGTAAGTTCCTATGGGACCAAACTGCTTAGGTCATCGGTCTCTAAGCTTATTCCGTCTTCAGGCCACGAGTGGCCTAACGGGACCATCCGACCGCCGTGTCATCCTCAGTGGAGGATGCGGATAGGAGGGGCGTGGGGTCAGCACACCGCTCTCCCGGTCGTTATGATGGTATTCTTGACCGAAGGCGCTACTATTCGCTCGAGTAGCTCCTCAATTGGCATTATGAGGCTGAGTGCACCCCGAAAAATGGCAACAGCGAATGGCGGCCTGGATGGTCATCCATCCAAGTGCCGACCACGCCCGACAGCGTTTAACTTCGGTGATCTCACGGGAACCGGCAAGGTCGTTGCCCCTAAGCTTACACACTACTTCATCTTAAACTAACTTACGCTAAGGACAACACACACGCCCAGCCCGAGGGAGGACTCGAACCTCCGACGGGGGAAGCCGCGCGGACCGCGACAAAACTTCCTGGACCGTGACAAGACATCCAGACCGCTCGGTTACCCCGCACTGCACGGTTTATGAGCCGAGTAGCAGTGCCGTCCTGATGTAACGTTTGAAGAAATTTCCAATCCGTTTTCGTCAGAAGAGTCAGATTCCTGTGACGCGTGATTATTTGTAGCTATTGTACCAAAGCCGGGCACGCGACTGCCTCACTCGAAGCTCTTTCGACCATATCCGAACACTGTACCACACAAGCGGCTCGTAGTGAAATTGTGTGCTAATGGAATATCGTCTCAGTTATGTGACTGGATTTGTGATTTCCTGTCAGAGAGGTCACAGTTCGTAGTAATTGACTGAAAGCCATCGAGTAAAACAGAAGTGATTTCAGGCTTCCCCAAGGTAGTGTTACAGGCCCTTTGCTGTTCCTTATCTATATAAACGATCTGGGAGACAATCTGAGCAACCGCCCTCGATTGTTTGCAGATGACGCTGCCGTTTATCGACTAATAAAGTCATCAGAAGATGAAAACAAACTGCAAAACGATTTAGAAAAAATATCGGAATGGTGCGAAAAGTGGCAGTTGACCCTAAATAACGAAAAGTGTGAGGTCATGCACACGAGTGCTAAAAGTAACACGTTAAACTTCGGTTATACGATGAATCAGTCTAATCTAAAAACCGTAAATTCAACTAAATGTCTTGGTATTACAATTACGAACAGCTTAAATTGGAAGGCTGGCTCTGAGCACTATGCGACTTAACATCTGAGGTCATCAGGCCCCTAGAACTTAGAACTACTTAAACCTAACTAACCTAAGGACATCACACAACACCGAGTCATCACGAGACAGAGAAAATCCCTGACCCCGTCGGGAATCGAACCCGGGAACCCGGGCGTGGGAAGCGAGAACGCTACCGCACGACCACGAGCTGCGGACTAAATTGGAAGGAGCACATAGAAAATGTTGTGGGGAAAGCTAACCAAAGGCTGCGTTTTATTGGCAGGACACTTAGACAATGTAACAGACCTACTAAGGAGACTGCCTACATTACGGTTGTCCGTCCTCTTTTAGAATACTGCTGCGCGGTGTGGGATCCTTACCTGATAGGACTGACGGAGTACATCGAAAACGTTCAAAGAAAGACAGCACGTCTTGTATTATCGCGAAATATGGGAGAGAGTGTCATGGAAATTATACAGGATTTGAGATGGACATCATTAAAAGAAAGGCGTTTTTCGTTGCGACGGAATCTTCTCACGAAATTCCAATCGCCAACTTTCTCCTCCGAATGCCAAAATATTTTGTTTACACTGATTTACATGGGGAGGCGCTACAGTCTGGAGCCGAGAGACAACTATGGTCGCAGGTTCGAATCCTGCCTCGGGCATGGATGTGTGTGATGTCCTTAGGTTAGTTAGGTTTAATTAGTTCTAAGTTCTAGGCGACTGATGACCGCAGAAGTTAAGTCGCATAGTGCTCAGAGCCTTTTGAACCAAGATAAAATGAGGGGAATCAGAGCTCGTAGAGAAAGATATGGGTGTCCATTCTTTTTGCGCGCTATAGGAGACTGGAATAATGGAAAATTGTGAAGGTGGTTCGATGAACCCTCTGCCAGACACTCAAATGTGATTCGCATAGTATCCATGTAGATGTAGATGAACCTGACACTTTGCGTGAAGACAGCGAGTACGAAACTCACTGAAACGTTGCTTCATTACAACACAGCCACTCGGTTGATAACCAGAGAGATTTCTTCGTACTTCGGCGTCGGGCGTTGCAGACATCGGAAAAGGAGGCGAGGCATCAAGCTACAGTGCGGGAGCCAATGAACTACTGGAACATATTCCGAACGGACTATTTCGACAAACTGTTCGCATCCTCCGCGAAGACTGTTCTGCTGACAACAGCGGTTAGTGTGTGCGCTGTTCTAGTGGAAGCGTAGTGTTGTGACGCCTCTTAAGGCAGGCGGTGCGCGCTGGTCTGGAAACGTCTCGAGCAGTGCTGTGGACCCTCGCAGGACACGGGGCGAGGGGAGGTGTCTGTGTGTGGGAGAGAGAGTGAGACAGCGGGGGAGGGGACGACGTCTCGGCCACGCCTCGCGATAAATAACCACCTAGCGGGGCGGTTCTTTGTCTCTGCGCTGCCCGATCGAGATAAGGGGTGGCGCCGGCCCAGAGGCGCCGCGGCGCGGGGGTGCGTCCTCCCGCAGCCGGGGCGGTCACCCCTCCCCCACAGCGAGCACTGCCGTGGGCGGACCGCGTCAACTTCTGTTCCTCATCCATGTCCAGTGGCTAATTTCTAACAAACGTGAATAAAATCCTTTGAGGTGTAATACGAAGTCTTTACGAAACAATAAAACAACCGCAATGCTCGAAATGTGTATTCTTATAGGACGACTATCCAACGAGTTCCACCCAATAATATGGTAACAGCAGACTCGGTACACAATTTATTAAATTGCCAATACTAAACTCTTTTAAATAACAACAAATTCATATAACTTACAAAACTTAACAAGTGGTTAATGAGTGAGCTTTAAAAAAACAACAACGGCGGCTTGCCACCATAAAATCAAGAACCTTTTACAACAGTGCTTTTAGAGTTTATCCAAAAGACAAAATCCAATAATAAGTTAACTTGGCATTGCAATTTACAATGATTTATATAAAAAAATGTGAGAAAATGAAAGAAACGCAACACACAACCAATAAATATAATAACAAAATAATAATTTGATTCAACCAAAGGGCGAGGGCAACTCCCAACGCAATCACAGACGAGCGAGCTCTCAACACTTGGGAATCTTCCCACTAGAAACTGTCCCCGAAATAAACCGCTGAGAGCTCCCCGACATGCCTCCCACAACTGCCCATCACTTACGCACCTTGGTTATGTTCTGTAACACACGACAGATAATATCAACACAAGATAAAATTCAAAATACAGTATAACATCCCGATAGCACATAATAACCACGGCGCCGTTAACTCGGGCGCTCTTAATAATTGCCGGAAGCCAACGCACACAAATCTCAAACAATTCTCTTCCCAAAACGAAACAATAAAAGCCAAGCGCACATGAATAGTCAAACCACAATCTCCTAAGTGCCTTAACGACACCAAACGCGACTATTCCACCAAGTTAATAATAACACAGTAAAAAAAATACAGAACACACCACTAAATGCTGTTACACAACCAAATTGATTAGGTCGTGTTGTTCAGGTCCCAGAAGACCACACATACCAAGCGGCAGTAGCTCACTATGTATATACTGTACAAAACCGCCCTTCTTAGGCAGACTTTACCTAACACATCGACTGCCAAATGTACCATACATGAACGCAACTCCGGGCAGGACTCCAGTTGAGCAAATAAATTAGTACCAACAAATATAGTAACGAGCCACACACACAGCAAAAAGTTCGAACAACACCGTCCCACATCAGAAAAGTTCAGTGGAAAAACTGAAGAGCCAACCGAGCCCACACCCTAACCTGGCAGACGACTCCTAAATTCAGCAACTAGTTGTCTCCGGACCTCCACATCAGACAGGTAGGAAGAACAATTACGCCGACTCCAATTAATCACCACCGCATGGCCAGCACAGCAACGACTTGCCTCCGCCCCAGACCACTCTGCTCATATTGCGAGGCACAACAACCTTAGCGCTAGTCACTAGCCGGTCAGGCAGAGCGAACTTCACGTTCCGCGCAATACCTGGAACTACCAACTACCCTCTCGCTTTCCGCCGGCCACCGTAAACACACGGCAGCGACGTCATAGCAAATTGCCACAGGAACGCCACCCGCACCAGGACAGCGAACTATAATCGATTACAGTGCGTGCTCTGAACAAGATCACAGGTTAGCAGCGAGTGCCATATCAATGCTGTTTCACCCATCTTTGCTGTGATCCTCTTCAGGGCGCTGAACTGTTTAGTTGCACAGAAGAAGATACCAGCGGAAAAGTGTGAAACGTCGGCAGTATAGTTCATTTACTGTTTCACATTGATGTGGCTTGTCGCCAAAAGAATATTATCCAAACTGACGCAGACCATGGAACCCTACGCAGTAACATCCTCTGATAAAAAAGAAAGAAAAAACGTACGCACAAACACTCTCTGACGTTTCCAGAATGAGATTTTCACTCTGCAGCGGAGTGTGCGCTGATATGAAACTTGCTAGCTGATTACAACTGTGTGCCGGACTGAGAATCGAACTTGGGACTTTTGCCTTTCCCGGGCAAGTGCTCTACCATCTGAGCTACCCAAGCACGACTCACATCCCGTCCTCACAGCTTTACTTCTGCCAGTACCTCGTCTCCTACCTTCCAAACTGTACAGAAGCTCTCATGCGAACCTTGCAGAACTAGCACTCCTGAAAGAAAGAATATTGCTGCGACATGGCTTAGCCACAGCCTGGGGGATGTTTCCAGAATGATATTTCCATTCTGCAGCAGAGTTTGTGCTGATATGGAACTATAGAGGATGGCTGAGGTCTCGAGTTCCGGTCTCGGGCCGGCATACAGTTTTAATGTGCCAGGAAGTTTCACTCTCTGACGTTTTCTGCAGCTAGATATAAGAGATTCAGCTCAAAATCCCTGGTATTCTACCAACGCGTACCAAAAGACATACACTCCCTCGCTGCTCCTCCTCCCCCCCCCCCCCCGGCCCAAAAAAGAGTATATTAATTCCAACACCCAATTCTGAGAATGTTCGATGCGAATGTTTACAAAACACACAGAAAGCTCGAGCTCCTCCGACGGAAGCGACTTTTCTGAGACAGTCTTCCTTCTTCCATGGGCTTGTCCTGTGTCTTCACGGGGTTGGCCTGTTGTTTTGGATTTGGCGATGCTATCCGTAGATGGTGGCAGGATGACCTTCCTGTTCCCATCCCTCCCCCCCCCCCTCCACCCCCCTCCATCCTTTCCCCACCCTGCGACATAATTTGTGTAGCCCAGCCGCCTGCTTCTAGTGTTTTCCAATATGGAAGTGTGAGGACATTTTCGAAAAAAAAAAATGGTTCAAATGGCTCTCAGCATTATGGTACTTAACATCTGAGGTCATCAGTCCCCTAGACTTAGAACTACTTAAACCTAACTAACCTAAGGACATCACACACATCCATGCCCGGGCAGGATTCAAACCTGCGACCGTAGAAGTCGTGCGGTTCCCGACTGAAGCGCCTAGAACCGCTCCTCCACCGCGGCCGGCCATTTTCGAAAAGCCTGTGAACCGTGTAACGGAGCCGGGACGTGGATACCAGCAGATATTCACGTAATTGGATATGGGAAACCGCCTAGAAACCACATCCAGGCTGGCTGTTAATCCATCGAACGGATTTTATCCAGGGCCAGTGAGCCTCTCCGCATCCTGGAAGCGGTTATCCGGGCAGTCCTCATTTTTTTTGAGAACAATGAAATTGAAAAAAGTAACACACAATACATTGGCTAAGCGGAAAGGACAGCGGCACTTTGTCTGACAGAGCATGAACGTAGTTGGTGGCTACGCAAGGCAGGTTCCACTTTTACTGAAGATGTGCCGATTGGAGGCCAAAGTAAAGGCAGAAGTGCTACATATTGACAAGAAAGGGGAAAAGGGGAAAAACTCAACCAGGTAGAATCACTTGAGTTAAATCAGAATTTAGCACAAGCCCCCACAATGTTCAAAACGACAACTTGCAGCTGAGCACATTCGCCCTCTTGATCTTTACATGACAATCAACCAGTCATACACTCCCAGACCTCAATCTCAGTATCATATTCATAAACGCAAACTTGTACCACAACGTAATTGTCGATATTCCTTACTTTTTTATTTATTTAGTATTATTAACGTACTTCAACGTGTCTTTGATATGTACAGCATTTCATACTATTCATCTTGTAAATTGTAATTTAACACTTCTGGTGCATAACTCAATTGATTATAGCACTATTTGACATTTTACACGTAACAATTTCAGACCAAGGTTCTGCTTGTGTTGACAGTATGTTTCTTTGAAACGTTTGCTTCGTACAAGTTTCTCTTGTGGACCTTAGTCACCTCTCTACTGTTGTCGGCATAATAAGCCAAAAACCAGTTTCAAAATAAGTATATATTAGTAGATCAAAAACCCAGTTAGCTTGTTATTGAACTGTAAATATGAAATTGGTCTCCCAAGAAGTGAGGGAAACACTCATAAATATTATTAGTGGACGATTTACTACAGTGCGGCTCGTCTGTCACCAGATACGCAGGGAGCCGTTATTTACCGTACCAGTCACGTGTTTCTGTATCAAAACCACCAAGAAACAGTACTGAAGTATCGTTTATATGGATCCAGGAGCCTGCAGGGACTGTGGGAAATAAGTCCGACAAACTGGCAAAGGAAGCAACAGACCGTGCAATGTTAAAGAAATGCATTCTAACTGCTAATCTGAAATTTAAGCACAGCTGCTACCAACAACATATCCACAGAATTCTCATCTCACCATCGTCACACTGCGACTGAAGGGAGCTTCAGGATGTCAACCGTATGTAATTTGGCTGCCCTAGACACAAAGCAATCAAACTGCCGACTTTCGAAGCTGGTCAAAGTGAAATCAGAACTTCCCTCCACTGTGTTTAAACTTCTAAAACGGTAGCTATAAATACATTAAAACATCTCCAGCTCTCCGAGTAGGTCGAGCCTGTGATCTTTCTTTTTCCCGTTTTTCTTCAACACTTCTTGGTTTGTGACCAGCAATTAACAAATTATCACCAAAAATGGAATTATATACTTTAGTGCCTCTTTTTCCCAACAAATGGTTCTTACATTTGACACTGAAAGATCTTCCAGATTGTCCTATATAATAAACAGGACACGTATGACAAATGATTTTATAAACTCCTGAACTATTTACAGGAGCAACTATGGACTCGAGACTGTGAATAAGATTTTTCTGCAAGTTACTGTTAGCAGAAAAGGGAACTTTTCATACATATCTTTTAAATAGAAGTCGACGAATTTTATAAGAAATAGGGCCTGAAAATGGAATAGAAAAAACGTTTCTATACTCGCTACTATCAGAAACAGCACTGTCGTAGCCACTTTAGTGTCAGTTTTAACTCTGAAGATGTTTTAGTGAGAGTCCATTTGCAGAGAAGCGCTTAATAATTCTCTGAAAGACGTTGCTTCATCACCAAAAAGATGGTTCAAATGGCTCTAAGCACTATGAAACTTAACATCTGAGGTCATCAGTCCCCTAGACTTAGAACTACTTAAACCGAACTAACCTAAGGACATCACCCACATCCACGCCCGAGGCAGGATTCGAACCTGCGACCGTAGTAGAAGCGCTGTTCCAGACTGAAGTGGCTAGAACTGCTCGACCACAGCGGCCAGCTCATCACCAAAAACTGGCTTTGCATCTTCATGCATGTAGACAGGCAAGTCATTAATATATATTAAGGACAATAAGGGAAACAAGACTGAACCATATGGGACACTATTCTTGATATCTCCCCAATTAGAGGACTTTGCTGATTTTTGCAGATTTTTGTATTGTTAACTTCAACCTTCTGCATTCTTCCAGTTAAATATGAATTAAACGATTTGTGCACTGTCCCACTCATACCACGATACTTAAGCTTATCTAGAAGAATTTCATGATTCTCACAGTCAAAATCCTTCGAGAAATTACAGAAAATCCCAACGGGAGACGTTCGCATAGTCAGAGCATTTAATATCTGATCAGTGAAAGCATATATAGCAATTTCTATTGAAAACCCTTTCCAAAAACCTAACTGAACTTTTGTTAGTACTCCGTTTTTACAAATGTTTGGAGCTACTCTCAAATTCATTCCTTTTTGAAGAACTTTCGATGAAGCTGTCAGAAGGAAGATTGGACGGTAGTTGTTAGCATCACACTTATTCCCTTTTTTAAGCAATGGCTTTACAATAGCATATGTATACGTCCGGAAAAAAGCCCCGGTTCGGTGACGTACTACATGTCTGGCTAAGAATGCTACTTATCCGTTGGGAACAAGCGTTTTGTACTCTGTTGGAAATGGCGTCAATTCGATGCGAGCTCTTACTTTTTAGCAGTAGGAGAGATGTGCTGAAGTTCAGTTATATGAACTTGCATAGATATTGCGTCTTTCATGTACAGACTTGCATTTTCTAATGAACAGCTAGATCCTATTCGCTCTCCAACATTAAAAAAATTACTCTTAAAATATTTTCTACTTCTGACTTTTTTTTAACGAACTTCTCATTGTGTAGGATGCTCGTCTGTCTCTCATCCCAATTATTCCGTTTCCTAAGTCCTAAAGACGGCGTTAACTGAACGGGCATGTCTTCTGGGCATGCTGTATTGCGATCTCTACTTGAAAAGTTATCGCAGTTGTAGGCATACGTAATAACCATCACGCCCTGCGACCATTCTTAAAACGTATGTGCAGTGTGGCATCGTTGGGTGATATACTGGAAGTGAAAACTTTATCCACCGAAGGACCTCGAACAGACGTACCTCCCAGTCGAGCGCCATTGCGCAGGCGTGCGTTAGCGATCTTGGCTACGTTGGCAGGTGCACTGTACTTTATCTCTAGGAAGAATTTTTTTCTGCACTGAAAATAGAGCTCGCATATGGATAACATCATTATCAAAATATATCTCAAGTATCTGCGGCTGTTTGGTAATGAAGCTGTGATGTACTGGAAAGTGTCGCTGCTGAGTGACTGTAGGAGGATACGAGATGGCTTAGACAAAATGTCTAGTTAGCGTGATGAATGTCAAAAAATGGTGCAAATGGCTCTGAGCACTATGGGACTTAACAGCTGTGGTCATCAGTCCCCTAGAACTTAGAACTACTTAAACCTAACTAACCTAAGGACATCACACACATCCATGCCCGAGGCAGGATTCGAACCTGCGACCGTAGCAGTCGCGCGGTTCCCGACTGCGCGCCTAGAACCGCGAGACCACAGCAGCCGGCCGTGATGAATGTCAGTTTGCTGTAAATGCTAAGTTGACGCAGTATCAAGAGAATTCCTTGTATCTCGAATTCACTATTAGTGATCTACTGCTTTTCCCTCGTTCTCTTTGAGAGTGGAACTGGAGAGGAAGTGACTAGTAGTGGTGCAGGGTACCCTCCGCTACACACCGTACGGTGGTTTGCGGTGTATGTACGTAGATATAGATCACTGGAATGTTACTCCGGCACGTGCACGGTGAAGGCGAAATGTTGCAAACCGATATGAATTGGAACGAGCCCGTGAAGATGGCGGTAGGGAAGGCGTATGGCTGACTAAGGGTTACCCTGTGGGAATTTTAGGACAGTGCGGTTCATGTGAAAAGGTGGTGGTGGTAAGTTTCTGTGGGACCAAACTGCTGAGGTAATCGGCCCTAGGCTTACACACTGCTTAATCTAACTTAGACACACACACACACACACACACACACACACACACACACACACACACACACACACACGAACCTCCGACGGGGGGGCGCCGCCCGTAGCGTGGCAAGACGCCCAAGACGACGTGGCTGCCCCTAACGACATCTGAAGAGGAAACCGCATGTAGATCAATAGCGCGACCCACTCTTGAGAACTGCTCCATTACTCGGGATTCGCACCAGGTCGAATTAAAGGCAGATACCGATGCAATTCGGAGGCGAGATGCTAGATTAGTTATCAGTATATTCGCTCAACACATCAGTATTACGGAGATGCTTCGGGAACTCATGTAGCAATTCCTGGGAGGAAGACGCCGTTCTTTTCGCGCAACACTATTGAGAAAATTTTGAGAATCGGCATTTCAGGCTGACTACAGAACGACTCTTTTGCCGGCAACGTACATTTCGCATAAGGACCACAAAGATAAGATAGGAGAAATTACGGCTCCTACGAAGGCGTATAAAGTGCCGTTCTTCCCTCGCTCTATTTGCGAGTGTAAGTGGAAAATAAGTGACTAGTAGCGATACAGGGTACCATCCGCTACGCACTATACGGTGGTTTGCGATGTATGCATGTAGATGTAAGCCGGCCACTGCCGCTTGTGATTACTTGTATCAGCACCAAACACTGTCACAAGGCATCTACTAGTGATGCAGATTCTGGGATTTGACACAATTCAGGGCTCTGATTATTTGCGATCAGGCTAGCTACTACACTGTAGGCTCATTGTAGACATTAGGAAAAGCATAGGAAGCAGTTGGTTGCACAGCGAAAGCCAGTACCTGAAGGCGGGGGGCCGGCCCTGTGGCCGAGCGGTTCTAGGCGCTTCAGTCCGAAACCGCGCTGCTGCTACGGTCGCAGGTTCGAATTCTGCCTCGGGGATGGATGTGTGTGAAGTCCTTAGGTTAGTTAGGTTTAAGTAGTTCTAAGTCTAGGGGACTGATGACCTCAGGTGTTAAGTCCGATAGTGGTCAGAGCCATTTGAACCCTGTAGACGTAGATATACTGGAGTATCAGTATCGTACATGTAAGGTCAAGACGTCCATGGTGTATCAATTTCCACTACGATCTGGGTATGTTTATAACGCGCGCATGGTCATGTTGCATACTAAAAAGTAAACCCAGTTTCATCACGAAATTCTTTTAGTCGAGCTACAGGTCGCTGGCAGTCCAGACAGTACAGACTCATCCGTAGGCGTGTACCTGGAGAGCGAAGAGCGTGCCCCCGCTGTGCAGGCGCGTCGGTCACATGTAGGCCCGAAGTATACCAGGACAGCCGACCGGGCGGGCCTCGTGTTCACCGGGCCAAACAATCGGCAGTATATCGTACGGCGACCTGCCTGGGTCGGGACTCCCATTGTCAACTCGGCGCGTCTCCATTACGTCGCGGGCGTCTTCGGCGCCGTGTTAATAACGTGGCCGGTCGGCTGCTGTCTGCTGTAGGCGGAGCGATGGGTACACCCTCGTCCCTGCCAGATGACTCAGTGCTGTATCGTGGGCTGGAACCCCTTCAGCATGCCTCAGGACGTGCCGACGGCTCACTTTAGATGGCACTTCTTGTCAAGAAAATGCTTAAACCGTGGTCGCCTTCTAAGTGCACTAACGGCCACATCATGGCCCAGGTGAGATTTCATACTGTCAAATGCAGGACATACAATTAGGCAAGTCTGGCGTTGAAAAGCAATTGAAAAGTTGAAATAATTCGCCAGCTCCGGATTGGATCCCATTATGGTTTAACAAAGAATACTCTTCTCACTTAGCCCACATATACCTCGAATCTCTCGCCCAGCGGCAAGTCCCAAACTATTTGAAAAAACTGCGTCCGACTCCTGCGTGTAAGAAAGGTAAAAGAATGTACCTGTAAAATTGCAGACCTATATCCATAACATCGGTTCGCTGCAAGATTCTTGAGCATATTCCCGTTTCGAATGCAATAAATTTCCTTGAAACAAAGAAACAGAAATCCATGTTTCTAGATTTCCGGAAATGATTTGACTCGGTGGCCAATTCTCTCTCTCTTTCCAAGCATTAATCCCGCCGTGTGGGTCTGCTGTTTTACTACACCTCCTCCATTTCTCCCTGTCGTTGACATCTTCTGCTCTTAAGCCAACAACGTGTATGTCTCCCCTGACGTTGTCAGTCCATCTCCTTGCCGGTCTTCCTCATGGTCTTCCTGGTGGCCCACTGCAGACTTATGCCAATCCTGAGCGGCCCATTCGGCATGTTGTTGGGCCCATGTGTACCGCTTTGATTGCAAATATGGACCCCGCCATGGACGTCGGGAGTGAAGTTGCGCATCAAGCAGTCTACTGCGCACAGTTTCAGTCGTAACACGATGTCCTGTGGCTGCACGAAAAGCATTATTCAACATGGTGGCGTTGCGGTCAGGGTTCCTCCGAGGCATAATCCGACGGTAGCGGTCATCCACTGCAGTAGTTGTCCTTGGGCGGCCTGAGCGATGCATGTCATCGACAGTTCCTGTATCTCTGTATCTCCTCCATGTCCGAACAACATCCCTTTGGTTCACTCCGTCTGGACACTTCCCTTCTTCAGAGCCCTTGCTGGCACAAAGTAACAATGCGGACGCGATCGAACCGCGGTATTGACCGTCTAGGCATGGCTGAACTACAGGCAACACGAGCCGTTTACCTCCTTCCTGGTGGAATGACTAGAACTGATCGGCTGTGGGACCCCCTCCGTCTGATAGGCGCTGCCCATGCATGGTGTTTATATCTTTGGGCGGGTTAAGTAACATCTCTAAACAGAGAGACTGAGTCTGTGATACAATATCCACAGCCAACGTCTATCTTCAGGAGTTCTGAGAAGTGGGTTGATGCAAAACTTTTTTGATGTCTGTACGATGATTTGAAGGACCCATCGAACATGCAGATCCAGTATGGTACTGGACGACGGGCGAGAACTGGTGGATGAAGAAACTGAGGCCGTAGCCACATTTTGACAACGAAGAGTTAACATTTAAAATGGAAGATCGTATCTGAGAATAACTCATTTGTTGCACACTGTCCACAAAGGAATGCGAAAACGAACAAGTCTGACCTTAAAAAGGACGAAGCTGACTTCTTTCGACTTCGCTTTCTATCGAAGCTGGTAATCCGCCAGTAACAACCATTAATGGGAGTGGTAAGCGTATCCTCCCACACTTGATTGTAACTATGTACATCGGAAGCGAGCGACTCTGGTGTTTGATTCGAACGGTGTGATCCACCCCCAGTTGTGATACATTTCTAATGCTAATATGCCAGCTCACATATTGTATTTATACTACCTGGAAAAGCGCGCTGATCAAAATTTTTCCGCAAGCCGAAAACCTAACGGATTCTGTATTTTTAAGTAACGTATTTAGTCGCTTGTAAGCTAGGCGGCAAGCAAAATTAAATTACAGAGATCTTAGCAGCTAGTTATGTTAATAATGTAAAGGGGGGGCGGGGCAGTCTCTCTGGCGAGAGAAAGCAACACACATCTACAGGCAAGTTCCAGCAATGACGAGGCGTTTTTTTCTTCGAGGATACCGTTATGGAACAGGCATCATTCTGAACCCCCGTTCCACCCCACCCCCCCTTAAAAAAAAGTCCTTGAGAGGAGGGAGAAACCATGGGAACAGACTGGGGTGAAATTGAGAATCTCAAGTTACAAATTATTACTGCAATCAGCAAAAGAAGATCTCACTGAGGCAATTCTCATTTATTTTGAGTCTCGGTTGCACATTTTTTATTACGTGACACTTTCGACCACCTTGTATTATCTTTACATCTAAGTAGTGGCGTCAGTAACCCGAAGTGTCTACTTAGAATCTCATATCAGATTACTCTGAGCGTGCTTTTATATGATATGAAGTTCTGGACAGACAAGACTGGTTGCTGACACTCTTGCTTGGATCTGAATATCATCCAAGGAGTTCGAAATGTGACAAGTAATTAAAAATGTGTAACTGTGTGTGAAGAAGGAATGAGAATTACTGTAAATATTTACAGAATAGCTGAATCTCGAAGAGACCAATACGTCGGGCGTAGTGAAAATGATTCTTATTAAAGAGAGACGTATTTGATGAATAATACATGATAGTCAGCATTTGCTACAATGAGAGGTGGTCTAACTTGTGGTGGGGAATCTAGCTAACGCCGACTGCTCAAATTCAAAATCGCGCAGTGTAGTGTGACACGGACATCAGCTGAAGCTTTCGGCAGGACTTCTCGCTCTTAGCGCCAGCTCCTCCATATTGGCCGAGTAAAGGTTACACACAAGTGCCGTAGCATATGTTGAGGAGTACCTAGGTTTACATGTGTGGGCATTCTGCTGCGATTTATTTACTTGATTTATTTTGCGGCCTCCTGGAACACTTGATGTACAACGAGTTTTATTTCAGTTTTCCTTTGTGCCCTCATTGCTTTCATCCTCTCAGAATTGGCTCCTTTCCCAACGTCAGAAGACCAATCTGTTTCTGTCTTGTTAGGTTTATCTGCCAGGTCGATTGTCCACTCGAGAATTCTCCGCCTAAAATTTATTCTGTCTGGTATATCAACTTGTGTTATTTCTGCTTGCTTTAGGTCTTCTTTCGCTGCACCGAGCGATTTTACTGTTTCAGTTTTAGCTCTTCTGTCGGTTTCACTGAATTTCACGACCTGTGCAACTAATCTCTTTGGTCACATGCTTTTAATTTCCCCAGAGAATTTTAGTATGCGTTTTCTATATGCGAATAAGCGACGGTATACTTTTCAATTTCTTGATTTATTCTAAGTCTGCTTGTTCCTTCTTCAGTATAATTTGGACCTAAAATTTTCCAGTTTACTTTTCGTTACATCTTTCGGATATCTTTAATGTTTTACTTTCGGATTAAAATGAGTGTTTCAGCCTCATAAACACACTAATTTGATGGCTGTCATGTAGTGACTCAGTTTCGTGTATTTTGACATGCATTTTTTTTTGTTATAGATATCTAGTGCAAGCCTAAAACCTGTTTTCATTTTGCGACAGCGAATTTCATAACCAGTCCATTCCTGGACAGTTTACTGAATTGTTTCGCCCTAACATTTAAAATAAGAAACGATATTGATTTTCACGTATTTCGATTTTCATTTAGTTTTGTGTGTCAGGTAGTTGCTAGATATGTATTTTAATGTTTCAGATCATATTTGGGACCCTAGTCTTTCTTCTCTGTCTGTGAGAGTTTCTATTTGCTCGTGCGCTGTTGCCGTGTCCTGATACAGAATCGTCAGGTTGACAGCAAGAGCCAAGCAGTCGATCGTAATATTGGTCCTTCCTAATTCGATTGGTTCGTCAGTTTCAGGCTGTGATTTCAGTTTTAGCGACTGTTGAATTACTTTTTGTCGGACACAAAACAGGAAAGAGACGAGAGGAGGGACTCTCTCCAGTATCTGTCATCTAACTTCAAAATGTTCAGAAACTTTTCCCCTTAATTTTACCTTAAATTCCAAAATATTCAGTTTTTTGCTAATAACTGCATTGGTTTTGAGGTCTGCACCTTGTCCCCTCTGAATCTGGAAGTCATCCTTACTGTCTAATGAGTCATAAGTTTTTTTAAAATGTAAAGAAGTACGAACTACTTTTATCTTACCAACATTTTTGTCCTTGAGAACTAGTTTCAGAACTGAAATTTTTCTGTGCAAGGTCTATTTGATCTGAGAATAGCCTGATATTCACTAATTTTGTATTCAAGTTGTTCTGCACGGCCAGGAGACATTAAGGTAGAAATTTACATCGAATCGGAAGAAGTGAATCCCTCTACAATTACTTACATCCATGCTGTCTCCCTTTCTATGTATAGTATCTATGCAGTTTTTCAACCAACCCGAATTTTATCAGTTTGCCAAATGTTTTGCATGATTGCGTAATTTTTTAAAAAGTTTTTTAGCCAGCTGATTTCACGAGTTCTACAACAATTCCTTCTTCACCAGACACTGTGTTACATTCTAACCTTTTAATTTCCCTACCAATTTCGTCATGTGATGTTTTGAATCTGGGTTGGTTTTTATGGAAATGACTGGCAGAAATATTGGTGTGGATTCGGGGCAATTTAGTTGCTTGAAACATTTATAATGTTCTCTACACGTTTCCTGGTTGTTAAGCGCCAGTTACCCATTTTACTTCTTGAAGTAGTGACGTTGGCACTGGTATCCATTTAGTTTTGTTTCATAAAAAAATTGCTGGTAGTGTTTTCTTGAAAGTTTTTCTGTTTTATTACTTCTAAGATGTTTTTGTCAGTACAGGTCAATACATTTATTTAAATAACTAAACTTTGATGAACTTTTACTGTAACTCATTGTACGAAAGTTTAATCATAACCTGAGAGTTACCAGTTGAAAACATATGCCTGCGAAAGTTAATTCTCTGTTATGACGTAAATATGAAGAGCAACGCAATTTATTTATTTCTTTCTTTTGTAGATAGGCAGTATTTCTTTTTGTCGTATTAGAAAGTTGCCTGTTCACTTGCAACAGGACGTTAGTTAAATTGAATGTAAGAAACTATCGGCCAGAGTGGAAACGAAACGGCGCTTAAGGAACAGCGAAGCCTAAACTTTAACAGCCGATACATACACAACTGCAGAAAAGTCACGTAACTACACCGTATGCAGTTCATATTTGTTATTAAGTGCTGTTATTATGATCATCATAGAATTAGATGGGTGAAGTTATCTCTGTGTAAATAATTGTTAAATAAATGTAAATAATAAATATTATAATAAGTAAAAAACCGCCTTCGTCACAAATCGCGAATTTTATTATTATTCCTTTTTTAAACATAAGAACATTCACCGGTATACTTGGGAAGGCAGGGGAACCAGATCTGTCATTGACTATATAATAACAGATCAGGAATTCAGGAAGGCTGTGAGGGACACACGTGTATTCAGGGGATTCTTTGATGACACTGATCACTATTTAATCAGCAGTGAAATTGGGATTGTGAGGCCGAAAGTGCAGGAGGTCAGGTCCATATGTAGGAGGATAAGAGTGGAGAAACTTCAGGATAAGGGTATCAGGCACAAGTACATAACAGCGATCTCAGAAAGGTACCAGTTAGTTGAATGTAGTCAATTACAGTCATTGGAAAAGGAATGGACAAGGTACAGGGACACAGTACTAGAAGTGGTTAAAGAATGTCTTGGAACAGTAGTGTGTAGTGTGTAGAAGTAGGATGAAGCAAACAGCTTGGTGGAATAATACAGTCAAGGCAGCCGGCAAAAGGAAAAAGAAGGCGTATCAAAAATGGCCACATACCAGAACCCAGGTAGACAGAGAAAGTTATGTTGAAGAAAGAAACAAAGCCAAACAGATAATTGCAGCATCCAAGGAGAAATCGTGGGAAGACTTTGGAAACAGATTGGAGACTATGGGTCAAGCTGCTGGAAAACCATTCTGGAGTGTAATTAGCAGTCTTCGAAAGGGAGGTAAGAAGGAAATGACAAGTATTTTGGACAGGTCAGGAAAACTGCTGGTGAATCCTGTGGATGCCTTGGGCAGATGGAGGGAATATTTTGAAGAGTTGCTCAATGTAGGTCAAAATGCGATCAGTAATGTTTCAGATTTCGAGGTAGAATGGGATAGGAATGATGATGGAAATAGGATCACATTTGAGGAAGTGGAAAAAATGGTCAATAGATTGCAGTGCAATAAAGCGGCTGGGGTGGATGAAATTAAGTCGGAACTCATCAAATACAGTGGAATGTCAGGTCTTAAATGGCTACACAGGATAATTGAAATGGCCTGGGAGTCGGGACAGGTTCCATCAGACTGGACAAAAGCAGTAATCACACCAATCTTTAAACATGGAAACAGAAAAGATTGTAACAACTACAGAGGTATCTCTTTAATCAGCGTTGTGGGTAAAATCTTCTCAGGTATTGTTGAAAGGAAAGTGCGAGTATTAGTTCAGGACCAATTGGATGAAAATCAGTGTGGGTTTAGGCCTCTTAGAGGTTGTCAGGACCAGATCTTTAGCTTACGACAAATAATGGAGAAGTGTTATGAGTGGAACAGGGAATTGTATCTATGCTTTATAGATCTAGAAAAGGCATATGACCGGTTTCCTAGGAGGAAGTTATTGTCTGTTCTACGAGATTATGGAATAGGAGGCAAACTTTTGCAAGCAATTAAAGGTCTTTACATGGATAGTCAGGCAGCAGTTAGAGTTGACGGTAAACTGAGTTCATGGTTCAGAGTAGTTTCAGGGGTAAGACAAGGCTGCAACCTGTCTCCACTGTTGTTCATATTATTTATGGATCATATGTTGAAAACAATAAACTGGCTGGGTGAGATTAAGATATGTGAACACAAAATAAGCAGTCTTGCATATGCGGATGACTTAGTTGTGATGGCTGATTCGATTGAAAGTTTGCAAAGTAATATTTCAGAGCTAGATCAGAAATGTAAGGACTATGGTATGAAGATTAGCATCTCCAAAACGAAAGTAATGTCAGTGGGAAAGAAATATAAACGGATTGAGTGCCAAATAGGAGGAACAAAGTTAGAACAGGTGGACGGTTTCAAGTACTTAGGATGCATATTCTCACAGGATGGCAACATAGTGAAAGAACTGGAAGCGAGGTGTAGCAAGGCTAATGCAGTGAGCGCTCAGCTACGATCTACTCTCTTCTGCAAGAAGGAAGTCAGTACCAAGACTAAGTTATCTGTGCACCGTTCAATCTTTCGACCAACTTTGTTGTATGGGAGCGAAAGCTGGGTGGATTCAGGTTACCTTATCAACAAGGTTGAGGTTACGGATATGAAAGTAGCTAGGATGATTGCAGGTACGAGTAGATGGGAACAATGGCAGGAGGGTGTCCACAATGAGGAAATCAAAAAAAAACTGGGAATGAATTCTATAGATGTAGCAGTCAGGGCGAACAGGCTTAGATGGTGGGGTCATGTTACACGCATGGGAGAAGCAAGGTTACCCAAGAAACTCATGGATTCAGCAGTAGAGGGTAAGAGGAGTCGGGGCAGACCGAGGAGAAGGTACCTGGATTCGGTTAAGAATGATTTTGAAGTAATAGGTTTAACATCAAAAGAGGCACCAATGTTAGCACTGAATAGTGGATCATGGAGGAACTGTATAAGGGGGGCTATGCTCCAGACTGAACGCTGAAAGGCATAATCAGTCGTAAATGATGATGATGATGATGATGATGATGATGTACGAAGCGTTTCAAGCGTTTGGCGCTGATTTTCAGGTGCCTCGTTAGTCTACATCATTTTTTGAATTTAGTTTACTAACCATCTGTTCCCGGCAAGAGTTAAGGAGTTTTTAAGCGAGATATGAGTGGATATACGTAACCACTGCTGGAAAGTGACCTAAATTCAAAACTGATGTAGGCTGATCTGCGGGGGTAATCCCACAAGTAAGGAGTATTTTTTTTACAAGTACATAGATCTGTTTATTTCTACAATGGTTTACTTCAGTTTACAGCCTGAACATTTAGCTATTTTTCGACATAATCACCATTTCTGTCGATGCATTTTTGTAGACGCTGTGGCAGTTATTGTATGCCCATGTCATACCAACTCACCACCATGCTGTTCAGAAAGTTATAAACCTCTTCTTTCACCTCGTCGTCGGAGCTGAATCGCTTTCCGGCCAAATGTTCTTTTAACCTAGGGAACAGGTGATAGTCACTGGGAGCCAAGTCAGAACTATATTCCTCTTCTCCGGTTCTGAATTGCCCGTTTGAGTTTTTTCAGAGTCTCACAGTACCTGTCAGCGTTGATTGTGGCCCCAGCGATTCAGCTCCGACGACGAGGTGAAAGAAGAGGTTCATAACTTTCTGAACAGCATGGCGGCCAGCTGGTGTGACACGGGCATACAAAAACTGCCACAGGGTCTACAAAAATCCATCGACAGAAATGGTGATTATGTCGAAAAATAGATAACTATTCAAGCTGTAAACTGACGTAAAGCATTGTAGAAATAAACAGGTCTATGTGCTTATAAAAAAATAGGAGACCTTACTTTCGGGATTAACCTCGTAGCATCAGAAGATAAGTCACCAGGACTCGAAATGCATCGCGCACTCAAATAAAATCGCTATTTGTGACTAAACATAGTGGGACAGTCACGGTTGCAACATTGACCGCAATGAACTTACCATGATTAATGAAGTGTACGGTCTGCTGAATATTCTAGATGACAAACCTATTGTTTAGCGGTAATAAATATAGCTGACGTATCTTTTCGGTATATGTACCGCTTGAAAATGACTAACGGCCGTAACTTCCGCGAAACGTCCTTAAGTGAAGGCTGGTATAAGGCAGACAAGGTGCGTAACACACACTTTTAGTCGAATGTAGCCGATCGATAGCGCTGCTGATGCCTCATGGTGTCTCATCCTCCCTGCGGCCCTACCCTAGTCTCTGCGGAGGAAACAGAAGGCCACGGAAGGGAAATAATGGTTGTGGAGTAGCAAGCAGAGAGAGAAAGATGGAGGGGGGAGGGGGGGAGGGAGGCCGGCCGGCCCGAGCGGAATTCGGTGGCGGCGCACCTGGCCAGGCGATTTATCTGCGGCTGAGCCGGCACGGGGGCGGTGGGGGCGGCGCAAGATGACGGACGCCGCCCCCGCTGCCGCTGCCGCCGCCGGCGCCGGTGGCAGACGGATGACCCGCGCCAAGTAGCCCATTCCGGCCGCCGGGCACGTCCGCGGGGGCCGCCGCCCCCACCCCAGTAGCGCCGCCGCCGGGGGCGGCAAGAAAAGTGGAGGCCGCTTTAATTAATCGGGAGTCCTCGGGCGGGACGCGGGGGCGGTGGCGGGGGCGGCGTGGTGACGGCTGCAATAAGACGGGGGCGGCAGGTGGCGCGCGCGGTCTGGGTGCTCGCCCCCCTCTGTCCCCCCAAGGACGGGCCTGGTCTTCCGATATTACGGCTCTGATACATACCACGGCGTAGATACCGTAGTTCCATGACATTGTCAGATAACAGGATATGTCGGCCTAGGTACTGGACATCGTTAGGTTAAAAATAACATTTGTGTATAGAGTTTGCTGCTTTATCTACTATAGCTGCTGCTGAATAGGGGTCTGAAGAGACTAAAGATCTATCGCCATTACTCTTTTAATACTTATCAAGTGGTGATTTCTGCGTCCCATCTCTCTGTATCTACTAGGCTGCTGCCTAAGCTCTGCTAATGGTTTATTTATTGACTGTGATGTTTGATTTATAGTTCAGCTGTCGAGTCTCGGTCGGGCACACAGTTTTAATCTGCCAGGAAGTTTCATATCAGCGCACACTCCGCTGCAGAGTGAAAAATCTCATTCTGGAAACATTCCCCAGGCTGTGGCTAAGCCATGTTTCCGCAATATCCTTTCTTTCAGGAGTGCTAGTTCTGCAAGGTTTGCAGGAGAGCTTCTGTAACGTTTGGAAGGTAGGAGACGAGGTGCTGGCAGAAGTAAGGCTGTGAGGACGGGGCGTGAGTCGTGCTTGGGTAGCTGAGTTGGTAGAGCACTTGCCCGCGAAAGGCAAAGGTCCCGAGTTCGAGTCTCAGTCCGGCATACAGTTTCAATCTGCCAGGAAGTTTCATATCAGCGAACACTCCGCTGCAGAGTGAAAAACTCATTATGTTCACTGTTGCTATTTGAGTTCAGATATTGCTATTTTGAGGTAGTGAGTGGCGTGGTGGGCGCTAGTAAGTGGACTGCCGAGTGGACGAATCGGAGCATTTCCAACATGTTCCTCTGTTTCAGTTCAATAGAGGCGTGACAGCAGTAGTGGCCGCCAGAAACATTTGACCCACTGGACAGAGCATGGCAGCAAGTGGTTTTCTCGTATTCAGGAAGTTCTTTTTGACATTAGTGACTTTCCAGGTTCAGAAACGCCTTCGAGGTTCGTTGATGCTCATTTAAACGCGTTAATACTTAATGATCCACTTTTTTTTACTCTAGCACTGGCAAATTTGATGAACTGTGACCATTCCTCCATCGTGCGACATTTGCATGCTGTGGGGAAGGATCAAAACTCGGGTATACGAATACCGGATGCTCTAAGCCAAAATTACAAAAATCAGCGGGTGGCCATATGTCAATCTCTACTTGCTCACCATCAATATGCTCGTGAACAACATCGACCACTCCTGTCCTATATCGTTATTAGTGACGAGAAATGGTGTCTTTATTCCAACATAAGGAACAGAAAGGAATGGTTGAGCCGGAAACAAAGCAGGAACTCCCCGTACAAAGACCTGCCAGTACCCACAAAAGATAATTTTATGCATCTGGTGAAACAGCAACAATTTGGTGTACTACGAATTGCTTCCTGGGTGTTTAACCATGAGTTGTCAACAACTGGGACGCCTTTCAGATGCAATCCAAGGACAGCGACCAGGAGGACAGCATGAGGTGATGCTGTTAAACGGTAACGCCCGCCCGCATTTTGTTAGATTCACAAAAAGCGCTACACGGGGGATGGGTTGGAAAGTCATTCTGCAGCCATCTTCTTCACGTGATCTTCGGCCCTCTTGGTATCTCCTTTACAGATCCCTATCGAACAGCCTTTAAGAAACTTCCTTTCGGGCTGAGTTGCTTGCCTCACTTCCACGCAGTTTCTACAGTCGTGGAATCAAGAAGTTGGCAAACTGTTGTAAAAGTTGAAGGAGAATTTATTATTGGTGACTAAAGTCTCAGTTATATGTATGTGTTGTGTTCATTGAGCGTATGGGAATCCGCTGCGTATTTATGCACCTAGCTAATAGAATCAATCCCATGTTCAAGTGTGGGAACGTTTTTTCAACGTTTCAGCAGCTTGTAAATGAGGACGTGTGTATCAGCAAGCTGTTCACCTAGTGGGACGTGAGAAACCGTCTAAAAACAACATCCAGACTAGCCAGATTACCAGCTCTCGTTGTTAATCTGCGAAGCGAATTCCATCCTAGCCAGGTACGTATCCCAGTGTCCCGGAAGCTGCTAGTTAACGCTCTCGGCTATCCAGGCGGGCAGACAGTTTGCTATCATCCTTCTACCCTGTAGTAGGAACCTTACCAACGTTTCATTACTGTTTAGCTTCAACCTATTTTGGCATATTCTCCATCTCCATGTGTCAGTAACTTGAGTCACTCACTGCAAAGCAGCAGTAAAGTGATAATTCCTCGTTCATGCGGTTCAGTATCGATTAGGCGCAGCAGTTGTAAGGATCACGAAAGTTACCGCAAGCTTTCGTTCGTCATTCAGTCGCTAGGCTTGAGGTGATGACCAATCCTTTCTTGTTGCTAATAGTTGATACAATATTTTTAAGACAGACTTCAAGATTATGGTCTCTGGGTTTTGCTGGGCTTGTGTGATTACCAGTGTGTTCTCGACATGGCGTTTACTAAGATCTTGTCAGCCATATCACCAACCAAACAGCCGGACGTTGTGGCCGAGCGGTTCTAGGCGCTTCAGTCCGGAACCGCGCTGTTGCTACGGTCGCCGGTTCGAATCCTGCATCGGGCATGGATGTGTGTGATGTCCTTAGGTTAGTTAGGTTTAAGTAGTTGTAAGTCTAGGGGACTGACGACCTCAGGTGTTAAGTCCCATAGTGCTCACAGCCATTTTTGAACCATTTTTTAACCAATAAAACTTTGAATACGCTCACACAACGTGCATTTTACGGAATTACGATGTGGGCATCGAGGAACAAATGAGCAACGAGGGACGTAGCGGCCGCCGGGAGTTGAACTCGCTCGTCTATAGTTGCACAACATCGAAAGCGCTTCACAGTCTGGCTGGGGTCCAGGCATCGAATACATGTAACACAGACCGCAGCAGCACCAATCGAGGACTCGATTTGTCTTCGAAGTATTGAGTACGGAACTAGAATAATCTGCTCCGCTGACACATCTCACATCTAATGTCATGGAGCCTTTTTTCCTACGTGTATTTGACCTCATGCTCACATCCTATTTAGTCGTCACAATTTAGGACGTTTCACTAATGAGACGAGGAAACATTTGTTTATTTTGTTACATCAGTATTAATAAAAATTTACGATATTTAACCTAACATCATCTATTACACGGTCGAGCCACAATGTGAGCACTGCTTATTTTCGACGTCAACGTGCAATAAACACTCAAAGACAGCAGGTGGCAGCACTGGCAGAGGAGGGTATGTAAAGTTTGTCGAGGGGACTTGCGAAACAGTGCAGTCGTTTTCGTGATGCGTGAATGGAGCGAATTGTCTGACGTCCAACACGGCCTGAGCATTGGCTTTCGGGCCAAGGATGGAAGCATTTCCGAAACAGCTAAGTTTGGAAAATGTTCACGTCCGCCGTGATTAAGGGGAGGTTTACTATCTTTTGGTTCAAAAAATAAATTTTTTTTTAATTGCATTTTTGGATCCATAGAAGTGTTCAGAATCCACCCCTGAAACGGTTTTTCCGAATACGGAACTGAAATGTTTGTTATTCGCGGTTGAACAAAAAAATGGACCTACCTGAAATCGTCCTTTTTCACACGCCAGTTTTTTTTTCCTTCGGAGGATAAGTTATTGTAACGGTGCTTGGGAGGAAACACACAAAATCCAAACGAAAGTTTGAACGCGTGTGTTTGGAAGCTAGCCCCCAAGCTTTTGCGAAGACTGTGGAGATTGCGACTTTCCCTGCAGTGAGCAGCTTCAAAGAAGGGTATTCAGCAATTCTGAAGACCATGACAACGATGAACGTCACCCTGGGACTCTATTCGACGCAGTTTGCCAAGCATTCGGACGACCACCGGATTCGAGCGGCCGAAAACCGCTTGTCACCGGCCGTACGAGCGGCTCTGGAGCAGCGCAGGATGGCCCAGATCGAGCAGAACGCCCTCTGTGAGGAAGGACTATTTTATGGACCCGGAATAGCAGACTGAACGTACGTTGCATAATATTGCATTTATATGTAGTCAACACTTCAAACGCGCATTTCTACAAATGACGTTTTTTTACCGCTCGGTATGGTAGCTTCAAATCTACTGAACCGACTGGCATGATTCTTTGTTCGGACGAAGCTAACTAAATTGTCTAGAAGTTTTGCCACTTTTATTCCGATCCATCAACTATAAATATATTTTCTTGGCCGACGAAGTCGAGAAATCGATGATAAAACCCTGTTTTTATTCAAATGACCTCCAGTTTCTTTCCTATAGTCCAAATAACGTAACCGACGTGCAACTCCTAAAGAATCCTATATACTTCGCTAACGTCGAATCATTTGTGATTTCAGACGAGCCGGCTGACCTGTGACATACCGCGCGTGGAGGTCTACATCGAAATTTTGTTTCGTTCCGACGGCACTTCCGCCTTTGCTCTTCGACATTTCCAGTCTAAAACATTTCAGTTTGTAGAGGAAATGTCAATAAACATTTTGACTGAATTTTACATTGATATCTATAACACATCCCGAGAAATAATTCTGAAAGATCATGCTTTTTTCGGGCCAAAGATAGTAAACCTCCTCTTAAAGTGTACCGTGCTTGGCAAAGCCCAAAGCTGGCGCCTAGTCAAATGTGGAGTAACACGGGCCATAGATCACAGGGGTGAGCGACGGGCGAATAGACGCGCAACTGTTGAGAAGCTGACCGCCCAGATGAACCGAGGGGCACCAAAAGTGTCTCATCAACTACCGTTCGACAGACGTTGCTGCAAATGGGGATCGGCAGCCGGCTGGCTCGTGTGCCAATGCTGACTGTTGTTCATCGGCGACGAAGGCTGAAATTTGCACACCGATACCGCAAAAGGAACGACCACCTATCCTTGGCGGTCAAGTCTCCCTGCTACGTACAGTTTGTTTTTCCTCGGCACGATGACATCTACCAGCAGGACAATGCAACGTGTCACACAGCTCGTAGTGTACGCGCGCGGTTCGAAGAGCACCAGAATGAGTTCACCGTACTTCTTCGGCCAGCAAACTCCTGTGATTTAAAGTCAGTCGAGCATGTGTGAGACCACCTCGATCGGGCTGTTTGCGGCATGGATCCTGAACGGAGAAACCTGGCGCAGCTCGTCACGACACTGGAGCCGGCGTGACTCCACATCCCTGTCGGTACCTCCCACAATCTCACTCACTCTTCTTCTGCACGTCTGAAATCGGTGGTTATTCACGTTTTTGACTGGACAGTGTACCTAATGACTTACATGCTATTGTAAACAAATTTAATTAAATCCAAACATAAACAAATTATACGAGGGTCACTCCAAAAGAAATGCACACTATTTTTGTAAAAATACATTTTTCATTTTGCATGTGTGAAAGTTTCAGTTTGTAGATACATCCTTCCCGCTTGTTTTTCAAACTTAGTTCAACCTGTTCCCGTGAGTGGCGCCGTCATAGCAGGTCTTCGAGATGGCTGCTACACTTGACGTTCGTCAGAAGCAACGTGCTGCCATAGAATTCCTGTGCCGTGAAAACGAGACAGTGGGAAACATCCAAAAGAGGTTGAAAAAGGTGTATGGAGATGCTGCTGTCGATCGCAGTACAGTTAGTCGGTGGGAAAGCAGGTTACGTGATGAAAGCGGGCACGGCAATATTGAGGATTGTCCTTGCAGCGGCAGGCCTCGTACTGCACGCAATCCAGACAGTGTGCAGAGAGTTAACGAATAGGTGACTGCTGACAGGCACATCACAGTGAACGAATTGTCACGCTACGTTGGGATAGGGGATGGAAGTGTTTGCAGGATACTGAAACTGTTGGCGTTAAAAAAGGTTTGTGCCAGAAGGGATCCCAGGATGCTGACAGTGGCTCACAAAGAAACAAGAAAAACGGTATGCAGCGAACTTTTGGAACAGTACGAGAATGGAGGGGTTGAATTTCTTGGAAGAATTGTAACAGGTGATGAAACATGGCTCCATCATTTTTCACCAGAGACGAAGAGGCAATCAACGGAGTGGCATCATGCAAATTCACCCAAGAAAAAATTTCAAAATCACACATTCTGCTGGAAAAGTTAAGGCTACGGTGTTTTTCGATTCCGAAGGACTCTTGCTTGTGGACATCATGCCAAGTGAAACCATCATAAATTCTGATGCATATGTGACGACACTGAAGAATCTTCAAGCTCGACTGAGTCGTGTTCGACCACATCGGCAAAAGCAGGATGTTTTGCTGTTGCACGACAATGCACAGCCAAATGTCAGTCGAAAAACCATGGAAGCGATCACAAAACTCGGATGGACAACACTGAAACACCCGCCTTACAGTCCTGACCTGGCTCCATGTGACAATCATCTCTTTGGGAAACTGAAAGACTCTCTTCGTGGAACAAGGTTTGAAGATATGACTTCCTTGTGCACGCTGCCAAACAGTGGCTCCAACAGGTTGGTCCAGAATTTCACCGTGCGGGTATACAGGCGCTGGCTCCAAGAGGGCGTAAGGCAGTTGAGAGGGATTTAAATTATGTGGAGAAGTGAAAATATTGTTCCTAAAGATGTATCTGCACACTGTAACACTTTCAAACATGTAGAATAAAAGATGGATCTTAAAAAATATAGTGTGCATTTCTTTTGGAGTGACCTTCGTATATACTAAACGTTCAAAATAATACAGAAATACGATTTTACTACTAAACACACGTCGGTAGTCCAGAAAGTAAGTTACATAAGTCGTCCCACGTTACACACTAAGACCATTGCACAACAAGAACAACCCTTTGTTGGAACAGAGTCCATGCTCTATGTTTCCTGCAGACACACTTCCGCTACGCTACGGATAACAGCTGCACCACAGCGTGCGACTGAAATGGGTCGCCAACTACATAGTTTCTCCAAAATTGAAGAACGCCGGATCATATGGTTCTTGTCGGAAAAACGACTAAACTGCCCACAGGTTCAACGTGACATTATTGTGGCATATGAACTAAAATCAATGTCCCGTCCAGCAGTAGTTAAATGGTGCCAACAAATTTACCGAGAGAGTATACTCGCAGATGCGAATATGAACCACCTTTGGCTGTATACTGGAATGACAATGAAAATTTGTTCCTCACCGGGACTCGAACCTGGATTTCCCGCTTCAAGCGAGCGGTTGTCCTAACTGCTTCGGCCATCCGAGCACGAATCACGGTCAGAATTCAACTTCTATACCTCGGCATCCCTGTGTCACAACCTACACTCGTACAGTACGTATATTCCCGTCTAGGAAGGACGTATTTATTTAGAGCAGAGAAACTGGCATTGGTGAATACATACGGAATAGCAGTGCCCGTGTTAATAAGACACAATACGATATACTAACACAAGTACTGCTATTTCAAATTTCACCAAGGTCGCACAGATGTGTGTAATGCTGATCGCAGCCGGTCGGTGTGGCCGAGCGGTTCTAGGCACTTCAGTCTGGAACAGCGCGACCACTACGGTCGCAGGTTCGAATCCTGTCTCGGGCATGGATTTGTGTGATGCCCTTAGGTTAGTTAGGTTTAAGTAGTTTACGTTCTAGGGGGCTGATGACCTCAGCAGTTAAGGCCCATAGTGCTCAGAGCCATTTGAACCATCTGATGCTGATCGCGAAGCCCAGATATTGCGTGAAACAGATTTTCCAACGATGTGGATGTTCACACAGGGGTTGTCGAATGGCTGCGTAATCAACGAACGGATACTAAACGTTTGGCAGAATGCTCCGACTGTTATTTGAAGAGTTTCGTAGATTATGTCGAAAACCAGTGTCAAATATCTATTTCACTTTGTAGTATAGCACTCATTAAAAGTTATTTGGCCTGCCATAATAGGGTTTAATTTTCTTTTTGAAGTCACCTGCAAGTATAGTAGACGTGGCATATTTACGTATTGTTGTAAACATACGATACTTCACGTGACATCTTGTTATGTCTATTAACTTACAAGGCATTGTAAACAAATTAATCAAATATAAACTGAAACGAGTTGAAAATATGATTTGTAAAATAACACCTGCCATACATTTAAATTATTACAGAAATACGATTACATAGCTAGACATATTCCTAGCGTTTATTTCACGTTTAAAATATTTATTTTGTTTCTTTCTTGAAATTGCTTTGGTATGACCATGACTCTGACATCTATACTGCGCAAGTAACCTCACGATGAGTAGCGCAGGACAATTCCAGGACCAGAGTATTTCTCCTGCTTTCCATGTTTCGTTCCCTAATGATGACTGTCCGGAAGAACTACATGTAAGTGTAAACATAGGCTTCCGTGGTGTGTGTCACTGTCAGTTAAATTCATCTATGTATGTGGTAGCGTTGTCTACAAGTACACTTCTCCACCATTTCGGCAAGTGTTGCAAATGGCCGTACTCAGGGGGTGGCCGAAACGTTGGAGAGTTCTACACTTCGACATTGCAGTCACATACCCAGAATTTTATTGGCAGCTATCTACATTCTTTCATGTTACCTCCAATTTCTCTAATATTCTCGTTGCGGTCATTTCGTGAGACGTATGTAGGAGGAAGTAATATGGGTACCTGATTCTTCTCAGAAGGTACTCTGTCAGAATGTGAACAGAAAATCTCTCTGTGTGATACATAAGCGTTCTGTTCTTTCATCGTCTCATACTGGACTTTGTTGAACATCTCTGCAACCCAGACGCGCTTACATAGCGAAGCTACTCTTCGCTGCATCTACTCTGTCTCTTCTGCCAATTCTACCTGGTTCATTTTCCAGATTCATCTTACAAGCTCATTTCGAAACAGTACCCATTTCGATCAACTGATCACTCATGTCCGTAACCGTCTACGGCAGAATTACACTGAAGAGCCAAAGAAACTGGTCCTCCTGCCTAATATCGTGTATGGCCTCCACGATCACGCGGAAGTGCCGCAACACGACGTGGCATGGACTCGACAAACGTCTGAAGTAGTGCTGGAGGAAACTGACACCATGGATCCTGCAGGGCTGTCTATAAATCCGTATGAGTACGACGGGGTGTAGATCTCTTCTGAACAGCACTTTGGAAGGTTTCCCAGATATGCTCAATAATATTCGTGTCTGGCCAGTTTGGTGGCTAGCGGAAGTGTTTGAACTCGGTAAAGTGTTCCTGGAGCCAGTCTGTAGCAATTCTGGACGTGTGGGGTGTCGCATTGCCCAGCTGGAATTGCCCCAGTACGTCGGAATACTCAATTGACATGAATGGATGAAGGTGATCAGACAGGATGCTTACATACGTGTCACCCGTCAGGGACGTATCAGCGGTCCCCAATCACTCCAAGTGCCCACGCTCCACACCATTACAGAGCCTGCAGCAGCTTGAACATTCTCCTGTCGACATGCAAGGTTCATGGATTCATGAGGTTGTCTCCTTACCCGTACACGTCTATCCGCTCCATACAATTTGCAACGAGACTGGTCCGACAAGGCAACATGTTTCCAGTCATGAATAGGACAATGTAGGTGTCGACGGGCCAAGGCGAAGCGTAATGCTTTGTGTCGTGCAGTCATCAAGGGTACAAGAGTGGGCCTTCGGCTGCGAAAGCCCATATAGATGATGTTTCGTTGAATGTTTCGCACGCTTACACGTGTTGATGGCCCAGCATTGAAATCTGCACCAATGCGCGGAAAGGTTGCACTTCTGCCACGCTGAACGATTCTCTTCAGTCGTCGTTGGTCGCGTTCTTGCAGGATCTTTTTCCGGCCACAGCGATGTCGGAGATTTGATGATTTACCCGATTCCTGATGTTGATGGTACACTCGTTAGATAGTCGTACGGGGAAATTCCAGCTTCATCGCTGCCTCACCACATCGTTCGTGTGCCGACTATAACACTACGTTAAAACTCACTTAAATCTTGATAACCTGTCACTGTTGCAGGAGTAACCGATCTAACAACTCCAGCACACTCTTGTTGTCTGACACAGGCACTGCCGACCGCAGCGCCGTATTCTGCCTGTTTACATATCTCTGTATTTGAATAGACATGCCTATACCAGCTTCTTTGGCGCTTCAGTGTACAATGTCGTTAACAAACCTGACACTTTTATTTCTTCTCTCTGAATACTAAAGTATTACGAATGTCTTAAAGGGCACGGCGATCATTTGTATTCCCTTCAGCAGCGCAGCTGTCGCGCCTAGTATTCCGTGCCCCTCTTGCATGCAAAACGGAATATGGCAGGGGGTGCTTCCCGCATAGCTCGCGTCTCTAATTATTCCGGGTCCGTCCGAAATTTGTCTCCGGAATTCTGAAGGGATCTTCAGCGCGCGTCCCTGCTTGCCTCCCGAGAGACAGTCGAGCCGAGTGGGAGGTCCTTCACTGTTTTCAGTACACCAGGCGTACGTAAGGGACATACTCATGTCGCCCCATGCTAATACTGTTATACAACAATGGTGCATTGTCAGAAGAGAGTACATGTTCCGGGTTTCCTGCAGACACAGTTTCGCTGCATACGAATAGGTGCGTCGCAGGTGTGCGAGTGAATTGGTTCGGCAACTGGAAACGTACTCCACAGATAAAGTACGCGGAACGATATAATTCTTGTGGGCAAAACGTCTAAAGTGAACGTAGATTCACCTTGAAATGCTGGCAGTATACGGACCAAACGCAGTGTCGCGTCCGTACTTAATAAAACTGTACCAACAATTTGACCAAGGCCACTCGGACGTACTACGGAGTACCCAAAAAAGACCGGAATTACTTTTTTTAAATCTATATATTTTCAAATTGTTTACAAAACAACATTATGTCCTTCAAAATACTATAAATTACAACTAGTACATTTGTCCTTCCTGTGTTTCCACTGTTCGAAACATTTTTTGCAGTCATCTTTAGAAACGGCTGACAGATCCCCCCTCGTTTTTCTTTAGACGTCTTCAATATTGTCAAATCGGTGTCCTTTCATGCTTGGAAATAAAAAAAAAAGGTCGCACAGCGTCAGGTGAGGCGAGGCGAGTAAGGTCCGTGGGGCAACGGAACCATGCCCTTTTTAAATAAAAACTGTGTAACACGGATGGCTGTGTGTGCAGATGCGTTGTCGTGGTGGAAGAAGCAGTCGCCTGTGTGCCGCAAATCGGATCTTTTTTGACAAACATTGTTGCGAAATCCTCTTAAGACACCCAAATAAAAGGTTTGATCGACGTTCTCACCGGGGGTGACGAACTCTGAGTGAACTACACCCCTGACGTCAAAAAAGCAAATCAGCATTGTTTTGACGATTGATTTGACCTGACGACGTTTTCTTGGACGGGGTGACGATGACGTCTGTCTTTGGCTTGACTGTTGCCTTGTCTCTGGGTCGTGACCATAGCACCGTGAACCATCACCAGTAATGAACTATGACAGGAAATTTGGATCAGTTTCAAGCTGTTGTTTCAAAGCATGACAAGTTTCAAAGCATGACATGTTTCAACGCGACGTTCCTTTTGGCTGTCAGTGAGAACCTGAGGAACAAACTTGGCAGCAACACTTTTCAGCCCCATATCTTCCGTTAAAAATCGTGGAACCGAGCTCCAGAATAAGCCACTAATCTGTGACAGTTGATCAGTTGTGTGTCGACCATCTCTGAGCACTAGCTCTCGAACTTTCTCCAATATTTTCGTCGTTCTGGGTGGTTTATGGACGTCCAGAACGGGGTTTGTCATCAATCAACATGCCGCCATTTTTAAATCGAGCAAACCACTCGCACACTTGAGTTCTTCCCATGGCGTCATCTTGGTGAGCTCTTTTCAGCATTAAAACAGTTTCATCAGCATTTTTAGTGCGTAGAAGACCAAATTTAACAGCTGCACGTTGTTCACTTAAAGTCGCGATTATAAAAAACGAAACAAGAAGAAAACAGCGCTGGCAAGAACAATCACTTCAGATGAACAGAACAAGCCAGTCGACAACACAGGCGGCGCAGAACTGGCAATGAGCTGCGCTGTACGCGCCTAGCGGCAGAAATACGTACTACAGAACCTCTGCTCACGCCTACATCATACCGATTTTTATTTGGGGGGGGGGGGGGGGTGGGATACCCCCTCGTAAATGACATTAAAGGGAAAGTTCAGATCCTGTACCATGCGATTTCCATCTTTTCGTTAAGGCGAAAGAACATTCGAGTCGAAGAGATTTTTCCATCGATGAAGTTCACACAGCTGTTCTAGAGTTGCTCCGTGACGCAGGACCGGATTTCTGTCGTCGAGGGACTGAAAGATTGTACGAAGCTGCTGCCAGCCCGCCCCCTCCGAGGGGAATAGAAACTCAAATAGAAAAAAAAAAAAAAACACCTGAAGGATTGGTAGAACGTCCCGACCCTTGTTTATAGAGTCTTGGTAACTGTGTTGAAAAACAGTGTCGTGTCATGTTGATGTGTATTGCAGAATTTAATGGAAGTTACCTGACCTTCCCTAATAACATATAACTTTTGGGAGACCCCCGCGTTAGCGGAAATGATGGAACTGTGTTTTGCACCAAAAGATTTTTCAGAAGGAATCACGGCAAAGGATGAAGAACCGTAGGTCACAGGCACACGATTATTTTCGTTAAGAAATACATGCTCTATGACAAGTTCTGGATGTTAGTGGAGTGCGTTAGTCACGCTACGATACGCAGTTTGTAGTTAGTTGTTATGCTGTCAAGACTTCATTGTGCTCTACGTGTTGCGGTTACTCACGTGAGAGGTTCTGGAGCCAGCGTAGACAACGAGTTGCTTCAGCTCAGTAGCGTAATTATAAGAAATTAATTAAATACACCGAAATGAAAGGAATGAGATAAATTGGAATAAGGTCAATGATGATGTGTAGTGACAAAGCCGCGACAAAGTCACGCAGGAGGGAACCTACAATGGTAGACCATACATGTAGCCTGTACAAAAGATGAGTAGGTCGCAAGGTGACAAGTCATTAATTAAATACAAAATAACTTTATTGACCCATCGTCAGATAATCTGTGAAAAATAGAACATTACAAATAATTATACATGAAATAATAAACCACTACAAAACCAATATGCACAATTCTTCTAAACGTTTAAACATAAAGGCACATACCCTGGTACTTGATAGATACATGATTTTAACGTTATCAGCATGAACATATTGAACAAGAATCCTGAATTGTATACAGAGTAAATAAATAAACACCAGCTGACGTAAAGTGAATGGCTATTGTACAGTACCGTACGACGTCATCAATCTCGGCAAAAACTTTATTACGAATAACAATAAATAAGTAAAATTTTTCAAATTTTATAATTGAAACAAAATAAATATTCAGAACTAAACATTTTTTTTTAAATCTACTGCATGTACAAAACATATTACACTTCTTTATTACCTGAAAGAACATGGCATCTTCTAAGCAATTTATGCTTCTAAAAATATCTTTTGCTCTGAACATTGCTTACTCTTTCTACTGTGAATTTGAAATACTGTACTGAATCATTGTCATTCGTAATAAAGTGATTAGAATAATTTATGGGGCTCATAGTCGCAAATCTTGCAGGCATCTGTTTAAAAGGTTAGGAATTCTTGCATCAGCCTGACAAAACATTTATTCAGTAACGAAATTCGTTGTCAACAACATGGCCCAGTTTAAAAACAACAGTGGCATTCATGAATGAAAGACTTACACTATCCTTTACTTGACCTATCTTTGGCACAGAAAGGGGTAAAACATGCTGCTGTAAGACTTTCCGATAAACTTACAAATGAAATAAATTGTCTAACAGACAGCAGTAATAGTTTCAAAAATATATTGAAACCGTATCTGCTTTACAACTTCTTCTATGCCATAGATGAATTCTTGGATAGGAATAAATAAATCTATAGGTATAATATACGCATTTTTTTAACGTTAAAAAAAAGTTGATTCATGTGTGCATTTGATTCATGTGCGCATCTCTTATTCACTTGACACTTTCTATGTCGTTACGGTTACCGCGGGACCGATCAATGGAACACGTAAGTAACTGACTGACTAGCTTCTTTCGTCAAGCCTGAGTGCGCTGTAACATCCCATAGCCGTGTACGTGACGCCATCTGGTATTAAATTTTATTTACTTTGTACCCAGGACAGGATTCTCATGCAGTCTCTTCACGTTGGTTACGTTAATATCATCAGGTTCACTGGTTACCTTCAGCGCCAGCGTGTGTGCCTTATGTTTACACGTTTAGAAGAATTGTGCATAATGGTTCTGTAGCTGTTATTTAATGTGTAGTTATGCGTAATGTTCTATTTTTGAAACATTATTTGCGCCGGCCGCTGTGGCCGAGCGGTTCTAGGCGCTTCAGTCCGGAACCACGCTGCTGCTACGGTCGTAGGTTCGAATCCTGCCTCGGGCATGGGCGTGTGTGATGTCCTTAGATTAGTGAGGTTTAATTAGTACTACGTCTAGGGGACTGATTACCTCAGATGCTAAGCCCTATAGTGGTTAGAGCCATTTGAACCATTTGAAACATTATCTGATGATGGCATACGCCGGAATGCATCATTTTGGATCAACAGTCATTTTGTATTCAGTTCATGACCTGCCACCTCGCGACCTACTCAGCTTTCTACAGGCGACATATATGGCTTGAAATGAGACCAATGTAGGTGTTGTGTGATGTCCTTAGGTTAGTTAGGTTTAAGTAGTTCTAAGTTCTAGGGGACTGATGACCTAAGATGTTAAGTCCCATAGTGCTCAGAGCCATTTTTGAGACCAATGTAAACCGTTTCGATGTGAAAGATCTATGTAAAACTTCCGTAGCAGCAGCGAAAGTTTTTCAATATGGTAATCTGTGGCGGGAAACCACATTTTCATGTAATTTGAATTTCTGCTCTACATTTATGACGGCAAGCGAGAGTGCCGTTTCGGACTTTTGGAATTTGACTGAGTGTTCAGGAGATGGCGGCGAACATGGAGAAGGGGGATGGGGGTGGAGGGGACCGAACCTGGAAAATCACACGGAACAGCGAACTCACAAAAGCAACTTCCTCTGCCCTCCAGCGACGCCAGAGTCATCCACGATGTTTATTTTACCTTCTAACTCACCTACTTGTGTCACTGCGATGTTATCTTCATTTCCTTATCTTTTCATGGACAAGGTGATTTCAATGCTCCGGCAAACTACGTCCAGCAATCTCTGTCACGGTATGCCCTCTGTATTATCCGCGTAAGTGTGTAGTCAAAAATTGTTTTCGAAGTCTATTTTCATTCAGTCTTCCTACTTATGCCTACCATCTGTTCCTGTTGAGACTATTTTCTTGCGCATTCAATCACCTAGTAATTCATTCCTAACGTCTTTATTTCTTAATCGATGTTCTATGGTTTACCAGTTAACACTACGAGGAAATCTCATTTCCGCAGCCTGGAACAGCTCGTATCCTTTTGCGTGGGGAAGTACGTTTCAGATCTATAGAGCATAATATATACTGCCATGACTTTGTAACAACACTAAATCTGTGCGTCTTTCGAGGCCTTTTTTTCGTTTTTTAGCGTATTACCTAACTGTTACAAAGACTATGTCAAACCTTAAGAGCCGCACGGGATTATCCGAGCGGTCTGAGGCGCTGCAGTCATGGACTGTGCGGCTGGTCCCGGCGGAGGTTCGAGTCCTCCCTCAGGCATGGGTATGTGTGTTTGTCCTTAGGATAATTTAGGTTAAGTAGTGTGTAAGCTTAGGGACTGATGACCTTAGCAGTAAGTCCCATACGATTTCACACACATTTGAACATTTAAATCTTAAGTTCCTATTTTCGATTTCATCGTCGAAATTCCCTCGTATGTCATCCATATCAAAATTAGACCTAACGAGAGGCACTGTTGTCAGTTAATGTTCTCTTGAAAATCTTCTAAATAGCTTAAAGAGTCCGTTTCCCCTACATTGATGTGACAGTAACGTCCTGCTTCAGAAGTCTTTTCCCACATTACATTCATTCACGGATGTACAGGTCGATAGAAAACATACAGGCTGCTTTTGATCCCCTTCGAACCACTTCATGCTTCCTCTCCCCTCGAACATTTCCTGCTAAACACAGTTCTTCTAGCTATGAAAAAAAGCAAACAAACAAGAAAACAAATAAAAAAAACCTCACCACCGTTACTGCTCCAGGCTGCAATATATTTTTTAACCGGTCTTCTTTGCTTTTTATGCATATAATATGAAACTGCAGGTTTATCCGAGAGGTTTTACACTTAAAGAACCGAGTTATGACCGGAGACATTAATTTTGTTCTCGTTGGCTAACGAAAATTCATTCGTGGACATTTTTCTTACTTTAACCGCTACCGCTACTTGCCCCGCTTGTCCTTTTTTCCCCTCTCCCCTCCCCCGTTTCCACCCCGCCGCACCCCGACCCTGCCCGGTTCTGGCGGGCTTCGGCTCGCGGCAATCCATTTCTCTCGGCCCTTCCGCTATCTCGATACGCATCTACAAATATCGCGCTGTAACCAGCACGACTTCCGCCTGCGGCTGACCTCACCCAGACCGATGGGATTCTTATTGGGAGTGCGAGGTTCCGACTCCTAGTTCATAGGTCCTCATACAGACTTCGCGGAGATCAGTTTCCGTCCAAGCCATTTCTCACGATGGAACGAGCGTTTAACAGAGTTTAAGAATCGACGTCCGTTAGAATCCTGCTATGTCGCTGTGGCCCGGCACACAGCCGTTCACACACATTTCACATCTAACGGCCAGTTACTCCGCTTGCGTGTCAGTACTGCTGCTTGTGTATTCAAGACCTTTCCTGTTACGGCTCGCGAGGCTGAGTGCGCCCCTTCCCAAATCTTGTCAAGTATGAATATTCCGTGGGGTTTCCTGCCAGTAGAACAGGGATCTCCAAAAACTTTACCGTAAGGGCCAACCTGCCTCTCCCAGTAAGTCCCAAAGGGTCAAGACCTAGCTATACTTCTCTTGACGCCTGATGCCCTAGTATTGCCCGGAACTCATCGGTACAATTCAGATATTCTCGTGACGTCTACCACTGCTGCAGATTATCTGATGATGGACTACGCCGAAATGCATAGTTTTGGATCACTAAACTCATTTTGTAGTCAGTTAATGACTTGCCACCTTGCGACCTTCTCAGCTTTCTATAGGCGACATATATGACTTGAAATGAGACCAATGTACCTCCATAGACAGAGATACGTCGCCCTAAATTCGAATTATTTGCTAAGACGATTCTTTTAAATATGTTTCAGGCTGGTCGGTTTGTTGGCATTCTTCTGTAGCACCACATTTCGAAAACTTCTATTCTCTTCTTGTCTAAACTATTTATCGTCCACGTTTCACTTCCATGCATGGCTGCACTCCATACAAATACTTTTAGAAAAGACTTCTCGACACTTAAATCTATACTCGATGTTAACAAATTTCTCTTCTTCAGAAACGCTTTCCTTGCCATGCCAGTAGCCAGTTAGAAATCTGTAAAATAAGTCTGATAACGAAGAGGGATGTACAATAAATCATGTATTCTTTAACATATTTGGCTTCCTTCCCATCCTTTCCTAATCCGATGGGAGTGATGGCATCGGTGTTTGCCCCCCCCCCCCCCCCAACCAGCAAACCAACCACCAAACCGACCAACCTTAAACATATTTAAAAGAATCTTGAACCATGGACCTTGCCGTTGGTGGGGAGGCTTGCGTGCCTCAACGATACAGATAGCCGTACCGTAGGTGCAACCACAACAGAGGGGTATCTGTCGAGAGGCCAGACAAACGTGTGGTTCCTGAAGAGGGGCAGCAGCCTTTTCAGTAGTCGCAGGGGCAACAGTCTGGATGATTGACTGATCTGGCCTTGCAACACTAACCAAAACGGCCTTGCTGTGCTGGTACTACGAACGGCTGAAAGCAAGGGGAAACAACAGCCGTAATTTTTCCCGAGGGCATGCAGCTTTACTGTATGATTAAATGATGATGGCGTCCTCTTGGGTAAAATATTCCTGAGGTAAAATAGTCCCCCATTCGGATATCCGGGCGGGGACTACTCAAGAGGACGTCGTTATCAGGAGAAAGAAAACTGGCGTTCTACGGATCGGAGTGTGGAATGTCAGATCCCTTAATCGAGCAGGTAGGTTAGAAAATTTAAAAAGGGAAATGGATAGGTTAAAGTTAGATATAGTGGGAATTAGTGAAGTTCGGTGGCAGGACGAACAAGACTTTTGGTCAGGCGAATACAGGGTTATAAATACAAAATCAGATAGGGGTAATGCAGGAGTAGCTTTAACAATGAATAAAAAAAATAGGTGTACGGGTAAGCTACTACAAACAGCACAGTGAACGCATTATTGTGGCCAAGATAGACACCAAACCCACGCCTACTACAGTAGTACAAGTTTATATGCCAACTAGCTCTGCTGATGACGAAGAAATTGATGAAATGTATGATGAGATAAAAGAAATTATTCAGGTAGTGAAGGGAGACGAAAATTTAATAGTCATTGGCGACTGGAATTCGTCAGTAGGAAAAGGAAGAGAAGGAAACATAGTAGGTGAATATGGATTGGGGCTAAGAATTGAAAGAGGAAGCCGCCTGACAGAATTTTGCGCAGAGCATAACTTAATCATAGCTAATACTTGGTTTAAGAATCACGAAAGAAGGTTGTATACGTGGAAGAACCCTGGAGATACTAAAAGCTATCAGACAGATTATATAATGGTAAGACAGAGATTTAGGAACCAGGTTTTAAATTGTAAGACATTTCCAGGGGCAGATGTGGACTCTGACCACAATCTATTAGTTATGAACTGTAGATTAAAACTGAAGAAACTGCAAAAAGGTGGGAATTTAAGGAGATGGGACCTGGATAAACTGAAAGAATCAGAGATTGTACAGAGTTTCAGGGAGAGTACAAGGGAACAATTGACAAGAATGGGGGAAAGAAATACAGTAGAAGAAGAATGGGTAGCTCTGAGGGATAAAGTAGTGAAGGCAGCAAAGGATAAAGTAGGTAAAAAGACGAGGGCTAGTAGAAACCCTTGGGTAACAGAAGAAATATTGAATTTAATTGATGAAAGGAGAAAATATAAAAATGCAGTAAATGAAGCAGGTAAAAAGGAATACAAACGTCTCAAAAATGAGATCGACAGGAAGTGCAAAATGGCTAAGCAGGGATGGCTAGAGGACAAATGTAAGGATGTAGAGGCTTATCTCAGTAGGGGTAAGAATGATACTGCCTACAGGAAAATTAGAGAGGCCTTTGGAGAAAGGAGAACCACTGGCATGAAAAACAAGAGCTCAGGTGGAAACCCAGTTCTAAGCAAAGAAGGGAAAGCAGAAAGGTGGAAGGAGTATATAGAGGGCCTATACAAGGGCGATATACTTGAGGACAATATTATGGAAATGGAAGAGGATGTGGATGAAGATGAAATGGGAGATATGATATTGCGTGAAGAGTTTGACAGAGCACTGAAAGACCTGAGTCGAAACAAGGCCCCCGGAGTAGACAACATTCCATTAAAACTACTGACAACCTTGGGAGAGCCAGTCCTGACAAAACTCTACCATCTGGTGAGCAAGATGTATGAGACAGGCGAAATACCCTCAGACTTCAAGAAGAATATAATAATCCCAATCCCAAAGAAAGCAGGAGTTAACAGATGTGAGAATTACCGAACTATCAGTTTAATAAATCACAGCTGCAAAATACTAACGTGAATTATTTACAGACGAATGGAAAAATTGGTAGAAGCCGACCTAGGGGGAAGATCAGTTTGGATTCCGTAGAAATGTTGGAACACGTGAGGCAATACTGACCCTACGACTTATCTTAGAAGAAAGGTTAAGGAGAGGCAAGCCTATGTCTCTAGCATTTGTAGACTTAGAGAAAGCTTTTGACAATGTTGACTGGAATACTCTCTTTCAAATTCTGAAGGTGGCAGGGGTAATATAAAGAGATCGAAAGGCTATTTACAATTTGTACAGAAAGCAGATGGCAGTTATAAGAGTCGAGGAATATGATAGGGAAGCAGTGGTTGGGGAGGAAGTGAGACAGGGTTGTAGCCTATCCCCGATGTTATTCAATCTGTATATTGAGCAACCAAGGAAACAAAAGAAAAATTCGGAGTAGGTATTAAAATCCATGGAGAAGAAATAAAAACTTTGAGGTTTGCCTATGACATTGTAATTCTGTCAGAGACAGTTTGTAGCGTACGTCACGCCGTTGTAAGGCCCCGACACCTCCCGGGTCAGACCGCTTCTCTTCGGGCCGCCGTGTTCAGATGAGCAGCTCTGAAAGCGGAGCGTACTTCTGCGGCGCCTGACCAATCGGCCGGCGTGAGGGCGCTTCGTGTCCCGCTCCGAGACCAGGAAGCTGCAATCACGCGACTCTGCGTGTCGACCCGGGCGCGTGCAGCGCCTGATTACGATCTTATCGCCCGCTAGCCAGCGCGGGACGACGACGACGACTCACTCCGGTAAGGCACCGGGGATTCCCCGTGTCCAATCACTGATTGGTCGCCAGGCGCCGCCGTCTCCAGTGATTGGCGCCTGCAAGCCCCTCTGACCACTGTGCGCATCAGGCACGCGTCACGCAGCGTCATGCATCACGCTTGGAGCCCATTGGCCCCTTCCTGATGGGCGGGTTGGAAACTGACGGTGGCAGCTACCACCAACAGGTTGTCGAGCTAGCCGTGGCGTACCGCCTGCAGTTTCGAACACGACGTTCTACGAATTTTATTACACTACTGGCCATTAAAATAGCTACACCACGAATATGACGTGCAGCAAACGCGAAATTTAACCGACAGGAAGAAGATGCTGTGATATGCAAATGATTAGCTCTTCAGAGCATTCAAACAGGGTTGGCGCCGTTGGCGATACCTACAACGCGCTGACATGAAGAAAGTTTCCAAACGATTTCTCATACACAAAAGCAGTTGACCGGCATTGCCTGGTGAAACGTTGTTGTGATGCGTCGTGTAACGAGGAGAAATGCGTACCATCACGTTTCCGACTTTGGTAAAGGTCGGATTATAGCCTATCGCGATTGCGGTTTATCGTATCGCGACATTGCTGCTCGCGTTGTTCAAGATCCAAAGACTGTTAACAGAATATGGAATCGGTGGATTCACGAGGGTAATACGCAACACCGTGTTGGATCCCAACGGCCTCGTATCACCAGCAATCGAGATG